>NW_028225186.1:38146051-38558551 GCF_052327205.1 Somniosus microcephalus | reverse complement strand
AATTCAATTCGTGGAAGTGAGAGGTAATGCATTAGGAGAGGCCAAACAGGACAAAGGAATACACAATAAATGGTAGGATATTGAGAAGCGTAAAAGAACAGAGCGACATTGGAGAGCATGTCCACAGGTTCTTGAAGGTAGCAGAACAGGTAGATAAGGTGTTTAAGAAGGCAATAGCAAAAGACTGCGGATGCTGGAATCTGAAAAAAAAACAAAAAGAGCTGGCAATATTCAGCAGGTCATTATTTCAGATTGCCTGCTGAATATTTCCAGCATTTTCTGTTCTTATTTCAGATGAGCTGCTGAATATTTCCAGCAGTTTCTGTTTTATTATTGGTTAAAAAGTCTAAGGGAATATTTTCCTTTATTAGGCGGCAGGTGGTTAAGAAGGCAAATGGTATCTTGGCCTTCATAGCGAGAGGGTTTGAGCACAGGAACAGGGATGTCTTGCTGCAGTTGTACAGGGCCTTGGTGAGACCACATCTTGAGTATTATGTACAGTTTTGGTCGCCTTTTCTGAGGAAGGATGCTTTGCCATGGAAGGACTTCTGCAAAGACTCACCAGGCAGATAGCTGGGATGGCAGGAATGATGTATGAGGGGAGATTGTGTCGATTGGGCTTATAATCACTGGAGTTTAAAAGAATGACAGGGGATCTAATTGAAACGTATAAAATTCTGACAGGACTGGACTGACTAGATGCAGGATCGATGTTCCCGATGGTCGGTGAATCCAGAACCAGGGGTCACAGACTAAGGATAAGGGGTAAGCCATTTAGGACAGAGATGAGGACGAATTTCTTCATCCAGTGAGTGGTGAACCTATGGAATTCTCTACCACAGAAGGCAGCAGAGGCCAATACATTAAATATATTCAAGAAGGAGTTGGATATATTTCTTAAGGCTAAAGGGATCAACGGTTATGTGAAAAATCAGGAACCGGATACTGAATTTGGATGATCAGCCATGATCGCATTGAATGGTGGAGCAGTCTCGTGGGGCCGAACGGCCTACTCCTGCTCCTATCTTCTATGTTTCTATGTTTCTATTAGCCAAGGCATAGAATTCAAGAACAGGGAGGTTATGCTTGAACAGTATAAATCACTAGTTAGGCCGCAGCTAGAGTACTGAAGACAGTTTTGGTCACCACAGTACAGGAAAGATGTGATTGCACTAGAGAGGGTACAGAGGAGATTTACTAGGATGTTGACAGGACTGGAAAATATTAGCTATAAGTAAAGATTGGATAGGGTTGGGTTGTTATCTTTGGAGCAGAGGAGGTGGAGGGGAGACATAATTGAGGTGCATAAAATTCTGAGGGGCCAAGATAGAGTGGATAGGAAGGACCTATTTCCCTTAGCAGATATGTCAATGATCAGGGGCGTAGATTTAAAGTAACTGGTAAAATGGTGAAAGAGGAGTTGACAACAACCATTTTCACACAGAGAGTGGAGGGAATCTGGAAGTCACTACCGATCACATTAATAGAAAGCACTATGGATATGTACTTGAAGTGCTGCAACCTACAGGGCTACAGACCCAGAGCTGGAAAGTGGGATTCGGCAAAATATCTCTTATTCGTCTGGCAAAGACACGATGGGCCGAAAGGCCTCCTTCTCTGGCGTAAATTTCTGTATTTCTGTGATCTCTGCCCTTAATCTTCAATATTCCAGGGAATACAAGCCTAGATTATGTGATCTCTGCTCATAGCCTAACCCTTGGAGCCCTGGTAACACGCTCGTGAATCTGCACCACGCTCCCTCCAAGGTCAATATATCCTTTCTAAGGTGCAGTGCGCAGAACTGTACACAGTGGCCTAATCAGGCCTCTGTACAGCTGTCACACAACTTCCTTCCATTTACATTGTGCAGGGCAGTTGTCTAATAGTTTGCACAGGTCATTTCACTGTTGAAAGGTTACATTTGTGCAACTGCGATGGCCGAGTGGTTAAGGCGTTGGACTTGCAACCCAATCCCAGCGCAGGTTCAAACTCTGCTTGCAGCGATTCTACTGCAATTTCTTTACTTTATTTCATTAGTTCACTGTGGAGATCACTGGCCCCGAAACTGATCAGAATTCTCTCCACTGCACGTTATTACACTGATTAACCCAAAGCTGTTGTTCCAATTGGAAACACTAATTTGTCATCAATTAGAAGTTGTGGATTTGTTTGAAACTGTTGGCAAAGATCAGTGAGGAATTTACACATAAGACAGCATGTAAAAATTCCATTTAATAAAGAACCCTGCAATGCTTGGAAGGAAAAGTGTGGAAACGCGGTTTGGTTTTCTGAAGTTGAACATGAATTAAAAAGTGTGTAAAACGACCACGGCAGGACTCGAACCTGCAATCTTCTGATGGCTTCAGAATTTACACCGAAGTCAGACGCCTTATCCATTAGGCCACGCGGCCACACAAAGAAAAGCTGAACAAATCCTAATAATGAGTGATGAAACTCCGTCACTGTGTTCATTTCAATAACAACAGAGAATGCTGGAAACACTCAACAGGTCAGGCAGCATCGAGTGAGGGAGAAACAGAGTTAACCTTTCAGGTCGAACCCTTCATCAGAACTGGAAAAGATTAGGGAAGAGGGATTTTTAAGCAGGGGTGGGTGGAGGCGAGGTAAGAATAAACGGAATGTCTGTGATAGAATGGAAGGCAGGAGAGATTGACTTACAAAAGGGATGATGGTGCAAGGCAAAAGCAGAGGTAATAGGACACGTTAACGATCAAAAGATGGCTCAATATGAGGTGTGAATGATTATGGCAGAAACATTAACAAATGTCATGTGAGGAAACATGGGAACAAATTAAAAAAATAAAAGAAATACAGGGGCCAATTTATAGCCTGAAATTGTTGAACTCGGTGTTAAGTCCAGAAGGCTGTAAAGTGCCTAATAGAAAGATGAGGTGCTGTTCCTCGAGCTTACGTAGAGCTTCATTGGAACAGTGCAACAGGCCAAGGAAGGAGAGATCAGAGAGGGAGTGGAGCAGATAATTATAGTGACAGGTGACCGGAAGCTCGGGGTCACACTTGCCAACTGTTCTGCAAAGCGGGCACCCAATCTGCATTTGGTGTCACAATGTAGATTCAGCGAATACAGTAACTAAATTGTAAGAAGTACAAGTAATCGCTGATTCACCTGGAAGGAGTGTTTGGTGCCCTGGGCGATGGGAAGGAAGGAGTTAAAAGGGCAGGTGTTGCATCTCCTGCACTTGCATGGGATGGTGCCGGGCAAAGGAGAAGGGGTGTTGGGGTGATAGAGGAGTGGACCAGGCTGCCATGGAGAGAGCGGTCCCTTCGAAATGCTGAAAGGGAGGAGGGGAAGATGTGTTTGATGCTGGAGGTGGTGGAAATGGCGCAGGATGATCCGTTGAATGTGGAGGCAGGTGAGGACAAGGGAGGAACCCTATCATGTTTCTGGGAGTGAGCGGAAGGGATGAGAGCAGTAGTGCGGGAAATGGAACAGACACGGTCGAGTGTCATGTCGACCATGGTAGAGGGGGATCCTCAGTTGAGGAAAATGGAAGACATACCGGAAGCACTGGTATGGAAGGTGGCATCATCAGAACAGATGCAACGGAGACAGAGAAACTGGGAGAATGGAATAGAATGGAATGGATAAATCCCCAGGGGTCTTGACAGGGTAGATGCTGAGAGGGTGTTTTCCCTCATGGGGGAATCTAGAATCAGGTGGCATAGTTTCAGAATAAGGGTTTGTCCATTTAAGACGCAGATGAGGAGGAATTTCTTCTCTCAGAGGGTTGTGAATCTTTGGAATTATCTACCCCAGAGAGCTGTGGAGCCTGAATCATTGATTATATTCATGGCTGAGATAGACAGATTGTTGAACTATCAGAGCGTCAAGGGTTAAGGGGGAACAGGCAGAAAAGTGGAGTTAAGGCCAAGAGCAGATCAGCCATGACCTTATTGAATGGTGGAGCAGGTGCGAGGGGCTGAATGGCCTACTCCTGCTCCTATTTCTTATGTTCTTATGTTCTTATAAGGGCAGCAGGTGCATGGGAAAACCATCACCTCCAAGTTCCCCTGCAAGTTACACACCATCCCGACGTGAAAATATATCACCATAACTTCATCGTCGCTAGGTCAAAATCCTGGAAATCCCTCCCTAACAGTACTATTGGAGTACCTTCACCTCATTGACTGCAGCGGGCCAAGAGGGCTTCTCACTACCACCTTCTCAAGGGCAATTAGGGATGGGCAATTAATGCTGGCCTTGCCAGCGATGCCCAAGTCCTAGGAACAAATTAAATTAAATTAAAATTGTCACGACTGGATGTGGAAGGATTGCAGAGCTTTGATCTGATCCGTTGGTTGTTGGGTCGCTTAGCTCTGTCTACACATGCGGTTTCCATAGTTTAGCATGTGTGTAGTCCTGAGTTGTAGCTTCATGAGGTTGGCACCTCATTTTAGGTACGCCTGGTGCTGCTCCTGAAATGCTCTTTTACACTCCTCATTGAACCAGGGCTGGTCCCCTGTCTTGATGCTAATGGTAGTGTGAGGAATACACCGGTCCATCAGGTTACAGATTGTGGTGGAATAGAATTCCAAAACTGAGGCCCCCTCTGCCCTCTCAGGTGGGCATAACAGATCCCATGTCACAATTGTAAGAAGAGCAGGGGGTGGTGAGGTTTACCCCGGTGTCCTGTCGCCAATATTTATCCTCAAATCACCATCACTAAAACAGGTTATCCTCGATTATCACATTGTGGGAGCTTGCTGTGCACAAATTGCCTGCTGCTCTTTTTCTTACATTACAACAGTGACTACAACTACATTGCCTGTAAAGCGCTTTGAGACGTCCTCAGGTGAAAGGCGCTGTAGAAATCAGAGTCTTTCTTTTACAGACTTCGAAGTCACAGAATCACAGGAACCCCACAGTGCAGATAGAGGCCATTTCGGCCCATCGAGCCTGCACCGACACATATCCCACCCGATCCCCGTAACCCCTACACCAACACATATCCCACCCTATCCCCGTAACCCCACATATTTAATCCCCCTAACACTAAGGGTCAATTTATCATAGCCAATCAACCTAACCCGCACATCTTTGGAATGTGGGAGGAAACCGGAGCACTGACAACTGACAAAAACCAAAAATCAACATAAATTGAATTTAACAGCAAAAGGAGTTAAGGCAGGTCGGTTAGTTCAGTAGGTTAGAGCGTAGAGCTAATAACGCCAAGGTCGTGGGTTCGATCCCCATATGGGCCATTTACTTTTTGATGGTGTGGGTAGTTTCTTAATTTTGCTATTTGCTGAAAAGATTGGAGCTGTCATACTTTGAAGCAAAGCTACAAAACCTTAGTTCTGCAGAGAGCTCAAGGAACTGGAAGGTTGACCCTGTGTCTATCTGTCCACAGATGGCGCTGATCTGCAAATTACTACTACTGATCGCGTGGCCTAATGGATAAGGCGTCAGACTTTGGTTTTAATTTCTGAGGTTATCAGGATATTGCAGGTTCGAGTCCTGCCACGGTCTTTTTACACACTTTTTAATTCGTGTTCAGTTTTACAAAACCAAACCGTGTTCCCACTTAGTTGCTGAAGGTGATTCCATAACAAACACTGCAGGGCTCTTTATAATTAGTATTTTTGATGCTGCTTTGTGTGTGTATTGCTCACTAGTTCCCAACAAATCCACAATATCTAATTGATGCCGATAAATTATTAGTGTTTCAATTGGAACTTTGGGTTAATCAGTGTAATAAAGTGCAGTGGAGGGAATTCTGATCAATTTCGGGGCCAGTGATCGCCACAGGGAGCCGATGAAATAAAACATTTGCATCAAAGTCGCTGCGAGCAGGGTTCGAACCTGCGCGGGAAAACCCCATTGGATTTCGAGTCCAACGCCTTTACCACTCGGCCATCGCAACTGCACATTAACAGTAAGAAAATGCTTCCTACTGTGAGTGAGTCAGGAACTAGCTCAGAGAAGACAGATCATAAATGCTCACCGATAAATCCAGCAGGGAATTCGGGATTAACTTCTTTGGCCAAAGAGTGCTGAGAATGCAGTAGTTGAGGTGAATACTACTAGATGCATTTAAGAGGAAGGGAGAAAGGAATAGAAGGATATGCTGATAGGATTTTTAAAATTCGTTTATGGATTGTGGGTGCGCTGGCAAGGCCAGCATTAAATGCCCATCCCTAATTGCCCCTTGAGAAGGTGGTGATGAGCCGCCTTCTTGAACCGCTGCAGTCCGTGTGGTGAAGGTACTCCCACAGTGCTGTTAGGGAGGGAGTTCCAGGATTTTGACCCAGCGACGATGAAGGATCGGCAACATACTTCTAAGTCAGAATGGTGTGTGACTTGGAGGGGAACTTGGAGGTGGAGGTGTTCCCATGCGCCTGCTGCGCTTGTCCTTCTAGGTGGAAGAGGTTGCGTGTTTGGCAGGTGCTGCTGAAGAAGCCTTGGTGAGTTGCTGCAGTGCATCTTGTAGATGGTACGCACTGCAGCCACGGTGCGCCGGTGGTGGAGGGAGTGAATGTTTAAGGTGGTGGAAGGGGTGCCAATCAAGCGGGCTGCATTGTCCTGGAAGGTGTCGAACTTCTTGAGTGTTGTTGGAGCTGCACTCATCCAGGCAAGTGGAGAGTATTCCATCACACTCCTTACTTGTGCCTTGTAGATGGTAGAAAGGCTTTGGGAGTCAGGAGGTGAGACACCCGACGCAGAATGCCTAGCCTCTGACCTTCTCTTGTTGTCACAGTATTTATGTTCAATGGTAACCCCCAGGATGTTGGTGGTCAGCTCCTTTGTTCATGTTGGACCAAGGTTTTAATGAAGTCGGGAGCCGAGTGCTCTTGGCAGAACCCAAACCGGGCATCAATGAGCAGGTTATTGGTCAGTAAGTGCCACTTTACAGCACTGTGGATGATACGTTCCATTACTTTGCTGATGATTGAGAGTAGAGAGTAGACTGATGGGGCGGTAATTGGCTGGATTGGATTTGTCCTGCTTTTTGTGGACAGGACATACCTGGGCAGTCTTCCACATTGTTGGATAGATGCCAGTGTTGTAGCTGTATTGGAACAGCTTGGCTGGAGCACAAGTCTTCAGAATAATAGCCGGGGTGTTGTCGGGGCCCAGAGCCATTGCTGTATCCAGTGTGCTCAGCCTTTTCTTGATATCACGTGGAGTGAATCGAATTGGATGAAGACTGGCTTCTGTGATGGTGGGGACCTCAGGAGGAGGCTGATATGGATCAGGCCAGGTGGTCCGTCCAGTTTCATTTTTATTATTTTGTTTCATAGCGGTTTGTTACAACTGAGTGGCTTGCTAGGCCATGTCAGAGGGCAGTTAAGAATCAACCACATTGCTATGGGACTGGAGTCACACAAAGGCCAGACCGGTTAAGGACATTAGTGAACCAGATGGGTTTTTACGACAATCCGATAGTTTCATGGTTACCATTATTGATTCTAGTTTTATTTGGGGGGTGAGGAGAAATAGAGAAGGATGAGCCTCGTGTGGAGACCAGTTCGTGCAAATGGACTGTTTCTGTGGGGCAGACTCTATAATATTATGTAACACCCGTTTTAATCAGACACAGAATGATCTGGGACTGACAGCACATCCCTTTTAAACAGATACAGAATGACCAGGGACTTACAGCACATGCCTTTTAAACAGACACAGAATGATCCGGGACTAACAGCACATCCCTTTTAAACAGACACAGAATGATCCGGGACTGACAGCACATCCCATTTAAGCAGACTCAGAATGACCCGGGACTGACAGCACATCCCTTTTAAACAGACACAGAGTGATCCTGGACTGACAGTACATCCCTTTTGAACAGACACAGAATAATCCGGGACTGACAGCACATCCCTTTTAAACAGACATAGAATAACCGGGACTGAAAGCATGTCCCTTTTAAACAGACACAGAATGACCCGGGACTGACAGAACATCCCTTTTAAACAGACACAGAATAATCCGGGACTGACAGCATGTCCCTTTTAAACAGACACAGAATAAACCGGGACTGACAGCATGTCCCTTTTAAACAGACACAGAATGATCCGGGACTGACAGCATGTCCCTTTTAAACAGACACAGAATAAACCGGGACTGACAGCATGTCCCTTTTAAACAGACACAGAATGATCCGGGACTGACAGCATGTCCCTATTAAACAGACACAGAATGATCCGGGACTGAAAGTAGACCCCTTTTAAACAGACATGGAATGCTGCCTGACCTGCAGAGTGTTTCCAGCATTTCATCTGTTTATATTTCAGATTTCCAGCATCAACACTATTTTGCTTTTGTAATAGAAGTTTATGTAATTGGCTCTGTGGCGCAATGGATAGCGCATTGGACTTCTAGTTGTATGACAGATTAAGGCCGTTCAAAGGTTGTGGGTTCGAGTCCCACCAGAGTCGGATTTTGGGCGAGGGTTCGATGGTTCCTCCACTGACAGTACGTTTTGCAGTAAATCGGTAATTCAGAGAAGGGAAACGACCGCCCCGACACTTTCCCTCTGAGTATTCTCAACCCCTGAGTCAGTTGCACAGGAGCAGGAGGAGGCCATTCAGTCCCATGGCCGTTTTACATAGGAACAGGAGGAAACCATTCAGTCCCATGACCCTTTTACACTAGAACAGGAGGAGGCCATTCAGCCCCTTTAGCCTGTTATACAGGAACAGGAGGAGACCATTCAGCCCCTCGAGCCTGTTACACAGGGACAAGAGGAGGCCTTTTACGCCTCGAGCCTGTTGCATTGGACAGGAGGAAGGCTTTCAGCGATACAAGATCTGTACAAGAACAGTAGAACTCCATTCAGCCCCTCGAACCTGTTACATAGGATGAAGAGGAGGCAAATCAGACCTATGATCCAGTTATAAAGGAACAGGAGAAGGCAATTCAGACCAACGAGTCTGTTTCACAGGAACAGCAGGAGGCCATTCAGCCCCTCAAACCTGCCACACATGAACAGGAGGAGGACATTCAGTCCCTCAAGCCTGCTACACTGGAACAGGAGGAGGCAATTCAGACACACGAGTCTGTTATACGGGAACAGGAGGAGGCCATTCAGCCCCTCAAGCCTGCTATACATGAACAGGAGGAGGCCATTCAGCCCCTCGAGCCTGTTATACATGCACAGGAGGATGCCATTCAGCCCCTCGAGCCTGTTACACAGTAACAGGAGGAGGCCATTCAGCCACTCAAGCCTGTTACACAGGAACAAGAGGAGACAATTCAGACACACGAGCCTGTTATACAGGAACAGGAGGAGGCTATTCAGCCTCTCGAGCGTGTTATACAGGAAAAGGAGGAAGCCATTCAGCCCCTCAAGCCTGTTAGACAGGAACAGGAGGAGGCCATTCAGCCCCTCGAGCCGGTTACACAGGAAGAGGAGGAGGCCATTCAGCCCCTCAAGCCCGTTATACATGAACAGGAGGAGGCCATTCAGCCCTTCAAGCCTGTTTTACATGCACAGGAGGATGCCATTCAGCCCCTTGAGCCTGTTACACAGGAACAGGAGGAGGCCATTCAGCCCCTTGAGTCTGTTATACAGGAACAGGAGGAGGCCATTCAGCCCTTCGAGTCTGTTATAAAGGAACAGGAGGAGGCCAATCAGCTCCTCGGGTATGTTACACATAAACAGGAGGAGGCCATTCAGCCCCTCCAGCCTGTTACGCAGGAACAGGAGGAGGCTATTCAGCCTGTTATGCAGGAAAAGGAGGAAGCCATTCAACCCCTCAAGCCTGTTACACAGGAACATCATGGGCAAGGAAACCTCCTGCTGATTACCACCTACCACCCTCCCTCAGCTGATGAATCAGTGCTCCTCCATGTTGAACACCACTTGGAAGAAGCACTGAAGGCAGCAAGGGCACAGAATGTACTCTGGGTGGGGACCTCAATGCCCATCACCAAGAGTGGCTCGGTAGCAGCACTACTGACCGAGCTGGTCGAGTCCTGAAGGACATGGCTGCCAGAATGGGCCTGCGGCAGGTGGTGAGGGAACCAACACGAGTGGAAAACCTTCTTGACCTCCTCCTGACCAATCTACCTGTCACAGATGCAAAAAGTTCAAAAAGTATTCATTGGCTGTAAAGCACTTTAGGTTGTCCTGAGGTCGTGAAAGGCCTGTAGAAATGCAAGTCTTTCTTTTACAACCTTCCAAGACAAAGTGACTTAGCTGGCAAAGACCAGAAACAGGGATGGTTCTATAGGTGAGATTTACAGATGGGCCGGTTAGCTCAGTTGGTTAGTGCGTGGTGCTAATAATGCCAAGATTGCGGGTTCGATCACCGTACGGGCTATTTATTTTTCGAGGGAAGGTTAGTTTCTTAATTTTGTAATATTTGAGCAGTTTAAAAGTTTAAAAAGTTTGGAAGGAAACTCATACGAGACCTACAAATCTGCAAAATCTTAGTTCTACCGAGAGTTCATGGACCTGAAAGGTTAACCCTGTGTTTTTCTGTGCACAGATGTTCCCTGACCTGTGGAGTGTTTCCAACATTTAATGAACAATTTCAGATCCAGCATCTGCTGCATTTCGCTTTTTATTTTAGCGCAGTGTCCTCGCTTCTATTAACAAAAGTCAAAAATAAATTGTAGCTAACGGAAAATGAAACTAGCTGTCACTATGAGCATTGGTGGTTCAGGGGTAGCATTCTCGCTTGCCACACGGGAGACCCGGGTTCGATTCCCGGCCAATGCAGGTTAACATTTTTAACAATTTATTTCAGAGCAAACACATCACATGAAACATGAATAATAAATTAGATGTTCCTGTGTAACTGGATCAAGGGAATGAATGGCCTCCACCTGTTCCTGTGTAACAGGCTTGATGGGCTGAATGTCCTCCTGCTACATTGTAACAGGCTCGAGGGGCTGAATGGCCTCCTCCTGTTCCTGTGCAACATGCTCGAGGGGCTGAATGGCCTCCTCCTGTTCCTGTGTAACAGGTTCGAGGGGCTGAATGGCCTCCTGCTGTTCCGGTTTGACAGGCTCGAGGGGCTGAATGGCCTCCTCCAGTTCCGGTTTGACAGGCTCGAGCGGCTGAATGGCCTCCTCCTGTTCCTGTATGACAGGCTCGAGGGGCTGAATGGCCTCCTCCTGTTCCTGTTTGACAGGCTCAAGGGGCTGAATGGCCTCCTCCTGTTCCTGTTTGACAGGCTCAAGGTGCTGAATGGCCTCCTCCTGTTCCTGTTTGACAGGCTCAAGGGGCTGAATGGCCTCCTCCTGTTCCTGTGTAACAGGCTCGAGGGACTGAATGACCTCCTCCTGTTCCTGTTCGACAGGCTCAAGGGGCTGAATGGTCTCCTCCTGTCTCGGTTTGACAGGCTCGAGGGGCTGAATGGCCTCCTCCTGTTCCTGTGTAACAGGCTCGAGGGACTGAATGGCCTCCTCCTGTTCCTGTTCGACAGGCTCAAGGGGCTGAATGGTCTCCTCCTGTCCCGGTTTGACAGGCTCGAGGGACTGAATGGCCTCCTCCTGTTCCGGTTTGACAGGCTCGAGGGGCTGAATGGACTCCTCCTGTTCCGTTTTGACAGGCTCGAGGGGCTGAATGGCCTCCGCCAGTTCCGGTTTGACAGGCTGAAGGGACTGAATGGCCTCCTCCTGTTCCACTTTGACAGGCTCGAGGGGCTGAATGGGCTCCTCCTGTTCTGGTTTGACAGGCTCGAGGGGCTGAATGGCCTGCTCCTGTTCCTGTGCAACATGCTCGAGGGGCTGAATGGCCTCCTCCTGTTCCTGTGTAACAGGCTCGAGGGGCTGAATGGCCTCCTCCTGTGTAACAGGCTCGAGGGGCTGAATGGCCTCCTGTTCCAGTGTAACGGGCTCAAGGGGCTGAATGGCCTCCTTATGTTCCTGTTTGACAGGCTGGAGTGGCTGAATGGCCTCCTCCTGTTCCTGTTTGACAGGCTCGAGGGGCTGAATGGCCTCCTCCTGTTCCTGTTCGACAGGCTCGAGGGGCTGAATGGCCTCCTCATGTTCCAGTTTGACAGGCTCGAGGGGCTGAATGGCCTCCTCCAGTTCCGGTTTGACAGGCTCGAGCGGCTGAATGGCCTCCTCCTGTTCCTGTTCGACAGGCTCGAGGGGCTGAATGGCCTCCTCCTGTTCCGCTTTGACAGGCTCGAGGGGCTGAATGGCCTCCTCCAGTTCCGGTTTGACAGGTTCGAGTGGCTGAATGGCCTCCTCCTGTTCCTGTTTGATAGGCTCGAGTGGCTGAATGGGCTCATCCTGTTCCGGTTTGACAGGCTCAAGGGGCTGAATGGCCTCCTCCTGTTCCTGTTTGACAGGCTCAAGGGGCTGAATGGCCTCCTCCTGTTCCTGTGTAACAGGCTCGAGGGACTGAATGGCCTCCTCCTGTTCCTGTTTGACATGCTCAAGGGGCTGAATGGTCTCCTCCTGTCCCGGTTTGACAGGCTCGAGGGGCTGAATGGCCTCCTCCTGTTCCTGTGTAACAGGCTCGAGGGACTGAATGGCCTCCTCCTGTTCCTTTTCGGCAGGCTCAAGGGGCTGAATGGACTCCTCCTGTTCCGGTTTGACAGGCTCGAGGGGCTGAATGGCCTCCGCCTGTTCTGGTTTGACAGGCTCGAGGGGCTGAATGGCCTCCTCCTGTTCCTTTGAACCATGTTTCAGGCACTGAAGTGGCTGATGTTCCGATTGTGCCCTCTGCTGTCCCGGCGCAGAAAGAAACACAGTCCCAGTGTATAAAACCCCAAGTCCTTGTACTTTCTTTCTTTCTTTGAATCTTTCTTTCATTTCTTCCTTTTCTGTGCCATATGCTCCTTAATCTATCGTTGCTTAGTGATAGATGTGTTCATATTTGCCGGTTTCAACGTGTTCATTGCTTCTGCTGATTTGAATTGTGTCGAAAAAGTGAACTGAATTTCTCCACCTGTATGAAGCATCCTTGGGTTCGAAGCTGTTTTGGTTTCAATCAAACAAACGCACAGATTTCTCGAACTCACTGAGCCTTTCCTGGCCAGTATTTGTTTCTTGCTTCCTTGCATTTGGAAAGGCCCAGGTTTCATCCCCGGCCTGTGCAGAGGTAGCTGACCTGAGCCTGGGCAGCGGTTACAATTGGTGTCTGTGGCCCTGTGTTAGAGAGAGGGTGAATGAGCCTGGCTTCTTGTCCACTCGCCCTGCTGGCTGTGGGCAATGGCTGAGCAGAGGACCAGTTGTGATGGGTGTCAGCAGGAGGGGAGAGGTGGAGAAGGGAAGTTGTAAAGATAAAGAAAGGGACTCTCAGCTGTGACAGCTGCTGCTGCCCACAGTAGGCAGTTTGGACAGTGGGTTACCACAGCCCATGACACACACGAGCCAATCCAGCCGCCTCGTGGACTGCCTTCACTTACACTTCTCCTTTTTAAGATGAAACTGTCATTTTATTCATGTGACGTCTAAACCACATCCCCTCTGATTGTCATTTCAAAACCATTGCACTTACAGTCTCAGCTCAACATCGGCAAACACCAGCAGCAAGCAGGTGAGATTTACAATCTCTTAATGATCAATGATCTTTCACAGGAACGTGTCAAATCAGTGCTATGTTGTTAAAGTCAACACAGGATGTCAAGGTCTTAGAGAGGGTGCAGAGGAGATTTACGAGAATGGTACCAGGGATGAGGGAATTCAATGATGTGGAGAGACTGGAGAAGCTGGGATTGTTCTCCTTAGAGCAGAGAGGGTTAAGAGGAGATTTGATAGAGATTTTCAAACTTATGAATAGTTTTGATAGCGTAAATAAGAAGTAGGTGTTTCCACTGGCAGAAGGTTCGGTAACCAGAGGACGCAGATTTATGGTGATTGGCAAAAGAACCAGAGGTGACATGAGGAAACATTTTTTTTAAGCAGCAAGTTGTTGTGATCTGGAATGCGCTGCCTGAAAGGGCGGTGGAAGCAGATTCAATAGTAACTTTCAAAAGGCAGTTGAATAAATACTTGAAGGAAAAACATTACAGGGCTATGGGGAAAGGGCAGGTGAATGAAATTAATTGCAGAGCTCTTTCAAAGTGCCGGCACAGGGCTATGGGGAGAGAGTGGGGCACTGGGATTTTTTGGGATTGATACAGGTCTATGGGGTGTGAGTGGGGCATTGTGATTAGTTTGGGATTGATTCAGGGCTATGGGGTGAGAGCGGGGCAGTGGGATTAGTTTGTGATTGATGCAGGTCTATGGGGTGTGAGTGGGGCAGTGGGATTAGTTTGGGATTGATTCAGGGCTATGGGGTGAGAGCGGGGCAGTGGGATTAGTTTGTGATTGATACAGGTCTATGGGGTGTGAGCGGGGCAGTGGGATTAGTTTAGGATTGATTCAGGGCTATGGGGTGTGAGCGGACCAGTGGGATTAGTTTTTGATTGATACAGGTCTATGGGGTGTGAGCGGGGCAGTGGGATTAGTTTGGGATTGATTCAGGGCTATGGGGAGAGAGCGGGGCAGTGGGATTAGTTTGGGATTGATACAGGTCTATGGGGTGTGAGCGGGGCAGTGGGATTAGTTTGGGGATTGATACAGGGCTATGGGGAGATAGCGGGTCAGTGGGATTAGTTTGGGATTGTTACAGGGCTTTGGGGAGAAAGCGGGACAGTGGGATTAGTTTGGGATTGTTACAGGGCTTTGGGGAGAGAGTGGGGCAGTGGGATTAATTTGCGATTGATACAGGTCTATGGGGAGATAGTGGTTCAGTGGGTTTAGTTTAGTATTGCTGTGGCAAAGACACAGAATTAACACAGTGGGCCGAATGGTCTCCTCTGCTCTGTAAATATCTATTGTTGGAGACTCCTGGGCAGCTTGCAACACACCATTTGCTGCAGATTTCCTCTCCATATTCTTCTCTAAATGTTCACTGACGGTTCCCTCACAGCTACCCATGCTCCCTGTTTTTCGTGTGAGCAGCAAATGTCGATACGTCTGCCTCCTGTACCCAAGTCCAGATTGTTGAAATAGCAAGAAGGGCAACGGTCGCAGCAGTGATGCAGGGGGGCCAACTCTTTACATCGTCCAGTCAAAAAAACACCCAATAACTACCGCACTCTGCTTCTGTATTTTAACCAGCTTCCTGGTTTCTCGAACGGTTTCTAGTTGAGTATTAATTTTATCCCATATAAGGACATAGAAACATAGAAACATAGAAGATAGGAGCAGGAGTAGGCCATTCGGCCCCTCGAGCCTGCTCCGCCATTCAATGCGATCATGGCTGATCATCCAAATTCAGTACCCGGTCCCTGCTTTCTCCCCACACTCCTTGATCCCTTTAGCCTTAAGAAATATATCCAACTCCTTCTTGAATATATTTAATGAACTGGCCTCTACTGCCTTCTGTGGTAGAGAATTCCACAGGTTCACCACTCTCTGGGTGAAGAAATTCCTCCTCATCTCAGTCCTAAATGGCTTACCCCTTATCCTAAGACTGTGACCCCTGGTTCTGGACTCCCCGGCCATCGAGAACATCCTTCCTGCATCTGGTCTGTCCAGTCCTGTCAGACTTTTATAAGTTTCAATGAGATCCCCTCTCATTCTTCTAAACTCCAGCGAGTATAAGCCCAATCGACCCAATCTCTCCTCATACGTCATTCCTGCCATCCCGGGTATCAGCCTGGTGAATCTTCGCTGAACTCCTTCCATGGCAAGAACATCCTTCCTCAGATAAGGCGACCAAAACTGCACACAATACTCACGATGTGGCCTCACCAAGGCCCTGTACAACTGCAGCAAGACATCCTTGTTCCTGTACTCAAACCCTTTCGCTACGAAGGCCAACATACCATTTGCCTTCTTAACTGCCTGCTGCACCTGCATGCTTAACTTCAGCGACTGCTGTACAAGGACACCCAGGTCTCGTTGCACTTCCCCTTCTCCCAATCTATTGCTATTCAGATAATAATCTGCCTTCCTGTTTTTGACATCAAAGTGGATAACCTCGCATTTATCCGCGTTATATTGCATCTGCCATGCTTTTGCCCAATCACCCAACCTATCCAAATCATACTGGAGTTTCTCAGCATCCTCCTCACAGCACACATGCCCACCCAGCTTTCTGTCATCTGCAAACTTGGAGATATTACATCTGGCTCCCTTGTCTAGATCATTACTATATATTGTGAATAGCTGGGGTCCAAGGACCGTTCCCTGCTGTGCCCCACTAGTCACTGCCTGCCGCCCGGAAAAAGATCCATTTATTCCAACTCTTTGCTTTCTGTCTGCCAGCCAGTTCTCTATCCAAGTCAATAACTTGCCCCCAATCCCATGTGCCTTAACTTTACACGCTAATCTCTTATGCGGGGCCTTATCGAAAGCCTTTTGAAAGTCCAAATACACCACTTCCACTGGTTCTCCATTATCTATTTTAGCAGTAACATCCTCAAAAAATTCCAGTAGATTGTCAAGCACGATTTACCTTCTGTAAATCCATGTTGACTTTGTCCGATCCTGTCACTGTTTTCCAAGTGCTCTGCTATTACATCTTTTATAATGGACTCTAGCATTTCCCCACTACCGATGTCAGGTTTACCGGTCTGTAATTCCCATTTTTCTCTCTACCACCTGTTTTGAATAGTGTGGTAACATTAGCTACTCTCCAATCTATGGGTACTGTTCCAGATTCCATCGAATGTTGGAAGATGATCAGTAATGCATCTACTATTTCTAGGGCCACTTCCTGAAGTACCCTTGGATGTAGATTATCAGCCCCTGGGGAATTATTGGCCTTCAATCCCGTCAATTTCCCTAACAACATTTCCCTACAAGTACTGATTTCTTTCAGTTCCTCCCTTTCATCAGACCCTTTAAGAACATAAGAACATAAGAAATAGGTGCAGGAGTAGGCCAATCGGCCCCTCGAGCCTGCTCCACCATTCAATAAGATCCTAACCGCCAATCTACTATCACAGAACCATCTCCTGAATCTAACAGAATTAGACACACGAAATAGGAGCACGATCAGGCTACACGTCCCCTGGGCCCGCTCCGCTACCCACAGGGCCATGTCCGATCCGAACCTAGACTCATGTCCAAATTCCTGCCCGCTCCCCGTAACCCTTAATTCCATTTACTTCTAGGAAACAGTCTATTTTTGTTTCAAATTTATGTAATGATGTAGCTTCTACAGCTTTTTGGGGCAGCATATTCCATGGACCTACCACCCTCTGAGTGAAGTAGTTCCTCCTCATCTCAGTTTTGAAAGAGCAGCCCCTTATTCAAAGACTATGCCCCCTAGTTCTAATTTCACCCATCATCGGGAACATCCTCCCTGCATCCACCCGATCCAAACTTTTCACAATCTTATATGTTTCAATAAGATCGCCTCTCATTCTTCTGAACTCCAATGAGTAGAGTCCCAATCTACACATCTTCTCCTCATATATCCATCCCCTCATCCCCGGGATTAACCGAGTGATCCTTCTTTGTACTGACTCGAGCGCAAGTATGTCTTTTCTTAAGTATGGACACCAAAACTCTATGCAGGATTCCAGGTGCGGTCTCACCAATACCTTGTCCAACTGAAGCAATACCTCCCTATTTTTATATTCTATCCCTTTGGCAATGAAAGCCAACATTCCATTTGCCTTCTTAATCACTTGCTGCACCTGCATACTAACCTTCTGAGTTTCGTGCACCAGGACCCCCAGATCCCTTTGTACTTCAGTACTTTCCAGTTTCTTGCCATTAAGATAATAACTTGCTGTACGATTTTTCCTGCCAAAGTGCATAACCTCACACTTTCCAGTATTGTATTCCATCTGCCAAATCTCTGCCCACTTACTTAGCCTGTCTATGTCCCCTTGCAGGTTTTTTATGTCCTCCTCACTCACTACTTTCCCTCCCATCTTAGTATCACCTGCAAACTTTGATATATTACACTCGGTCCCCTCCTCCAAATCGTTAATATAGATTGTAAAGAGTTGGGGACCCAGCACTGACCCCTGCGGAACACCACTAGTTACTGATTGACAGTCTGAGAATGAACCATTTATCCAAACTCTCTGCCTTCTGTTAGATAGCCAATATCTATCCATGCCAGAATATTACCCCCAATCCCGTGATTTTTTTATCTTAAGCAATAATCTTTTGTGTGGCACCTTGTCAAATGCCTTTTGGAAGTCTAAATACACTACATCCACTGGTTGCCCTTTATCCACCCTAGATGTTACTTCCTCAAAGAGCTCCAGCAAATTTGTCAAACATGACTTCCCCTTCATAAAACCATGCTGACTTTGTCCTATTAAATTATGATTATCCAAATCTCCTGTTACTGTCTCCTTAATAATGGATTCCAAAATTATACCTACCTCAGATGTTAGGCTAACCGGTCTATAGTTTCCAGCCTTCTGTCTACTGCACTTTTTGAATAAGGGTGTTACATTAGCAGTTTTCCAGTCTGCCGGGACCTTTGCTGAGTCCAGTGAGTTTTGGAAATTATTACCAATGCATCCACAATCCCTACCGCCACTTCCCTCAAGACCCTAGGATGTAAGCCATCAGGTCCAGGTGAGTTATCCGCCTTGAGTCCCATTATTTTACCGAGTACCACTTCCTCAGTGATATTGATCGTGCTTAGCTCCTCCCCCCCTTTAGCCCCCTGTTTGTCCAGTGTTGGGATATTCTTAGTGTCCTCTACTGCAAAGACTGATACAAAGTATTCATTCAGTGTTTTTGCCATCTCCATATTTCCCACCATTATTTTTCCGGTCTCATCCTCTAAGTGAACAACATTTACTTTAGCCACCCTTTTTCTTTTTATATAACTATAAAAACTCTTACTATCTGTTTTTATATTTTTGCTAATTTACTTTCATAATCTATCTTCCCTTTCTTAATCAATCTTTTTGTTATTTTTTGCTGTCTTTTAAAGTTTTCCCAATCCTCTGTCCTCCCACTAGATTTGGCTACCTTATATGCCCTTGTTTATAGTCGAATACTATCCTTAATTTCTTTACTTAGCCATGGATGGCTGTCTTTTCTTTTACACCCTTTTCTTCTCAGTGGAATATACATTTTTTTGGAAGTTGTAAAATAACTCCTTAAATGGACACCACTGATCATGTATCGTCTTACCCTTTAATCTATTTTCCCAATCCACTCTACTCAATTCCGCTCTCATACCTTCATACTCTCCTTTATTCAAGCTTAGCACGCTTGTTTGAGATCCAACCTTCTCACCCTCTAATTGAATATGGAATTCAACCATGTTATGGTGACTCATTCCAAGGGGATCCTTTACAAGGACATTTTAAATTAATCCTGTCTCGTTACACAGGACCAGATCTAAGGTTGCTTGCCCCCTGGTCGGTTCAGTTACATACTGCTCAAGAAACCCATCCCTAATACACTCAATGAACTCATCCTCAAGGCAGCCCTACCCAATTTGATTTGTCCAATTAATATGACAGTTAAAATCCCCCACATTTATAGATGTTCCCTTACTACAAGCCTCAACTATTTCCTGATTGATACTCCGTCCAACAAAGTTGCAACTGTTTGGAGGCCTATAGACTATGCCCACTAGTGTTTATTTCCCCTTATTATTCCTTACCTCCATCCAAACTGTTTCATTATCCTGATCTTTTGACCCAATATCATTTCTCTGTATTAAAGTGATTCCTTCCTTTATTAACATAGCCACCCCACCTCCCCTTCCTTCCTGCCTGTCCTTCCTGATCGTTAAATAACCTGGTATGTTTAATTCCCAGGCATTGTCACCCTGCAGCCATGTTTCTGTAATGGCCACAAGATCATACCCATATGTAGTTATTTGTGACATTAACTCGTCTATTTTCTTACGAATGCTACGTGCATTCAGATAGAGAACTTTCAAATATGTTTTGTGACACTTAGTTCCTGCTTTTGCCCTTTTTATTACTTTACCTTTTACTCCATACCATCTGCCCCTTCCTGACACGCTCTGGTTTTTAATTTCCCCACTACCTAAATCTATGACCTTCTCTGTTGTCATTTTTATTATTTGCTCTCTAGGAACCTCCCCCCGACTTGTTAGTTTAAAGCCCTCTCTACAGCCCTAGTTATATGATCCGCCAGGACTCTAGACCCAGCACTGGCCAAGTGAAGCCCGTCCCAACGGAACAGCTCCCTCCTGCACCAGTACTGGTGCCAGTGTCCCAGGAAACAAAACCCATTTCTCCCACACCAGTCTTTGAGCCACGCATTTAACTCTCTAATTATATTTGTACTAGCCAAATTCGCTCGTGGCTCAGGTAATAATCCAGAGATTATTATCCTTGTGGTTCTGCTTTTTAATTTGGCCCCTAGCTGACACTCCAATACTGTACACAGAGTGTGCTGCACTGTTGGAGGCGCCGTCTTTCAGATGAGATGTTAAACCGAGGCCACGTCTGTCCTCTCAGGCGGGCGTAAAAGATCCTATGGCACTATTTCGAAGAAGTGCAGGAGAGTCCTCCCCTGGGTCCTGGGCCAATACTTAATTAACATAACTAAAACAGATTATCTAGTCATTATCACACTGCTGTTTCTGGGAGCTTGCTGTGTGCAAATTGGCTACCACATTTCCTACATTACAGCAGTGACTACACTTCATTGGCGCTAAAAATTTGGGATGTCCTGAGGTCATGAAAGGCGCTGTAGAAATGCTAGACTTTCTTTTTTCTTTCTCTGGGAGCTCACCCACCATCAATGTTAGGCCGACTGGTCTGTAGTTATCTGATTTATCCCTTTCACTCTGATTGAAGAGAGTTGTTATATTGGCAACTGCAGGCATGTGGCACAACTTCCATATCCAAGGCTTAGATGGAATTTTACAGCACAGGCACAGGCCATTCGGCTCGACCTGTCCACGCCAGCGTTTATGCTCCACACGAGCCTCATCCAACCCTACTTCATCTCACACTATCACCACATCCTTCCATTCCTTTCTCCCTCAGGTCTTTATCTAGCTTCCCCTCAAATGACATTCACCTCAATCACTCCTTCTGATAGCATCTTCCACATTCTCACCACTCCCTGGGTAAAAATTTTTCTCCTGAATTCCATTTTGGATTAATTAGTGACTATCTCATATGTATGACCCCCAGTTTTGGTCTCCCCCCACAACTAGAAATATCTTCTCTCTGTCTACCCTATCGAACCCCTTCATAATTTTAAAGACCTCTATCAGGTCACCTCTCAGTCTCTTTTCTAAAGAGCCCCAGCCTGTTTAATCTTTCCTGATATTTGAAACCTCTCAGTTCTGGTACAAAACTTTTTTGCAGCTTCTCCAGTGCCTCTATATCCGTTTTATAATATGGGGACCAGTGCACAGGATGTTTGGAGCATTGTCCTCAAAGCCTCTGTTATCTCCTCTCTGTCTTCCCTCAGTATTCGAGAACACAGTCATCAGGTTCTGGGGCCTTTGGCACTTCAACACAAAGAGGAAGCAGATCTTAATGAGAAAAAAGCCGTGGCCTGGGAGAGCCGCAGGTGATGATGGAATGGGCGAGGTATTCGAGAATGTGAGGTGTTCAGAGAAGTAAGGGGTCTTCAGGGAGCTGGTAATATCTGGACAGAAAGGAGCCTTCCGCATATCACAAATATTTAACATGGTAATGGCTTTTCAGACCAGTGGAGAACAGAGTATCCATGGAAGCAGGTTAACTGATTTGCTTAATTTCTACTAAACTGACAATGTAAACCATCTCTGACTTTGCAGGCTGTTCTGGCAGCGACAGAGAAAAAACATCTCACACCCACAGAATTCTTCTTGAGTGAGGTCTTGCAAAACATCTGAACCCTCGGACGGAAGAAGGAGGCTGTGATGTTGA
The DNA here is from genome assembly GCF_052327205.1 of Somniosus microcephalus. Taxonomy (NCBI): domain Eukaryota; kingdom Metazoa; phylum Chordata; class Chondrichthyes; order Squaliformes; family Somniosidae; genus Somniosus; species Somniosus microcephalus. Next base: position 38,536,783 of record NW_028225186.1, on the reverse strand, counting down.
GACTGAGCGTTCACTGCCTGCTGCTTCTCTGTGCCCTCTCCTGCAATGTGTTGTTGCCCACAGTCCCCGGGTACAGTTTCAATAACTGCATTCAGGATGCCAACCACAATGGTACCTTTCAGTGCGTCCACCTCTTCCTGACACAGGTCTCTAGTGCCGTGTCCGACCTCCCAGCCAGCACTGTGCACTTGAACATGTCCCACAACTGGCTCACCCAACTGCAAGCGGACAGCTTCCACAGCCTGCCCAAGCTGCTCACCCTGCGGCTGGGTTACAATTGGATTGAGAGTGTTTGCTGCAGTGTGTTCAGTAATCTCACCAGCCTACTGACCCTCAACCTGTCCTACAACAGTAACTCTCGTCTGAACTCTTCGGTCTTCCATGAACTTGAAAAGTTAGATCAACTCCTGCTCCATCACAACCGCTTCGTCACAGTTGAACCCAAAGCCTTCGCTGCATTGGACAATCTTCAAACACTTGTCTTAAGCTCCAATAAACTCCAGAATTTCTGCCATCTGGTGAGCGCTGTCTCTGGGCTCAGTAATCTGACGCTCCTTGATCTGGGCGACAGTTAGCTCGCCTCCCTGCAACATCGCACCGCCCTCCCACCCTACCTCCAAAACCTCTCCCTCTCTAACAACTCTCTCACAACATTTGACTGCCAGCGGGATTTCCTCAGCAACATTCTCAAGTTGGATCTGTCCAAAACAAACTCTCCGATGCTTTGGAACTTTCTGAAGTTGACCTGAGGAATATCTCGTGTTTGATCATCAAGAACAACCCCTTAAATGTCACCAAGTTTCTCAAATCTGCAAACCTGGATCTACAGAATGTTCAATAATCTGGGTTAAGGCTGCACAACCAGAGTGAGCTGTCCAACCTGTGCTACTATCTGGGTCTCAGGCCTATGAAGAGCCTGGTCCTGCAGAACAATCAGATCTTATTTCTCCCTGCCCATTCCCTATCCCAGTGCCCACCCATCACCAGCTGGGATTTATCACACAATCTCCTCACATCTGTGGCCTGCTCTGAAATTGCATCGAAAAGAAAGCAAGTTGTTTCTTTCATTATCGAGCACAACAGAATCAACAAGTTACCTTCCTGTTACAAGGATGGGAAGGCAGTCGCGGTGTTTCCCAAGCTGTCACTCCTAACCTTTCGCTACAACAGGATTTTCACCATTTGTAGTCACGCCTTCTCTTATGCTCCCTATCTCCGGACCCTAAAGCTGAGCATTAACAACATTGCTGTCATCAACAAGGCTGCCTTTTCTAACCTCACCAACTTGCAGGAGCTCCGACTCGACAACAACCTCATAACTGACATCTGTGAACATACCTTCAGCAACCTTGGGAGTCTCAGGAATCTCAATCTCAGAAACAACAGGATCTCAATTGTTTTCATCAAGGTGTTTGCAAATCTCAATAACCTGGACACCTTAAACCTGGGAGGGAACAAAATTCGAAGCCTCACCAGCCAGTCTTTCTGTGGATTACACAAGCTGACCAAGCTTTATCTCGATAGGAACTGTATAACTCGTATTAGCAGGGAGATCTACGACATCCTCCCATCTTTAGGAGTGTTGGACTTGGACAGTAACCGGATCAGATACAACACTGGCCTGATTGCAGCATCTCCCTTTGTTAGCCTCACAAAGCTCTACATTCTCAAACTACAAGCCCAGCAATCCTACGGCATCAACATTATTCCCTCAAAGTTTTTAAACGGCCTCACTTCTTTAAGAAGCCTGTAAATAGCAGAGAATAAAATGTCGCTGTCCAAAGACGGATTTGAAGATCTGATCAATTTGAGAATCCTCTCCATGCCCGATGCTTGCAACGGGATCCACAGTCTGAATCCAGGGATCTTCAAGAATCTCCAGAGTCAAAAGAGACTCAACCTTGAAAATGTCGGCCTCCAATCCATGTCTCTTGACATCTTTGGAAACCTTTCCAACCTGAGGACATTGTTCTTGGGGAAAAACGCCATTCAGATCATCAATAGCACGGTTGTGGAACACCTGCCCTCCCTGACCTACCTGGATCTGCGGAAGAACCCGTTCCCCTGCACCTGTGACATCAATTGGTTCCAAAACTGGTCCCTGTCCAACCCCAGGATGCAGGTTATCTATTTTTACAACCAAACCTGTGCAGATCGGCCAACTGAATACTTGTACAAGTTTGATGCTCGCGTTTGTTACTTGGCCATTGGGCAGATCATGCTCCATATAACTGTGCCGGTCTTGATCTTGTTCATGTTCATCCCTATATTCTACAGCAAAGGGTACTGGCACATCAAGTATGGGTTTAATATTTTCCGATCGTGGTTGAAAATCCACAGATGGAGAGGAGAGAGTCAGCAGTCCGACAGGTATGATGATTTTATCTCCTATAATTCTAAGGCCGAAGACTGGGTTCTGCAAGTGTTGGTGCCAAACCTAGAAACGAGAGGACCTCAATGCTTCAACCACTGCCTCCACCACAGAGATTTTGAGCTGGGCAAATATATCATCGACAACATCGTGGACAGCATCTACCAAAGCAGGAAGACCATCTGTGTGATGAGCCGCAACTACCTGTACAGCGAGTGATGCTCCATGGAACTGCAGCTAGCGAGCTACAGGCTCTTCCACGAGCTGAAAGATATCATCATCCTGATCTTCTTGGAGACGATTCCAGAAGCTGAACTCTCAACCTACCACAAGACGAGAAATGTCATGAAAAAGAAACTTTACATCCAGTGGCCATCAGACATCGAAGCTCAAAAATTGTTTTGGGTCAAAGTGAGAGAAGCGATTAAAGGCTCCAACTAGGCCAAGGAGGCGAATCCCGCTGCTGAAAGTTAAGCTTCAAGGCCTAGAAATCCGCAGTCTTACTGCAGGCCCTTAAGGCCCGATTCGGGGCGACATGGTGGCTGCCGCACTTCCCATGTGTTTTGGAGTGCGCCGCTCAACTAACCGCCCTGTGTTAATTGTGAACAACTCCCCCAGTGGCTGCTGAATGGCCGGTGGAACGCTGCTGACTTTCAGTGGGGAAGACTGCAAATGGTCTTGCAGGACGACCTCGAACAGCTCTGGCCCTAGAACGCCTCGCTGCAGCCTGCACCACCTCGGCATGGGTGGCAGCAGCCTAAGCTGGCTGACAGGCAGCGGCAATGGCAATGGTGGAGTGGCAGAGGTGGGAGTAGGAATGCTGTCATCCTGAGAGAGGGCAGCAGGTTCCTGCTCCCCAGACCCACTGCCACTCCCTCCGGGACAGTGCCTCAACATTCCTAGGAATCTGTTGGTGGCCAGATGGTGGGGCGGCTGTGACACCCTGCAAGCCACGTTCGACACTGGTAAACCGAGCCATGGTGGCAGCAGTCTGAGCTTGGCTGGCAGCAAGCTGAGGCTGCAGTCGAGCACTCTGATACAGCGTGATCGTCCAAATGGCGCTCCAAATGGAATGACAATGAGGAGCTGCTTCATCAAAGAACCTCCCCTTTAAGCAGTGGAGAAAGCCGAGGCCTAACATGACTTGCAGTTAGACTGCACCCGATATTGTCCCATCTGTTGAGCTGTAAACCAATGAGCAGCGGGCTTAGTGCTCAGATCAGCACTATAATCATATAAAAGAGCACTCTGCATGAATTTTGCGTGCTACTTAGAACACTTTGCCCAGACGCAGCTAAGTAACGCTGGGCCATGACGCCGTCCGTTTTCAGGCCATATCTGATTTCTTGGCCCGTGTTCCTCAAAGCCCCTTTGGTTCTACTGGCAGGATACCCACTCATCTCGGAACCCGCTGCCACACGCTTCCATCCACCATCGACACAATCCCTCTTTATTGTTAATCCTGTCATTGCTGCTATTGATCCAGGATATGGCAAAGATACAGACAGACAATGTAATCACAGAATAAAGCCTTAAACTTCTCACCCCCGCATGTCCGCTCACTGTCGTCTTTCCATCCAACACCTGTTCGAATCTGGGACAGACTGATGGAGTGAACGACTCCTCGATCCGTGGTAATCTGACACTGGTGGACATCAATCCACTGCACAAGACTGTCCACACTGGAGCCCAACAGGAGTTCTCAGTCACACTCCCAGTGGCCTGAGGATTGGCCGGTGTGAGAAAACCAGCTAATTAACCTTTCATATTCGCTAATTTTCATACAGTACTGGCTCCCATGGCAGGATAGCCCTGGTGCTACCCATTGCAGGTAATTTCAGGATATACCTGCAGGGACGGCGATAACAGGTAATGCCCAGATATCCCTGGTGGGACAGTGATTACAGGTAATGCCCAGATGCCCCTGGTGGGACGGTGATTACAGGGAATGCCCAGATACCTCTGGTGGGACAGTGATTACAGGTAATACCCAGATAACCCTGGTGGGACCATGATAACAGGTAATGCCAAGATACCCCTGGTGGGACAGTGATTACCACCTTTCACCACCTCAGGACGTCCCAAAACACTTTACAGCCAAAGAAGTGCTTTTTGAAGTGCAGTCACTGTTGTAATGTAGGAAACGTAGCAGCCAATTTGCACACAGCAAGCTCCCACAAACAGCAATGTAAAATGGCCAGATAATCTGTTTATTCGTCATTTTGATTGAGGGGTAAATATTGGTCCTGGACACCAGGGAGAATGACCCTGCTCTCCTTCGAATAGTGGCCGTGGGCTCATTTACATCAGCATGAGAGAGCAGTTTAACGTGTGATCCGAAAGACAGCAACTCCTACAGAGCGACACTCCCTCCCTCCCAACAGTGGGGCGCTCCCTCAGTACTTCCTCTCAGATAGTGCAGCGCTCCCTCAGTACTGATCCTCCGATAGTGCAGCACTCCCTCAGTACTGCCTGTCCGACAGAACATAGAAACACAGAAGATAGGATCAGGAGTAGGCCATTCGGCCCCTCGTGCCTGCTCCACCATTCAATGCGGTCATGGCTGATCATCCAAATTCAGTACCCTGCCCCTGCTTTCTCGCCATATCCCTTGATCCCTTTAGCCTTAAGAAACATATCCAACTCCTTCATGAATATATTTAATGAATTGGCATGTACTGCCTTCTGTGGTAGAGAATTCCCCAGGTTCACCATTCTCTGGTAAAGAAAGTCCTCTTCTTTTCTGTCCTAAATGGCCTACACCCTAACCTTAGACTGTCACCCCCGGTTCTGGCCTCCCCGACCATCGGAATCATCGTTCCCACATCTAGTCTCTCAAGTCCTGTCACAATTATATAAGATTATGAGATCCCCTCTCATTCTACTAAACTCCAGCGAGTACAAGCCCAATCGACCCAATCTCTCTTCATACATCATTCCTGCCATCCCAGGTATCAGCCTGGTGAATATTCGCTGAACTCCTTCCATGGCAGGAACATCCTGCCTCAGACAAGGCGACCAGAACTGCACGCAATACTCAAGATGTGGTCTCACCAAGGCCCTGTACAACTGGAGCAAGACGCCCTTGTTCCTGTACTCCAACCCTCTCGCTACGAAGGCCAACATACCATTTTCCTTTTTAACCGCCTGCTGCACCTGCATGCTTACCTTCAGCGACTGCTGCACAAGGACACTCGGGTCTCGTTGCACTTCCCCTTCTCCCAATCTATTGCCATTCAGATAATAATCTGCCTTCCTGCTTTTGCCACCAAAGTGGGTAACCTCACATTTATCCACGTTATATTGCATCTGCCATGCTTCTGCCCAATCACCCAACCTGTCCAAATCATCCTGTAATTTCTCAGCATCCTCCTCACAGCACACACGCCCACCCAGCTTTGTGTCGACTGCAAATTTGGAGATATTACATCTAGTTCCCTTGCCTAGATCATTAACATATATTGTGAATAGCTGGAGTCCAAGGACCGATCCCTGCGGTACCACACTAATCACTGCCTGCCACTCAGAAAAAGACCCGTCTATTCCAACTCTTTGCTTTCTGTCTGCCAACCAGTTCTGTATCCAAGTAAATACCTTGCCCACAATCCCATTTGCCTTAAATTTACAGTGCGGCACTCACTCTGTACTGTCCCTCCAACAGTGCAGCACTCCCTCAGTATTTCCCCTCCGACAGTGCAGCGCTCCCTCATTATTTCCCCTCCGACAGTGCAGCGCTCTCTCAGTATTAACCCCCGACAGTGCAGCAGTCACTTAGTACTGCCCCTCCGACTGTGCAGCGTTCCGTCAGTACTGCCCCTTCGACAGTGCAGCACTCCCTCAGTACAGATCATCCAATAGTGCAGCGTTCCCTCAGTACTGCCTATCCGACAGTGCAGTGCTCCCTCCGTACTGCCCCTCCGTCAGTGCAGTGCTCCCTCAGTACCACCCCTCTGACAGTGCAGCACTCCCTCAGTACCGCCCTTCCAACAGTGCAGCGCTTCTTCAGTACTGCCCCTCCGAAAGTGCGGCGGTCATTCAGTACTGCCCCTCCGACAGTGCAGCACTCCCTCAGTACCGCCGCTCCGACAGTGCAGCGCTCCCTCAGCGCTGCCCCTCCGACAGTTCAGCTTCCCTCCGTGCTGCCCCTCCAACAGTGCGTTGCTCCCTCAGTACTACCCCTCTGACAGTGCGGCTCTCCCTCAGTACTGCCCCTCCGACAGTGCGGCACTCCCTCAGTGCTGCCCCTCCGACAGTGCAGCACTCCCTCAGTACCACCCTCTGACAGTGCGGCTCTCCCTCAGAACAGCCCCTCCGACAGTGCAGCACTCCCTCACTATCACCCTCTGACAGTGCAGTGCTCCCTCAGTACCGCACTTCCGACAGTGCAGCACTCCCTCAGTACCACCCTCTGACAGTGCAGTGCTCCCTCAATGCCACCCCTCCAACAGTGCAGTGCTCCCACTGTATTGCCGCTCCGATATTGCAGCATACCCTCGGTACTGCACTGGGAGTGTCAGCCTGGATTTTTTTGCTCAAGTTTCTGGATTAGGACTATGAAACCACTACCTGCTGACTCAGAAGCAAGATGCCGACCCACTGAGCCGCAACTGACTCAATCCAGAGCATCCTATACAACATGAGTAATAAAACTTGGGCAATTCTTAAACATGTTCCCATCATTACTGGCAGGTGGATCACGGAGTCCAGTTTGGAAGTTCCACCCTGCTGGACTCTCCGTCCAATCCCCCTCAGTGTCTCTGGACTTTCTGCTGGAGTGACTGCAGGAGACCCGCAATGATCCCACGGGATCTCGGGAACTGAGTGGGACAGCATGGCTCACGTACTGCTCGAAATCACAAGAGAACCTGCCTCAAAATTTATAAAATATTTCAGTGTTTGGATTGCGCCGTATTCCCTTTCGAAGCACTCGACAGGAGGACGGGCAGTACAAGGCTTCAGACTGCAGGAATATGTCAATGGACTGTTCAGGTGGGCAGAACAGAGGCAAATGGAATTCAATCCGGAGATGTGTGAATTAATGCATTTGGGGAGGGCTAACAAGGCAAGGAATGCACTTTAAATGGTAAGACACTGAGAAGAACAGAAGATCAGAGGGACCTTGGAGTGCAGGTCCACAGATCCCTGAAGGTCGCAGGACAGGTAGATAAAGTGGTTAAGAAGGCATACGGGATACATTCCTTTATTAGCCGAGGCATAGAATATAAGAGCAGGGAGGTTATGCTTGAACTGTATAAAACACTAGTTAGGCTGCAACTAGAATACTGTGTGCAGTTCTGGTCACCACATTACAGGAAGGATGTGATTGCACTATAAAGGGTGCAGAGGATATTTACGAGGATGTTGCAAGGCTGGGGAAATTTAGATATGCGGAAAGATTGGATAGGCTGGGGTTGTTTTCTCTGGAACGGAGGAGGCTGAAGGGAGACCTAGTTCAGCTGGATATAATTATGAGGGGCCTCGATAGATTGGCTAGGAACGACTTATTTCCCTTAGCAGAAGGGTTAGTAACCAGGGGGCATAGATTTCAAGTAATTGGTCGGAGGTTGAGAGGGGATTTGAGGAGAAATATTTTCACCCAGAGGGTGGTAGGGTCCGGCGCTCATTGCCTGAAAGGGTGGTAGAGGCAGAAGCCCTCATCACATTTAAAAAAGACTTGGATATGCACTTGAACTGCCGTAACCTACAGGGCTACGAACCAAGAGCTGGAATGTGGGATTAGGGTGGATTGCTCTTTGTCGGCTGGCACGGACGATGGGCCCAATGGCCTCCTTCTGTGCTGTAAATTTCGATGATTCTATGATAAGGACACACGGGTGCGTTATATACAGACTAGTCATTTGTGCTTCATCCGTTGTAGATTAAATTCACTCAAGTGTCTTCCGTGGCTCAGTGGGCAGCACTCTTGCCTCTGCATCAGAAGGGCGGGGGTTGAAGTCCCCAGTTCAGAGAGTTGAGCCCATAATCCAGGCTGACACCCCCAGTACTGGCATTTACCCCACAACGTGGCTGATTGCCCAGGTATGTCCAATCCACAGAAAATGGATAAATCACTCTCCCATCATTCCCCTCCCAATCTTCAGTGAAGTGTTGGAAGGAGTCATCAATAGTGGCATCAATCATAACCCGCTCACCATTAATCTGGTTAATAATACCAGCCCTCACTTCGAGATGCGCCCAGAATCATCACGGCTCCCCAATAAGAACTTACATTTCTGTAACGGCTTTGAACACAGCGAAACGACCCCAGGCAGTTAACAGGCAAAAAAGACCAGAGCCCAGTCGAAGAAGATATGATGAGGGGTGACAAAAGGCTGGGTTCAAAGCGATGGGTTATAGAGGAGGAACGGGTGGTGGAGAGGCGTAGGAAATTAGGGAGGGGATCCCAGAGTGTGAGCCCTAGGCAGCTGAAGGCACGGCCGCCAATAGTGGGATGAAGGGAGGCCTGGTGCGGGGACGGGTCGGGCGATGTTAGAGCTGGGTCAGAAGTTCCCCTTCGGATTAAATAGGATGCCGAGGTTGCAACCAGTCTGGATCAGCCTCAGACAGTGGCCAGGGGGAGGGCTGGAGTCCCTAGCTAGTGAACAGAGTTAGTGGCGGGGTCCGAAGACAATCGCCCAGAAATTCGCGTCCCAATGCGTGAGTGCGCACGGGGTACTCACGCGTAGACCCAACGAAAGTGCCGGTTTCGTGCATGCACTGTGCATGCGCGGGAATCCGGCACTTCCATTCCCCTGAAAGAAGGGGTTAAGAGCTGGAAGGTGTGCGCGGGAGAGTCAGCGTGTGCACTTTGAACTTTCCATTTTTTTCCAGGTTTCTCCGGGAAGGGAAGTCTCCAGAAGTTAGACATGTAAAAAGCAGTCGCAAGGCCTGCTTTTAAAATGGTAAGTGGTGAGTTCATTACAATTAAAACATTTTTACCACAGGTTTATTATTTTTAAATAATTTAAAGAAAGGTAAGTTTATTTTTTAGCCCCATTAGAAAATGTAATACATTTTTTCAAAAATTTAAATTGTTATAAAGCCATAGAGTCATAGAGTTATACAGCACAGAAAGAGGCCCTTCGGCCCATCGCGTCCGCGCCGGCCATCAATCCTTGTCTAATCTAATCCCATTTTCCAGCATTTGGCCGGAGCCTTGTATGTTATGGCATTTCAAGTACTCATCCAAATGCTTCTTGAATGTTGTGAGTGTTCCTGCCTCTACCACCCTTTCAGGCAGTGAGTTCCAGATTCCAACCACCCTCTGGGTGAAAAAGTTCTTCCTCAAATCCGCTCTAAACCTCCTGCCCCTTACCTTGAATCTATGCCCCCTTGTTATTGATCGCTCTACTAAGGGAAAAGTTCATTTCTATCTACACTATCTATGCCACTCATAATTTTGTACACATCAATCAGGTCCCCCCTCAGCCTTCGATGCTCCAAGGAAAACAACCCCAGCCTGTCCAGTCTTTCTTCATAGCTGAAGCGCTCCAACCCAGGTAACATCCTGGTGAATCTCCTCTGCACCCTCACCAAAGCAATCACATCCTTCCTATAGTGTGGCGACCAGAACTGCACACAATATTCCAGCTGTGGCCTAACCAACGTTTTGTACAGCTCCATCATAACCTCCCTGCTCTTATATTCTATACCTCGGCTAATGAAGGCAAGTATCCCATATGAATTTTTAACCATCTTATCCACCTGTTCTGCTGCCTTCAGGGATCTATGTATATACACACCAAGGTCCCTCTGATCCTCTGTCTTCCCTAGGGTCTTACCATTCATTGTTTATTCCCTTGCCTTGTTAGTCCCTCAAAAATGCATCACCTCACACTTTTCACGGTTAAATTCCATTTGCCACTGTTCCGCCCATCTGACCAACCCATCTATATCGTCCTCAGGCTGAGGCTACCCTCTTCGCTATTTACCACCCTACCAATTTTCTTGCCATCTGCGAACTTACTGATCATACCTTTTACATTCACATCCAAATAATGATTGTTAACCACAAACAGCAAGGGACCCAGCACCGATGCCTGCGGTACCCCACTGGACACAGGCTTCCAGTCACATAAACAACCTTCGACCATCACCCACTGCCTTCTGCCACTAAGCCAGTTTTGGATCCAATGTTCCAAGGCACCCTGGATCCCATGGGGTCTTACATTCTTGGCCAGTCTCCTGTGCGGGAATTTATCGAAAGCCTTACCAAAATCCCTGTATACCACATCCACTGCACTACCCTCATCCACACACCTAGTCACCCCCTCAAAAAATTCAATCAAATTGGCCAGACATGATCTTCCCTTGACAAAGCCATGCTGACTATCGCTGATTAATCCTTGCCTCTCCAAGTGGAGACTAATTCTGTCCCTCAGAATTTTATCCAATAACTTCCCTACCACTGATGTTAGGCTCACTGGCTTGTAATTCCCTGGTTTATCCCTATTACCATTCCTGAATAATGGTACAACATTAGCTGTTCTCCAGTCCTCTGGCACATCCCCTGTGGCCAGAGAGGTTTTGAAAATTTGTGTCAGAGCCCCTGCAATCTCCTACTTTGCCTCACACAGCTGCCTGGGATACATTTCGTCCGAGTCTGGGGATTTATCCACTTTTAAGCATGCTAAAACCGCTATTACCTCCTCCCGCACGAGGCTAATATATTCAAGTATATCACAGTCCCCCTGCCCGATTACTATGTCTACAACGTCCTTCTCCATAGTGAACACACAGGCAAAAAAATCATTTAAAACCCCACCTTCATCTTCTGGCTCCACACAAAGATTTCCACTTTGGTCCCTAATGGTCCCTACTCTTTGCCTAGTTATTCTCTTGCCCTTAATATATTTATAAAACACCCTAGGATTTTCCTTTATTTTGCTCACCAGTGTTATTTCATGGACCCTCCTCGCTCTCCTAATTTCTTTTTTAAGTATCCCCCCGCACTTTTTAGGGCTTCCTCTGTCTTTTTTCCTTTGTATCTGCCAAAAGCAACCATTTTTTCCATAATCCATTCTCGTATATCCCTTGACATCCAAGGTTCCCTGGGCTTTTGCTCACATCCTTGACCTTTACGGGAACATGTTGCCATTGTACTCTCTCAATTTCCTTTCTGAAAGACTCCCATTGCTCCGATGTTGGTTTTCCTACAAGTAGCTGATCCCAGTCCACTTTGGCCAGATCCTGCCTTTTCATATTAAAATCGGCCTGCCCCCAATTTAGAGTTTTATTTCCGGTCCATCTCTGTCATTTTCCATGACTACCTTAACTCTCACCGAAATATGTTCACTGTCACCAAAGTGCTCACGTACTAACACTTCTACCACTTGCCCGGCCACATTCCCTAGAATTATGTCCAGCACAGCCCGCTCTCTTGTAGGACTTTCTACATGCTGGATCAAAAAGCTCTCTTGGATGCACTTTACGAATTCTGTACCCTCTACGCCTTTCATACTGACTATCCCAGTTAATATTGGGGAAGTTGAAATCCCCCACTATTACTACCGTATTATTTGCATATTTCTCTGAGAATTGCCTAATTATCTGTTCATCTATCTCCCCCTGACTGTTTGGGGGCCTATAGTACACTCCCAGCAAAATGCTTGCCCCCTTTTTGTTTTTAAGTTCTACCCATATGGCCTCGTTAGAGGAACCTGTTAATATATCATCCCTCCTTACAGCAGCAATTGACTCCTTAATTCATATTGCGACACCCCCTCCTCTTTTACCCCCCCACCTCTGTCTCGCCTGAAGATTCTATACCCCGGAATATTGAGCTGCCAGTCTTGCCCCTCCCTCAACCATGTCTCCGTGATAGCAACAATATCATACTCCCATGTGTTCATCAACATCTTCAGTTCATCCACCTTATTCCCAAGACTCCTTGCATTAAAATAAATGCCATTCAGCCTTGACCTTCTCCCTTGGCCGTTACATATTTGCTCTGCCTTCCAAGCTGACAAGTTTTTTCCTCTATATTTGGCTGTAAATCACCCCCTATTATAGCTCCACTCTGTATCCCATCCCTCTGCCAAGTTAGTTAACCCCCCCAACAGTGCTAGCAAACCTCCCCGCAAGGATATTTGACCCGTTCTGGTACAGGTGCAACCCCTCTGACTTGTACAAGTCCCACCTTCCCCAGAAGCAGACACAGTGTTCCAGGAAACTAAAGCCCTCCCTCCTGCCCCAACTCTTTAGCCACGCATTCATCTGCTCTATCCTCCTATTCCTGTACTCACTAGCACGTGGCTCCTGGAGTAGTCCAGAGATTACAGCCTTTGAGGTCCTGGTCTTTATTCTGCTACCTAGCTCCCTAAATCTTTGCTGCAGGGCCTCATCCCTCTTCCTACCCATGTCATTGGTCCCAATGTGAACCACGACCTCTGACTGTTCACCCTCCCCCTTCAGAATGCCCTGCAGCCGTTCAGTGACATCCTTGACCCTGGTACCAGGGATGGAACAAACCATCCTGGAGTCACGTCTATGGCCACAGAAATGCCTATCTTTTCCCCTTACGATAGAATCCCCTACCACTCTTGCTCTCCCACTCTTATTCCTCCCTTCCTGAGCATCAGAAGCACCCCCGGTGACAGGACGTTGGCTGCTACTGCCTTCCCCTGGCCAATCATCCCCCTCAACAGTATCCAAATCGGTATATCTGTTTGAGAGGGGGATGGCCACAGGGGTCCCCTGAACTACCTGCCTGCTTCTACTGCCCCGCCTGATGGCCACTCCTTTCCCTTCTGCCTGTGCAGCCCTTGCCTGCGGTGCGACCAACTCATAAACTAAATTATTGTTTAAAATAGTTATTTCATGTAATTTATAGTTATTTTAAAAATGTGGTTTATAAAAAAAAATTATTTGAAGTTTTAGTAATGTTTTGGGGCATATAGTATTTATAGGTTTGACAGCTCTTCCTGTCAAAATTATGAATGAATCATTCCCTGCCACAATTGGCTCTCCATGGCCCACGTGATCCCAGGGGACGCATCGAACTAACTGCGCCCCTGGGATACACAAGCACTGCACGCCGGCAGTTGGAGGAGGCCCAGGATCGGAATCCCATGTGGGCCCAAACCTCAATGACCCGTGCGCAAGGTAAGTGCAGGTCGGTGGGCTTGCGCCCGCAGGAAGCCTCCGACCCGAATTTCTGGCCAAATGGCTTCACTCTTCCCAACATTCAATTGGAGGAATTTCTCCACATCCAGAACTGGAAGTCAACGTGACAAATCATAGGCAACGCAGAGGTCGAGAGAGGTGGTGGTGATGTCAGCACACATGTGGATACTGATGATGTGTTTACAGATGATATCTCCGAGGGGCAACATGTAGATTAGAAATAGGAAGGGGCCATGTATAGATCCTCGATGGACACCTGAGTTGGCGGTGCAGGAGCAGGACGAGAAGCTGTTGCAGGAGATTTTCTGGCTATGATTAGATAGGTAAGGGTGGAACCATGGAATGGGCAGTCCCACCCAGCTGGACGACAGTGGAGGGATGTTGGAGGGGGATAGTGTGGTCAACTGTATCAAAGACTGCAGACAGGTTGAGAAGGGCGAGGAGGGACAGTGCACCACGGTCCCACTCACAGAGGATGCGATTTGTGACTTTGTGAGGCCGTTTTAGTGCAGTGGCGGGGCCGAAATCTGATTGGAGAGATTCAAACATGGAGCTGCTTGAATGATGGGCACGGATTTGGGAGGCTACAACACGTTCAAGATCTCAGCCCATCAGTTTCAGCTGCTTCATCAATGACCTTCTCTCTGTCAGAATGAGACGATCCTAGTGATCAGCTTCTTTCACAAACTCCTCCAATAATGCAGCATCCCAAAGCTTCTCAGTGCGAGTCGTGGCTCAGTGCATCTCCCTACCTCGCCTCTGAATCAGGAGGGTCCACGCCAGAGGACTGAGCCCATGCCAACTCTACGGGAGAGAGCTGGAGTGAGCGGGGGAGTGCGGTAGTGAGCGGGAGAGCTGCAGCGAGCGGGTGAGTGCGTGAGTGAGCGGGAGAGCTAGAATGAGCGGGGAAGTGAGCGGGCAAGCTGGAATCAGTGTGGGAATGGGCGGGAGTGCTGGAGTGAGTGTGGGAGTGAGCGGGAGAGCTGGAGTGAGTGTGGGAGTAGGCGGGAGAGCTGGAGTGAGTGTGGGAGTGAGCGGGAGAGCTGGAGTGAGTGTGGGATTGAGCAGGACAGCTGGAGTGAGTGTGCGAGTGAGTTGGAGAGCTGGATTGAGTGTGAGAGTGGACGGGAGAGCTGAAGTGAGCGGGGGAGTGAGCGGGAAAGCTCGAGTGAGTGTGGGAGTGGGTGGGAGAGCTGGAGTGAGTGTTGGAGTGGGCGGGAGAGCTGTAGTGAGTGTGGGAGAGGGCGGGAGAGCTGAAGTGTGTGTGGGAGTGGACGAGAGAGCTGCAGTGAATGTGGGAGTGAGCGGGAGAGCTGGAGTGAATGTGGGAGTGAGCGGGAGAGCTGGCGTGAGTGTGGGAGTGAGCGGCACATCTGGAGTGAGTGTGCGAGTGAGCTGGAGAGCTGGATTGAGTGTGGGAGTGGGTGGGCGAATGGGGGAGGGCGCAGGAGTTCGTGGGCGGGTGCTGGAGAGTGCGGGAGAGTGCAGAAGTGATGATGATCAGCAATTATCTTATTGAATGATGGAACAGGCTCGAGGGGCCATATGCCCTACTGCTCTTCCTAATTCTTATGTCCTTATGAGTGAGCTGGAGTGAGCTGGAGAGTGCTGGATTGAGCTGGAGAGTGCTGGAGTGAGCTGGAGAGTGCTGGAGGGAGCTGGAGAGTGCTGGAGTGAGCTGGAGAGTGCAGCAGTGAGCTGGAGAGTGCTGGAGAGTGCTGGAGAGAGCTGGAGAGTGCTGGAGTGAGCTGGAGAGTGCAGGAGTGAGCTGGAGAGTGCGGGAGTGAGTTGGGGGAGCTGGAGTGAGCTAATGTAAGGTAGAATGAGCTAAGGTGAGGTAGAGTGAGCTAAGGTGAGCTGGAGTGAGCGGGGGAGTGCTGGGGGAGCTGGAGTGAGCGGGAGTCAGCCGGTCCCACTCACAGCACTATACTCATTAGATATTTGCATTCAGGATATGAAAATCAGTCCTTCATACACTGCACTAACTGACTCGAAAGTAACGCTTTTTACAACACATAAAATCAGTAGGAAAATTCTGACCTTGAGCTATTTTAAACCAGGTGCAGAGGGTGTGGGTTTAGTGCTCTGCGTGGCAAACAGACCGACCAGAATCACACACCACCCACAGTCCAACTCCGCTAACAGTCGTTTCCACACTCTGACCTTCCCCAGCCCACCAGCTTTAAAATCCATTCCAGCTACACCCCTCCAACCAAATTAAAATCAAATCAAATCAATTCAACTTTTATCGTCATTTTTAGTGCACAAGTGCAGTACAACGAAATGTAGGCTTGCGGCTCCCGAGAGTGTACATTTAGATTAAGACATTTAAACATTCAGCATACATTTGGCTTGTAGTATATTAACATAAAACATAACCATATTAAAGTGCATTGGCAGATGTGTAGGCTTTAGAGTTTATTTGTGGAGTTCAGTAGGATGACAGCCCTGGGAAAGTAGCTGTTCCTAAATCTGGTCATACGGGTGTGAAAGCACCTGTAGCGTCTCCCAGATGGCAGCATGGCAAACAGACTGTGGCTGGGGTGGGTAGGGCTGGGGTACAGTCGCCTGGCACTCCCTTTTACAGGCGTACAGTCCCTGGACAATCCCTGTTACTGGGGTACAGTACCCTGGCACTCACCTTTACTGGGGTACAGTCCCTGGGCACTCCCTGTTACTGGGGTACAGTCCCGAGGCACTCCCTGTTACTGGGGTACAGTCCCTGTGCACTCCCTGTTACTGGGGTACTGTCCCTATCCATCAGTTCTCCTCCTGTACCATGCCAAATCACCATAATCTGTGTTGAAACCAGACAAGGTTGGCTGGATATTTTATTGTGGGAACAACCCCCACTAAATAAGACGAATGATTCAGCTGTGGTCGGCTGTCGTACATGTAGGTGGGTGTGAGTGCATTGATCAAAAACCAAGTTACCTCTATTTTAAAGGATTTGTTTTTAATCAGGGCATTTTTGGTCTGATGAATGAAGATTTAAAGAGCATGTGTGTGATACTGAAATGGCAGTATGGGATTGGCAAGGAGAAGCCATTCCTTATAAACTTGCCACTGCTCTTTGAGAGATTGATTAACCTGGAGGGGAAGGGCAATCCAACAAAGGCCATTTAGGATCATAGAATGGTTACATCACAGACGAAGGCCATTCTGCCCATCGAGCCAGTGCCGGCTCCTGCAAGAGCACATCAGCTCGTCCCACTCGCCCACCATTTCCCCATAGCCCTGCAAATTTATTTCCTTGAGATACTTATCCAGCTCCCTTTTGAATGCCATGATTGAGTCTGCCTCCAACACCCTCTCAGGCGGTGCATTCCAGATCTTAAACACTTGCAAGGGGGAAAAATTCAGTATCGCCCCGTTTGGGGTGCCATTAGTGGCCGTGCGCAAAGTTTAGCGCCTGGCACTAATTATCACCTTCAACAGCAAACTTGGCTTTTACCACCCCAGGAGGTGAATGGAGCGCTAAATCATATGCTCCATACCTGTCTTAAGGCACAAAGGCCGAGGAGCGAGGCGCTACCTCAGAGCGCTGGCGAAGCTCATGTGATGTCAGTCAGCAATGGAACACAGACACACTGGCGACGGCCAGTTCTGACGAAAGGTCATCGACCTGAAACATTAACTCTGTTTCTCCCTTGACAGATGCTGCTTGAACTGCAGAGTTTCTCCAGCATTTTTCTGTTTTTATCTTAGAGGGGAGGGTTGATCTTGCTCTCCATCCACATCCTGCTCATTGCAGCCTTGAATCTCGGCCAGGAGAGAGCTGTGCATCAAATCTGCTGGTAAGAACAATGGAGAGACCGAGGGAAAGTGCTCAGAGTGCAGCCCCCACAGTCTCTTCCAAATAGATACAAGGAAGGGCAACTCAAAATGAACCTGCAAAGTACTGCTCAGCATGCAAAACACCTTCACACAGTGTTGAATCTCTCCAGAAGTCTCTCTCGCTCTCTCAGAATGCGTGGTGCAAAAATGTCACCAACAAAAAAAGGCAGGAAGTGGTTGCCTTTAAAAAGCGCTCCCCCAGTCCCTTCCTGACTGCAAAACGCTCCCCTCAACATAGCGTTGTTAGCGGCAGGCGGTAAGTCAGGGGGCGCCACTCAATATCCGGTCCGGGGCACTACCGGGGCATTGCACGCTCGACTGACGTCACGATCTGCCGGCACAAACATCACCGCACGTGGGCGCTAGATGATTTGCGCCCCATTAGTGCCCTCTTAAGGCGCTAACGGGAGGCGCAGGCAACTGAATATTTCCCCCTTGCTGCGTAAAAAAGTATTTTCTTACGTCGCCTTTGGTTGTTTTGCAAATCAAGTTAAATCTGTGTCCTCTGATTAACTACCCTTCTGCCAATGGGAACAGTTTCTCACTCTCTACTCTGTCCAGACCCCTCATGATTTTGAGCACCTCTATCAAATCTCCTCTCAATCTTCTCTGCTCCAAGGAGAAAAACCCCAGCTTCTCCAGACTGTCAACGTAACTGATGTCCCTCAATGCTGAAATCATTCTCAAAAATCTTTGCTGCACCCTCTCAAAGGCCTTCACATCTTTCCTAATGTGCGGTGCCCAGAATTGGGCACATTTGGACTTTCAACATACTTTTGTCGGAAAGCTTGGCACGACAGGATCTGTTGGAGATTGAGGCTGAGAGAGATATCAACAAGATTACCGGGTTATGTACCGATCAGTCAGCGAGTTTCGTCGGGCCAAGCGTCAGGCATCCTCCCTGCCATAACCAGGGGACTCACTGCGCAGAATGGTCCTGGGAGACTTGCTGCCCTGTTTACACTGCTGATCTTGGGTCCGGGGACCAGGGGCTGGAACTCCTGCCTGTTTGAGACCACTTGGAATAAGCAAATCCACCACTCAGAAAATGGCCAAAGTTTCTTTTTAACTCTTATTTTAGGGGGGCCAAGAGGAGCAGCAGATTTTGCTGCCGCTCCAGCCGTGGCTCAGTGGGTAGCACTCTCTCGCCTGAGTTAGAAGGTTGTGGGTTCGAGCCCCATTCCAGAGACTTGAGCACAAAAATGCAGGCTGACACTCCTGTCCGGTATTGAGGGAGCGGCGCACTGTCGGCGGGGCAGCACTGAGGGAATGCCGCACTTTCGGAGGGGCAGCACTGAGGGAGCGCTGCGCTGTCTGAGGGACAGTACTGAGGGAGCACGGCACCATTGGAGGGGCAGAACTGAGGGAGCACCGCACTGTCGGAGGGGCAATACTGAGGGAGTGACGTACTGTCGGAGGAGCAGTGCTGAGGGAGCGCTGCACTGTCGGAGGGGCAGTACTGAGGGAGCGCTGCACTGTGGGAGGGGCTGTGCTGAGGGAGTGCTGCACTCTCGAAGGGGCGATACTGAGGGAGTGTCGCTTTGTCGGAAGGCTGGTACTGAGCTGCACTGTCGCAGGGGCAGTAGAGACGGAGCGCAACACAGTTAGAGGTGCAGCACTGAGGGAGTGTAGTACTGTCGGAGGGGCATTACAGCGGGAGTGCAGCACTGTCGGAGGGGCAGAACTGAACGAGCGCCGCTCTGTCAGAGGGGTGGTATTGAGGGAGTGCCGTACTGTCGGAGGGGCAGTACTGAGGGAGCGCTGTACTGTCGGATGGACGGTACTGAGGGAGCACCGAACTATCGGAGGGGCAGTACACAGGGAGCGCCGCACTGTCGGAGGGGCAGCACTGAGGGAGTGCCGCACTGTCGGAGAGGCAGTACTGATGTAGCGCTGCACTGTCGGAGGGGCAATACTGAGGGAGCGCTGCACTGTCGGAGCGGCTGTACTGAGGGAGCACTGCACTGTCGGAGAGGCAGTGCAAAGGGACTGCCGTGCTGCCGGAGGGGCAGTACTGAGGGGAGGGCTGCACTGTCGGAGGGGCAGTACTGAGAGAGCGCTGCACTGTGGGAGGGGCAGTACTGCGGGACTGCAGCAGTCTCGGAGGGGCAGTACTGAGCGAGCGCCGCCCTGTCAGAGGGGCGGTATTGAGGGAGTGCCGCACTGTCGGAGGGGCAGTACTGAGGGAGCGCTGCCCTGTCGGGGGGGGTGGTAATGAGGGAGCACCGATCTATCAGAGTGGCAGTACACAGGGAGTGCCGCACAGTCGGAAGGGCAGTACTGAGGGGGTGCCACACTGTCGGGGGGGCAGTAATGATGGAGCGCTGCACTGACAGAGGGGCAGTACTGAAGGAGCGCTGCACTGTCGGAGGGACCGTACTGAGGGAGCGCTGCACTGTCAGAGGGGTAGTGCTGAGGGAGCGCCGCGCTGTCGGAGGGCAGTACTGAGGGAGCGCTGCACTGTCGGAGGGGCAGTACAGAGGGAGCGCTGCACTGTGGGAGGGGCAGTACTGAGGGAGTGCAGCACAGTCGGAGGGGCAGTACTGAGGGAGCGCCGCACCATCGGAGGGGTAGTACTGAGTGAGCGCCGCTCTGTCAGAGGGGCGGTATTGAGGGAGTGCCATATTGTCAGAGGGGCAGTACTGAGGGAGAGCTGCACTGTCAGAGGGAAAGTACTGAGGGAGCGTCTCACTGTCGGAGGGGCAGTACTGAGGGAGCGCTGCACTATCGGTGGGGCAGTATTGAGCTGCACTGTCAGAAGTGCAGTTCTCAAGGAGTGCTGCACTGACGGAAGAGCAGTACTGAGAGAGTGCCGCATTGTCGGAGGGTCGATACTGAAGGAGCGCTGCACTGTCGGAGGGGCAGTACTGAGGGAGTGCCGCACTGTCGGAGGGGCAGTGCTGAATGAGTGCAGCACTGTCAGAGGAGCAGGGCTGAGAGAGCGCCAAACTGTCGGAGGGGCAGGACTGAGGGAGAGCCACGCTGTCGGAGGGGAAGTACTGTGGGAGCAGCACACTGTCGGAGGGGCATTACTGAGGTAGCGCCGCACTGTTGGAGGTGCCATCTTTCAGATGAGATGTTAAACGAAGGGCCCATCTGCCTTCTCGGTTGGAGGTAAGATCTCACGGCCACTACTGGAAGAAGAGCAGGTGGAGTTCTCCCCGGTGTCCTGGGGTCAATATTTACCCCTCAACCAACATCACAAAAAACAGATGATCTGGTCATTATCACATTGATGTTTGTGGGAGCTTGCTGTGCACAAATTGGCTGCCACGTTTCCTACATTCCAAGAGTGACTGAATTCAAAAAATACTTAATCGGTTGGAAAGCGCTTTGGCATGTCTGGTGGTGGTGAAAGGCGCTATATAAATGCAACTCGCTGGTTGCATACGAATCAGGCTCACGTCTCACGGTGGTGGGAGTAGCTGATGGGCGCACTCTGCCCGCTGCCTGTCTCAAGTTGTCAAGGCCCTGGAGAGGTTGCAAAGCAGGTTTTCCGGGATGGTACCAGGGATGTTCAGTTCCGTGGAGAGGCTGGAGAAGCTGGCGTTTTTCTCTTTAGATCAGAGAAGGTTCAGGGGAGGTTTAATGGAGGTGCTCAACATCATGAGGGGTTTCGATTGAGTAAATAAGGAGAAACTGTTTCCAGTGGCAGGAGGGTCGGTAACCAGAGGACACAGATTTAAGATAATTGGCAAAAGAACCAGAGGGGGATATTAAGAAGGCAAATGTTATGTTGGCCTTCATAGCGAGGGGTTTTGAGTACAAGAACAAGGATGTCTTGCTGCAGTATTACAGGGCCTTGGTGAGACCATTGTGTGCAGTTTTGGTCAGTACGTGGAGAGTTTGGGTCGATTGGGTTTATACTCGCTTGAGTTTAGAAGAATGAGAGGGGATCTCATTGAAACTTATAAAATTCTAACAGGACTAGACAGACTAGATACAGGAAGGATGTTCCCGATGTTCGAGGCAACCTGGGCTGATTGTGTGACAGGACAAGACCCAGACCTCAGGGTACAGGTGTGTGACAGACCCAGACCCAGTCACCAGGGGAGAGGTATGTGACTGGCCCAGACCCCAGGGGACAGGTGTGAAACAGGCCCTGACCCAGACCCCACGAGACAGTTGTGTGACAGGCCCAGACCCCAGGAGACAGGTGTGTGACAGGCCCAGACCCAGACCCCTGGATAAAAGTGTGTGAAAGGCACAGGCCCCAGGGGACAAGAGTGTGACAGGCCCAGACCCAGACCCCAGGATAAAAGTGTGTGACAGGCCCAGACCCCAGAAGACAGGTGTGTGACAGGCCCAGGCCCAGACTCCAGGAGACAGGTGTCTGAAAGGCCAAGGCCCAGACCTCAGGGGACAGGTGTGTGACAGGACCAGACCCAGACCACAGGGGAGAGGTGAGTGACAGGCGCAGACCCCAGGAGACAGGTGTGTGACATTCCCAGGCACAGACCTCAGGAGACAGGTGTGCGGCAGGCCCAGGCACTGACCCCAGGAGACAGGTGTGTGATAGGCAGAGGCCCAGACCCCAGGGGACAGGTGTGAGACAGACCCAGACCCATGCCCCAGGAAGCAGGTGTGTGACAGGCCCAGACCCCAGGAGACAGGTGTGTGACAGGCCCAGGCCCAGACCCCAGGAGACAGGAGTGTGACAGGCCCAGGCCCAGACCCCAGGAGACAGGTGTGTGACAGGCCCAGACCCCAGGAGACAGGTGTGTGTCAGGCCCAGGCCCAGACCCCAGGAGACAGGTGTGTGTCAGGCCAAGGCCCAGACCCCAGGAGACAGGTGTTTGACAGGTCCAGACCCCAGGAGACAGGTGTGTGATAGGCCCAGACCCAGACCCCAGGGAACAGGTGTGTGACAGGTCCAGGCCCCAGGGGACAGGTGTGTGACAGGCCCAGGCACCAGGAGACAGGTGTGTGACAGGCCCAGACCCCAGGGGACAGGTGTGTGTCAGGCCAAGGCCCAGACCCCAGGAGACAGGTGTTTGACAGGCCCAGACCCCAGGAGACAGGTGTGTGACAGTCCCAGGCCCAGACCCCAGGGGACAGGTGTGTTACAGGCCCAGACCCCAGGGGAAAGGTGTGTGACAGTCCCCTGCCTCTCCCTCCTCCTCCCCACACAATCCCCCTGCTCTGTCTCTACTCTCCCTCTCATCTTACCCCTCTCTCCCTCTCACCCACCCCTCCCTTCCCCTCTGTCTCTCCCCTCCTCCCTCCTCCCTTCCCCCTCTCCTCTTCGCCTGCAGTGTCAGCTGATGCTCAGGTGGTAGCACATTCGCTTCTGAGTCAGAAGGTTGTGCGATCAAATCCCACTCCAAATACTTGAGATCATAATCCAGGCCGAGACTCCCAGTGCAGTACTGAGGGAATGCTGCACTGTCGCAGGTGCCGTCTTTCGGATGAGATGTTAAACGGAGTCCCCGTCTGCTCTCTCAGGTGGACCTCAAAGATCCCATGGCATTATGTCGAAAAAAAGCAGCGGAGTTATCCCCAGCGTCCTGACCAATATTTATCCCTCAATCAACCTAACCAAAAAAAAGTACCTGGTCATTATCACATTGCTGTTTGTGGGAGCTTACTGTGCTCAAGTTGGCTGCCGCGTTTCACACATTCCAATAGTGACTACACTTCAAAAGTATTTCATTTATTGTAAACGTTTTGAGACGTCTGGTGGTCGTGAAAGGCGCTATATAAATGTTTGTCTTTCTTACTCTCTTTCCCCCTCCCTCTCTCCACTCGTCTTTTGCTTCCACTCCCTCTCTCTCTGTCCTCTGCGCTCGCTATCTACCACCTCTCCCCCTCCTTTTATTCCCCATCTCTCTCTTCCCTCCAACTCCCCCTCTCTCACTCTCTTCTACTCTGCCTGCCTACCTCCCTCCCTCTCCCATCTCTCCTTCTCTATCTCCCCCTCACTATCTCTCCCCTTCTCTCTACCTATCTCCCCCCTCACTCTCCCTTCCCTCTCTCTGCCCCTCCACCTCTCTCTCTCTCTCCCCTCCACCTGTCTCTCTCCCCCTCTCCCTACCTATATCTCCCCCCTCACTCTCCCTTCCCCTCTCTCCGTCTCTCTCTGCCCCCTCCAGCTCTCTCTCTCTCTCCCCACCTGACTCTCTCAACCCCACCCTCTCTCTCTTCCCCTCTTCCTACCTGTAACACCCCCTCTCTCGCATTCCCTCTCCACTCGCCTCACTTTCTCTCACTCCCCTTCTCCCCTCTTCTCTCTACCCCCTCCCTCGATATCTCACCCCCTCACTCTCTCTCTCTCTCCCTCGCTATCTCTCCTCTCGTCCCTCTCCCCCTCTATCTCTCTCGACCTCCTCTCCCTATCTCCCCACATCTCTCTTTCCCCTTCTCTCTCATCAACTCTCTCCGACACTCTCCTCTCATTATCTTCCCCTCTCTCCCATCTCCCGCTCTCTGCCCCCCACTCTGTCCCCCTCTCTCCCTCTCCCTCTCTCACTCCCCTTTTCTGTAGCTCTCTCCCTATTTTCTCTCCCCCTCGCTTTCCTAACTCTCGCCCCACTCTCGCCACCCCCACCTCTCTCTCTCGCCATCTCCTCTCCCACTTTCCCCCCTCCTCTTGCTCTCGCTCGCCCTCTCTCCTCTTTTCTCTACGCCCTCCCTCTATCTCCACTTCACTCTCTCCCCTCTGCTTTTCTTACCCCACTCCCTCCCCTTCTCCCTTTCTTTCTCCACCCAATCACTCTCCCACTCTTTCCCTCTCCCCCCTCTTCCTACCTATATCTCCCTCTCTCGTGCTCACCCTCTCTTCTACCTCCTATCTGTCTCTCTCCCTCTCTCTTTCTCTTATGCCCCTCGCCTCTCTCCCCCTCTCACTCTCTCTCCCGCTCCCTTTCTCGCTCTCCATTCCATCTCCCTATCCCCTCCATCTCTCTCAAACTCTCTCTCCCTCTCACTCTTCCTGTCTCTCTCTCTCGGTCTCTCTTCTCCCGCTCTCTCCCCTCCTATCCCTCCCCCTCTCCCGTTCTTTCCCCAATCTCTCTCCTCCCCCTCCCCTCCCTCCTCCCCCTCTTCTCCCCTCTCTCTCTCCACCGCTCCTCTCCCCTCTCTCTCCTCCCCTTCCTCTCCCCTCTCTCTCTCCTCCCCCTCCTCTCCCCTATCTCTCTCCTCCCCCTACTCTCCCCTCTCTCTCTCCTCCCCCTCCTCTCCCCTCACTCTCTCCTCCCCCTCCTCTCCCCTCTCTCTCCTTCCCCTCTTCTCCCCTCTCCCTCTCCTCCACACTCTCTCTCCTCTCTCGGACCCGCTCCCTCTCTCTCTCTACCACCCTCCCTCTCTCTCCACCTCACTCTCTCCCCTCACTTTCCACTTCTCTCCCCTTCTCCCTTTCTCTCTCCTCTCTCTCTCCACATCCTCTCCCTCCCTCTCTCTCCCTCCCTCTCTCTCCCCATCTCTCTCTCTCCCTGTCTCTCTCATCTCACCCCTCCTCTCCCTCCCTCCCCCTCTCACACTACCTCCCCCCTGTCACTCTCCCCCCTTCATCTCTCCCCCTCTCGTTGTCTCTACCCCATCTGTCCACCTGTCTCTCACTCTAACCTCTCTTTTCTCTCTCTTTCTCCACCTCCTCTCCCTCCCTCTCCCTTTCCTAATCTCACTCCCTTCCCTTCACTCTCACCCTTCCCTTCTCTTTCTCCCCCTCTCCCTCTCTATCTCCCCTCTCTCACTGTCTCTCTCCCCTCCTCCACCTGTCTCTCTCTCTCCCCCTCTACCACTCTTGCCGCTCATTCTCTCTCTCTCCCCCTCTCCATCTCTCTCTCTACCACTCTATCTCTCTGACTGACTTACTCCTATCGCTCCCTCCCCTCTACCTCCTGCTCCCCCCTCCCTCTCTATCCCCTCTCCCCGTCTCTCTCCACGACTGCTGTCTCTCTCCTCTCACCACCCCTCTCTCCCTCCCCCTCACACTATCTCCCCCTCTCTCTACTCCTTTTCCCTCTATCTCCTATCTCTATCTCTCCTCCTCTCTTTCCAGCCCTTCTCTCTCCCCCCTCCCTTTCTCCATCTCCAACACTCCCTCCTCCCTCTCTCTCTCCCTCTCCACCTCTTCCTCGTACCTCTTTCTCCCTCCCTCCCACTCTCACCCTTTATCTATCACTCTCATTCTCTCATCTCCCCATCATTCAACCTATCTCCCCTCTCTCCCCCTTGCTTCTCTCTTCTATCTCTCTCTCCCCCTTGCTCCTCTCTCACTCCCATTTCCCCACCTCTCCCTCTCTTTTGCTCTCTCCGTTACTCGCACTCTCCCCGTCTATCTCTTCCCTCTCCCCGCCCCTCTCTCTCACTCGCTCTCTCTTTCCCCACCTCTTGCTCCCCCGTCTGTCGCACTCTCTCCCCCTCTCTCTCCAGCTCTTTCTCTCTTCCCGCTCTCCCTCTCTTTACCCTCTCCCACATTCGCCTACCCCTCTCTAACCTGTCTCTATCTGCACCTCTCTCCCTCTGCCGCCTCTATCTCCACCTTTCTCCCCTTTCCCGCTTCCCTCACTCGCTCTCCCCGCCTTCTCCCTCCCCCCTCTCCCTCATGCTGCCTCTCTATCACTCTCTCCCTCTCTGTCTCTACACCACTCTCTCTCTCCCCCCTCTCCCCTCTGTCTCTCCCCCTCTCTCTCACAATCCCTTTCTCTATCCCCGCCCTCTCTCTCTCCCCCTTACACGCTCTCCCCTCTCTGCCCCATCTCTCTGCCCCTCCCTCTCTCTCTCCCCCTCCCTTCCCACTCCTGTCTATGCCCTCTCTCTGGCCCCCCACCCTCTCTATCTAGGCCACTCTCTCACTCACTATCAATCCCTCCCTCTCTGTCCGTCTCTCTCCCCACATCTCATTCCCCCCATCACTTTCTCCACCTTGCTCTCTCTCAATCTCTCTAACTCTCTCTCTCCATCTCTCTCCCAATCCATCTCTCCCCCTCTCTTTCCCTCTATCTCCATCAATCTCTTCCAATCCCTCTCTCTCCCTCCCTCTCCCCCTCTACCTTCTCTCTCTCGCTGCCCGTCTCTCACTCTATCTCTCTCTCTCCCTCCCTCCTTCACAACTCCTGTGTCTCTGTCTCCCTCTCTCTCACCACTCTCCACCAGTCCCCCTGCTCTCTCTCTCTGCCTCCCTCTTTCACTTTCCCCTTCTCTCTCTCTATCCCTTTCCCTCCCTCTACACCTCGCTCCCCTCCCTCTCCCGCTCTTTTTCCATCCCTCTCTCACCCTCTCCCCATGACTCTCATTCCCTCCCCATCACCCTTCCTCTCGCTCTCTCTCTCTCCCTAGCTCCTCTCTTCTATCTCTCTCTCCTCTTCAATCCTCCCTCTGTCACCCCCACCTCCCCACCTCTACCTCTCTCTCTACCTCCCTCGCTCTCCGTCTCTCCCTCTCCATCTCTCTCCTCGCTCTCCCCCTCTCTTTCTCTCACAACCCCTCTGTCTGTCTCCCATCTGTCTCTCTCCATGTCTCTTTCACTCTCTCTCCCACCACTCTCTCTCCCAGCTCCTCCTTCTCTCTCTCCGCCTCTCCCTCTCTCTTCCCCTCTCTCTATCTCTACCCTCTCTACCCGTTGTCTCCCCCCTCACGCTCTCTCCCCACCCGCTACCCCATCTCTCTCCCCATCACTCTCTCTCCCTCTCCTCTTCCCTTCCCCTCTCTCCCCCGACTCCATCCCTCTCACCATCTCTCCCCATTCTCTCTCTCTCCCCATCCCTCTCTATCCCCCTCTCCCTCCATCTGTCAATCCCTGTCTCTCTGCACCTCTCCCTCGCTCTCCCCTCCCTTTCTCTCTCCCCACTCCCTCCCTCTCTCCCCACACCCTCGCTCTCTCCCCACTCACTCCCTCTCAACCCACTCCCTCCATCTCTCCCCACGCCCTCTCCATCGCGCTCTCTTTGGCTCTCTCTCCTGCTCTCTCACCACCTTTCTCTCCCCACTCTCCCCTCCTCTTCCCTCCCCCTCTCCCCTCCACTTTCCTTCCCCTACTCTCATTCTCCCTCCCTCGCCCTCTATTACTCCCATTCTCTCGCACTCTCTCCTCCTCTCTCCCAACATCTCTCACCCCGCTCACCTCCCTCCCTGCCCCTCTCCTTCTTTATCCACCTGCCTCTTCTCCCTTCTTTCTCTATCCCCCTCACTCATTCCCCCTCTCTCCCCTCTTCTCTCTATATCCCTCTCTCTATCCCCCTCACTCTCTCTCCCTCTCTCTATCCACCTCACCCTCACTCTCCCTCTCTATCGCCCTCGCACATTCACTCTCTCTCCCCTCCTCTATCTCTATCCCACTCCCCTCTCCCAATTCCTCTATCTCCCCACCCTCTCCAGCATACTTTCTCTCCCCTCCCCCACTCTCCCTCCCTCACTCTCTCTCCCCCTCTCTCTATCCCTCTCCCCTATCTTACCCTCCCTCCCTCTCATTCCCCTTCCCTCATTCTCTCTCCCCCTCCCTCTCTCCCACCCCTCCCCATCCCTCGGTCCCTCTCTTATCCCTCTCCCTCTCTCTCCCTCCCATTCTCTCCATCTCTCACTCCCCCCTCTCTCCCTCACTCTCATCCTCCCCTCTCTCGCACTCCCACATTCTCTCCCCTCCCCCCTCTCTCCCGCCCTCTCTCTCACTCCCCCTCCCAGTTACTCTGCCCTAACTCTGCCCACTCACTCGCTCTCTCTATCCCACTCACTCGCTCACTCTCCCTCCTCTATCTCTCCCTCTACCCTCCCTCCCTCCCTCCCTCTCTCTATCCCTCTCTCTATCACTCACTCTTTCCCTCCCCTCCCTCACTCTCTCCCTCCCTCTCTCGCTCTATCTCCCCTCCCTCCCTCTCTCTCTCCCTCCCCCTCTCTCTCTCCCCTTTTCTCTCTCTCTATCTATCCCCCCTCACTCTCTCCCTCACTCACTGTCTCTCCACTCACACTCTCCCTCCCTCTCATAATCCCTTTCTCTCTCCCCTCCCTCGATCTCTCCCCTCTCTACCCAACTCTCTGCCCCGCTCTCTCTCTCTATCTCCCCGCCCATTCTCACGCCACCTAGGCTCTCATCCTCTCGCTCTTACGCTCCCTCTCTCTGTCTATCTGTCCCTGTCTCTCTCCTCATCTCTCACACCCCCCTCTCTCCCCTCTCCCTCTCTCTTACAACCCCTCTGTCTCCCTCTCCCCTCTCCCTCTCGCTCTCCGTTTTACTGCTGCCTCCCTTTCCCCGTCTGTCTCTCTCTGCATCTCTTATTTTTCTCCCACCCTTCACCTCTCTTCCCCCCTCTCCCTCCCCTCTCTCTTTCCCTCTCTCTCCAACGCTCTCTCCCTATCACTCTCTCTCCCTCTCTCCCTCCCCCTCTCTAACTCTCTCTCTCTCTCGTCTCTCTTACTCTCTGCCCTCTCCCTCTCATCATTCTCTGACTCTCCCTCTGCTCACTCTCCCCCTCTCCCTCACACCATTCTCCGACTATAGTCCTGCTCTCTCTCTGCCTCTCACTTTTTCTCTCTCCCCCCTTTAACTCTCCACTCTCTCTCCCTCCCGCTCTTGCTCTCCCACTCTCCCCACTACCACTGCTCTGCACTCCCTGTTTCCCCCTCTGACTCCATCCCTCCCTCCCCCTCGGACTCCAACCCTCCATCCCTGACTCTCTCTCCCCATTCCTCACTTTCTACCTTTTTCTCTCCTCTCCCCATCTCTCTATCCTCTCTCTCTGCTCCGATCCTCTCCCCCTCCCCTTCTCCATCGCTCTCCCTCACCCCACTCTCTCTCCTCCCTCTCTCTTTCTCTCTCTCCTCCCTCTCTCTTTCTCTCTCTCCTCGCTCTCCTCCCCCTCACTCTCCCCCTCTCCTCACTCCCTCTCTTCCTCACTCTCACCCTCCCTCACCCCTCCCTCACTCTCCCCTCCCCTCTCACTCTCTCCCTCCCCCTCTCCCTCTCTCCCTCCACCCCACTGTCTATCCCTTCCCCTCACTCTCACTCCCCCCTCTCTCTTTCTCTCTCTCCTCCCTCTCTCTCAATCCTCCACCTCTCTCACTCCCTCCTTCCACCCTTTCTCTCCTTCCTCTCTCCCTCTCTCTGCTTCCTCCCTCACTCTTTCTACTCCATCCCACTCTCTCATTCCTCCAACTCTCTCTCCTCCCACTCTCTCTCTCTCCCCACTCTCTCTCCTCCCTCTCTCTTTCTCTCTCTCCTCCCTCTCTCTCTCCTCCCTTTCTCCCTCTCAATCCTCCACCTCTCTCACTCCCTCCTTCCACACTCTCTCTCATTCCTCTCTCCCCTTCCTCCCTCACTCTCTCTCCTCCATCCCACTCTCTCATTCCTCCCTCTCTCTCTCCTCCCTCCCTCTCTCTTTCCTCCCTCTCTCTCTCCTCCCTATCTCTTCCTGTCGCTCCTCCTCACTCCTTCTTCCCCCTCCCTCACTGTTTCCACTCCCTCACTCTCTCTTTCCCCCCACTCTCTCCCCCCCTCTCTCTCCCTCTCTCTCTCCTCCCGCACTCTCTCTCCCCCTCACTCACACCCCCCCTCACTCTCCCCTGCCTCACTCTCTCCCTCATTCTCCCCCTCACTCTCTCTCCCCCTCACTCTATCTCCCCCGCTCTCTCCCCAACTCACTCTCTCTCCTCACTCTCTCTCTCCCCCCTCTCTCCCTCCCCTCTCACTCTCTCCCTCCCCCTCTCACTCTCTCCCTCCACCCCACTGTCTATCCCTCCCCCTCACTCTCACTCCCCCCACTCTCTCTCCCCCCAATCTCTCTCGCCAGAACACTCTCTCCCCCCTCACTCTCTCTCCCCTCCACTCTATCTCCCCCCTCCATCACTCTCTCTCCCTCCCTCAATCTCTCTCCCCCCCACTTCACTCTCTCTCCCTCCCTGTTGGAACCAAAATCATAGTCAGGGCAAGTAAAGAGGGAGGGGGGAGAGAGAGTGAGGGAGGGAGGAGAGCGAGTGAGGGAGGGGCAGCGAGAGTTTGGGAGGGGAGAGAATGTGAGGGAGGGGAGGGAGTTAGTGGGGCAGTGAGAGAGAGGGAGGTGGGAGAGTGAGCGAGGGGTGAGAGAGCATAATGGGAACGTAACACAAGAAAATAACATAAGAAATAGGAGCAGGAGTAGGCCATATGGCCCCTCAGGCCTGCTCCACCATTCAATAGGATCATGGCTGATCCGAACTTAGACTCACGTCCACTTCCCTGCCCTCTCCCCATTACGCCTTATTCCATTATCAGCTAGGAAACTGTCTATCTCCGTATTCAATTTATTTTATGTCGCATCTTCCACAACCCTCTGACGTAGCAAATTCCATAGATTTACTACCCTCTGAGTGAAGAAGTTTCTCCTCATCTCAGTTTTGAAAGAGCAGCCCCTTATTCTAATATTATGCCCCCTAGTTCTAGTCTCAGCCATCAGTGGAAACATCCTCACTGCATCCACCCGATCAAGCCCTTCACAATCATATATGTCTCGATAAGGTCACCTCTCATGAGTAGAGGCCCAACCTGATCAACCTTTCCTCACATGTCATCCCCCTCATCTCCGGGTACAACCGAGTGAACCTTCGCTGAACGGCCTCAAGAGCAAATATATATTTTCTTAAATATGGGAAACAAAATTGTACGCAGTAATCCAGGGGTGGCCTCACCAGTACCCTGTATAACGGCAGCATGACTTCCCTGCTTTTATACTCCATCCCCCTTGCAATTAAAGCCAAGATTCCATTGGCCTTCCAGATCACCTGCTGTACCTGCATACTACGCATTTGTGTTTCATGCACCAGGACCCCCAGATACCTTTGTACTGTAGAACTTTGCAGTTTCTCTCCATTTAGATAGTAACTTGGTCTTTGATTTTTTTCTGCCAAAATGCATAAGCTCACACTTTCCAACATTATATTCCATCTGCCAAGTTTTTGCCCACTCACTTAGCCTGTCTATGTCCTTTTGCAGGTTTTTTATGTCGTCCTCACTCACTGCTTTCCCTCCCATCTTTGTGTCATCGGCATATTTGGATAGGTTGCACTCGGTCCCTTCCTCCAAATCGTTAATATAGTTTGTTAAGAGATGGAGTCCCAACACTGACCCCTGTGGAACACCACTTGTTACTGATTGCCAACCCGAGAATGAACCATTTATCCCAACTCTCTGTTTTCTGTTGGATAGCCAATCTTCCACCCATGCCAGTACATTGCCCCCAATCCCGTGATTTTTTATCTTGTGCAGTAATCTTTTGTGTGGCTCCTTGTCAAATGCCGATTGGAAGTGCAAATACACCACATCCACTGGTTCCCCTTTATCCATTCTGTTTGTTACGTCCGCAAAGAATTCGAGCAAATTTGTCAAACTTTGCTGACTCTGTCCGATTAAATTATGCTTATCCAAATGTCCTGTTACTGCTTCCTTAATAATGGACTCCAACATTTTACCAACCACAGATGTTAGGCTAACTGGTCTATAGTTTCCACCCTTTTGTCTGCCTCCCTTTTTAAATAAGGGCGTTACATTAGCAGTTTTCCAATCTGCTGGAACCTTTCCTAAATCCAGGGAGTTTTGGAAAATTACCTCCAATGCATCCACAATCCCTACCGCTACTTCTCTCAAGGACCTAGGATGTAAGCCATCAGGTCCAGGGGATTTATCCGACTTTAGTCCCATTATCTTACCGAGTACCGAGATTTTAATCGTGTTTAGCTCCTCCCCCCCCCTATAGCCCACTGTTTGTCTAGTGTTGGGATATTTTTAACGTGCTCTACTGTAAAGACTGATACAAAATACTTGTTCTGCATTTTTGCCATCTCCATGTTCCACACCACTAATTTCCCAGTCTCATCCTCTAAGGGACCAATATTCACTTTAGCCACACTTTTACTTTTTATATAACTGTAGAAACTCTTGCTATCTGTTTTTATATTTTTTGCTAGTTTACTTTCATTATCTATCTTCCCTTTCTTAATTAATCTTTTAGTTATTCTTTGCTGGCTTTTAAGTGCTGCCCAATCTTCTATCCTTCCACTATTTTTGGCTATTTTATATGCCCTCGTTTTCAGTCAGATACTATCCTTTATTACTTTATTTAGCCACAGATGGCTGTCTTCTCTTTTACGCCGCTTTTTCCAAACTGGAATATATCTTTCTTGAAAGTTGTGAAATATCTCCTTGAATGTACACCACTGCTCATGTACTGTCTTACACTTTAATCTATTTTCCCAGTCCACTTTAGTCAACTCTGCTCTTATACCTTCATAGTCTCCTTTATTTAAGCTTAGTACGCTGGTTTGAGATCCAACTCTCTCATGCTCCAAATGAATGAGGAATTCAACTATGTTATGGTCACTCATTCCAAGGGGATCCTTACTAGGACATTTTTTATTAATCCTGTCTCATTACACAGGACCAGATCTAAGATTGCCTGCCCCCTGGTTGGTTCAGTTACATACTGCTCAAGGAACCCGTCCCTAAATCACACTATGAAGAGTACCTCAAGGCTGCCTGCCCAATTTGATTTGTCCAGTCAATATGAAATATAATATCGCCCATGATTATAGCTGCTCCCTTATTCCAAACCCCAACCATTTCCTGATTTATACTTCGACCAACAGAGTTGCAACTGTTAGGAGGCCTATAGACCAAGCCCACCACTGACTTTTTCCACTTATTATTTATTATTTCCACCAAAACTGTTTCACTCTCCTGATCCTTTGACCCAATATCATTACTCACTATTGCAGTGATTCCATCCTTTATTAACATAGCCACCCCACCTCCCTTTCCTTCCTGTCTGTCCTTCCTAATTGTCAAATGTCCCTGTATGTTTAGTTCCTAGTCATCGTTAGCTTGCAGCCATGTTTCTGTAATGATCATCAGATCATACTCATGTGTAGTTATTTGTACCATCAACTCATCTATTTTGTTAGGAATGCTGCGTGCCTTCAGCTAAAGAACTTTTAAATATGTTTTGTGACATTTTATTCCTGCTTATACCCCCTTTCCTAGTTTACCTTTATCTTTCTACATCCTGTCCCTTCCTGACACGCTCTGGATTTTAATTCCCCCACTGCTACCTTGCTCCTTTGCCTGGTCTGCTGACCTTTTTATTTTTCGGTCTTTTGAAACCTCCCCCCCCACTAATTAGTTTAAAGCCCTCTCTACAGCCCTAGTTATTCGATTTGCCAGGATACTAATCCCAGCACTGGACAAGTGAAGTCCATCCCAACGGAACAGCTCTCTCCTGTCCCAGTACTGGTGCCAGTGTCCCAAGAAGCAAAACCCATTTATCCCACACCAGAATTTCAGCCATGCATTTAACACTCTGATCTTATTTACCCTCGCCAAATTTGCTCGTGGCTCAGGTAGTAATCCAGAGATTATTACCCTTGTAGTTCTGCTTTGTAGTTTGTCCCCTAGCAGCTCATCGCGGGGCTAGAAAATGCTCCAGAGAGCCAGGTAGGCCTCAGTGCATCGGCGGGAATTGCAGCGGCAGCAGCGGGTCAATAAAAGGCTCCAGAGACCCAGGTAGGCCTCAGTGCAATGGCGGGAATTTCAGCGGCAGCAGCGGGGCTATAAAAGGCGCCAGAGTCCCAGGTCGTCCTCAGTGTGTCAGTGGGAATTTCAGCGGCAGCGCGGCTATAAAACGCTCCAGAGACACAGACAGGCCTCAGTGCATTGGCGGGAATTTCAGCGGCAGCAGCCGGGCTATATAAGGCTCCAGAGACCCAGGTAGGCCTCAGTGCGTCGGTTGGAATTTCAGCGGCAGCAGCGGGGCTATATGAGGCTCCAGAGACCCAGCTAGGCCTCAGCGTGTCGGCCGGAATTTCAGCAGCAGCAGCGGGGCTACAAAATGCTCCAGAGACCCAGCAAGGCCTCAGTGCGTAGGCGGGAATTGCAGCGGCAGCAGCGGGTCTATAAACGGCTCCAGAGACCCAGGTAGGCCTCAGTGCGTCGTCGGTAATTTAAGCTGCAGCAGCGGGGCTATAAAAGGGTCCAGAGACCCAGGTAGGCCTCCGTGCATCGGCGGGAATTTTAACGGCAGCAGCGGGGCTATAAAATGCTCCAGAGACCCAGCTAGGCCTCAGTGCATCGGCGGGATTTGCAGCGGCAGCAGCGGGGGTATAAAAGGCTCCAGAGACCCAGGTAGGCCTCAGTGTGTCGGCTGGAATTTCAGCAGCAGCAGTGGGGCTATAAAATG
Organism: Somniosus microcephalus; assembly: GCF_052327205.1. Lineage (NCBI taxonomy): Eukaryota > Metazoa > Chordata > Chondrichthyes > Squaliformes > Somniosidae > Somniosus > Somniosus microcephalus. The sequence goes on along the minus strand of NW_028225186.1, from coordinate 38,502,316 downwards.
CTCCAGAGACCCAGGTATGCCTCAGTGCGTCAGCGGGAATGTCAGCGTTAGCAACGGGGCTATAATAGGCTCCAGAGACCCAGGTAGGCTTACCAGTCTCCTAACTCGGAACTCAGAGGGTAGGAGAGAAGTAAAAAGTAATCGAAGTGTGACGTCACCCGAAAGCAGGTAAGTGATGGGTTGGTGAGTATTTCTCTCTTTTTAAACGTTAACTCTGTGGTTTATAGTTTCTAAAGTCTCTGTGGTGTAGCGGGGACTGTTTATAAACCAGAGCCCTTAAATATATTATTTAACTGTAGTGTAATTGGTCGGATTGATTAGATTTAATTTAATTGCAATTCATTAAAGTGTAAGTCATGGCAGGACAGCCCAGAACCGTATGCTCGTCCTGCGCTATCTGGGAACTCAGGGACACTTCCTGTGTCTCTGACAACTATGTGTGCAGGAAGTTTGTCTAGCTGCAGCTAATGGCAGACCGCATTGCTGCGCTGGAGCTGCGATTGGGTTCATACTGGATCATTCGGGAGGCTGAGGACATTGTGAATAGCACGGTTGAACCATTGGTCACACCGCAGGCAAAGGTTGGACAGGCAGAAAGTGAATGGGTGACCAACTGACAAAGTACTAGGCACAGGCAGGTAGTTCAGGGGTCCCCTGTGCACATCCCCCTCTCAAGCAGTAAGACCACTTTGGGTACTGTTGGGGCGGATGGCTTACCAGAGGAAGGCAGCAGCAGCCAACTATCCTTTGCACCAGAGGTGTCTCTGCTGCACAGGACGGGAGGAAAAAGAGGGGTAGAGCTACAATAATAAGGGATTCTATTGTAAGTGGAATAGATAGGCGTTTCTGCAGCCGCAAACGAGATTCCAGGATGGTGTGTTGCCTCCCTGGTGCAAGGGTCAAGGTTGTCTCAGAGCAGCTGCAGAACATCTTGGAAGGGGAAGGTGAAAAGCCAGTTGTCGTGGTGCATATAGGTACCAACGATATAGGTAAAAAGTGGGATGAGGTCCTAAAAGCGGAATATAGGGAGTTAGGAGGTAAATTAAAAAATAGGACCTCAAAGTTAGTAATCACAGGATTTCTGTCAGAGTAGTCTTTTCTGCCACGTGCTGAAGGATATTTCAGATGAATACGTGGCTAGATGAATGGTGCAAGGGAGAGGTATTCAATTTCCTGCGACATTGGAAACGGTTCTGGGAGAGGTGGGACCAGTTCAATCCGGACGGTTTGGAGCTGGGCAAGGCCGGGACCGATGCCCTAGGGAGAGTGATTGCTAGTGGTCTGGCGGAGTGTTTAAACTAAGATGGCAGGGAGTTGGGAACCTGAGCACGGGGACAGAGGAATGGGAAAAAATGATAAAAGCAAAAGATAGGAAGGAGAAAACAAAAGTGGCAGTCAAAGAAATCAACGGTTTAACTCAACCATGGCCACAGTAAATAATAATTCTAATAGGTGTAAGTGCGTTAAAGAAACAAGCCTGAATGCTTTGTGTCTTAATGCGAGGAGCATTTGTAATAAGGTGGATGAATTAGCTCCGCAAATAGAGGTAAACGAATATGATTTGATTGGGATTGTGGTAACATGGCTCCAGGGTGGCCAAGGCTGGGAACTCAACATCCAGGGGTATTCAATATTCAGGAAAGGTAAGCAAAAAGGAAAGGGAGGTGGGGTAGCATTGAGGGTTAAAGAAGGGATTAACACTATTGTAAGGAAGGATATTAGCTCTGATGATGTGGAATCTGTATGGGTAGAACTGAGAAATACCAAGGGGCAGAAAATATTAGTGGGAGTGGTATATAGACCTCCAAACAGTACTGCAGAGGTTGGGGATGGCATTAAAAGGGAAATTAGAGAAGCGTGCAATAGGGCACAGCAGTCATCATGGGTGAATTTAATCTACATTTAGATTGGGCTAGCCAAATTAGAAACAATGATGTGGAGGAAGAATTCCAGAGATCAGGCCATCTTACACGGGGTATTATGTAACGAGAAAGGATTAATTAGCAATCTTGTTGTATGAGGCCCCTTGGGTCGGAGCGATCATAATATGATTGAATCCTTCATTAAGATTGAGAATGAAGCAGTCGACTCAGAGACTAGGGTCCTAAATTTAAATAAAGGAAAGTACGATGGTCTGAGGCATGAGTTGGGTTGGATTGATTGGGGAATGTCACTCAAAGTGTTGACAGTGGATAAGCAATGGCAAACATTCAAAGACCGCATGGATGAACTACAGAATTAGCTCACCCCAGCTTGGCATTAAAGTAAAACAAAGAAGGTGACTCCACCGTGGATAACAAGGGAATTTAGGGATAGCATAAGATCCAAGGAGAGGTCATATAAATTGGCCAGAAAAAGCAGTAAACCTGTGGATTGGGAGCAGTTTAGTATTCAACAAAGGAGGACAAAGGGATTAATTAAGAAAGGGCAGATAGAATATGAGAGTAAGCTATCAAGGAACATTAATACTGACTGTAAAAGCTTTTATAGATATGTGAAGAGAAAAAGATTGGTGAATTCAGGCGTAGGTCCCTTGCAGTCAGAATCAAAAGGAATTTTTAATGCAGAACAAAAAAATTGCACCCCAATTAAATACATATTTTGTTCTGTCTTCACGAAGGAGGACACAAATAACCTGAAAGAGATATCGGGAAACATAGGGTCTGATGAAAGGGAGGAACTGAAAGAAATCAGTATTTGTAGGGATATGGTATTAGGGAAATTGACGGGATTGAAGGCCGAAAATTCGCCAGGGCCTGATACTCTACACCCTAGGGTATTAAGGAAGTGGCCCTAGAAATAGTTCAGCTTTGCTGATCATCATCCAGCATTCGATGGAATCTGGAACAGTAACCATGGATTGGAGGGTAGCTAAAGTTACCCCACTATTCAAAAAGGTGGTAGAGAGAAAACGGGGAAAGCCTAACATCGGTAGTGGGGAATATGCTAGAGTCCATTATAAAAGATGTAATAGCAGAGCACTTGGAAAACAGTGACAGGATCGGACAAAGTCAACATGGATTTACAAAAGGTAAATCATGCTTGACTGATCTACTGGAATTCTTGGAGGATGTAACTGGTAAAATAGATGAGGGAGAAACAGTGGATGTGGTGTATTTGGACTTTCAGAAGGCTTTCGATAAGGTCCTGCAAAAAGAGATTAGCGTGCAAATTTAAGGCTTATGGACTGGGGGCAAGGTATTGACTTGGATAGAGAACTGGTTGGCGGAGAGAAAGCAAAGAGTTTGAATAAACAAGTCATTTTCCAAGTGGCAGGCAGTGACTCGTGGGATACCGCAAGGACCCGTCCCAGGACCCCAGCTATTCACAATATATATTAATGATCTGGACGAGGGAATTGGAAGTATTATATCTAAATTTGCAGACGACACAAAGCTCGGTGGGCGTGTGCACTCTGAGGAGGATGCTGACAAACTCCAGGATGATTTTGACAGGTTGGGTGATTGGGCAAAAGCATTGCAGATGCAATATAACGTGGATAAATGCGAGGTTATCTACTTTGGTGGCTAAAACAAGAAGGCAGTTTATTATCTGAATGGCAATAGATTGGGAGAAGGGGAAGTGCAAACAGACCTGTGTGTCCTTGTGCACCAGTCGCTGAAGGTAAGCATGCAGGTGCAGCAGGCGTTTAAGAAGGCAAGTGGCATGTTGGCCTTGGTAGCGAGAGGGTTTGAGTAAAGGAACAACGATGTCTTGCTGCAGTTATACAGGGCCATGGTGAGACCAAATCTTGAGTATTGTGTGCAGTTTTGTTCGCCTTATCTGAGGAATGATGTTCTTGCCATGGAAGGAGTTCAGCGAAGATTCACTAGGCTGATACCTGGGAAGGCAGCAATGACGTATGAGTAGAGATTGGGTCGATTGGGCTTGTACTCGCTGGAGTTTAGAGGAATGAGAGGGGATCTCACTGAAATTTATAAAATTCTGACTGGACTGGACAGACTAGATGCTGGAAGGATGTTCCCGATGGTCGGGGACTCCAGAACCAGGGGCTACAGTCTAAGGATAAGGGGTTAGCTATTTAGGACAGAAATGAGGAGGAATTTCTTCAACCAGAGAGTGGTGAACCTGTGGAATTCTCTACCACAGAAGGCAGTAGATGCCAATACATTAAATATATTCAAGAAGGAGATGCATATATTTCTCAAGGCTAAAGGGATCAGGGGCTTTTGAGGAGAAAGCAGGGACAGGGTACTGAATTTGGATGATCAGCCATGATCGCATTGAATGGCGGACAGGCTCCGGACCCCGAATGGCCTACTCCTGCTGCTATCTTCTATATTTCTATGTTTATTATAATCTGTTACATCTCTAACTTTTTCCCATTTTGATGAAAGCACATCGACCTGAAACGTTAACTTTTTTTCTCTAGCCACAGATGTTTCCTGACCTGCTGAGAATTTCCAGCATTTTCATTTTTTATTTCAGATTTCCAGCATCTGCAATATTTTGCTTCGTATTAGACCAAGTTATCAGCAATTGCTAGTGTGCACCCCTGGAGGTTGCATGTGCATGATGCATGTCCGCAGGTCAGCATTACAAGTAACGGCAAGTGTGCGCACCCCCAGCAGGTCTAATGTGCGTGGGGCATGTCAACGGGACTGCATTATAAGTAACTGCAAATGTGCTCCCCCTGCTGGTCTTATGCGCACGGTGCACGTTAGACATTCTGCAGTGTAAGTAACGGCAAGAGTGCTCCTCCTGCTTGTCTATGGTGCACGGTGCATGTTAACAGGACTGCATTATAAGTAACGGCGAGTGTGTGCCCCCTGCTGTTCTAATGCGCACGGTGCACATTAGCCGATCTCCAGTAAAAGTAATGGCGAGTTTGTGCCCGCTGCTGGTCTAAGGTGCACGGTGCATGTTAGCAGCTCTCCAGGATAAGTAACAGCAAGAGTGCGCCTACTGCTGGTCTGAGGTGCACGCTGCATGTTAGCAGGTTTGCAGTATAAGTAATGGCATGAGTGCGCCTCCTTCTGATCTAAGGCACATGGTGCATGTTAGCAGGTCTGTGGTATCGGTAACGGAGAGCATGCACTTCCTGCTGGTCTAATGTGCAAAGTGCATTTTAACCGGTCCGCTGTATAAGGAACGGCGCATTAGCGCCCCCTGCTGGTCTAATGCTCACATTGCACGTTAGCCGGGCTGCAGTGTAAGAAACGGCGAGTGTTCGCCTCCTGCATGTCTAATGCTCACGGTGCACATTAGCCAGGCTGCCGTATAAGTAGCGGCGAATGTGCGCCCCCTGTATGTCTAAGGTGCACAGTGCATGTTAGCGGGACTGCTGTACAAGTAATAGCGTGGTTGCGCCCACTGCTGGTATAATATGCATGGTGCACGTTAGCCGGTCTGCAGTATAAGTGCGAATGCCAGAGCGCCCTCTGGGTGTTTAATGCAGAAAGTGCGATACGGTCAACCGTTGACGTGCGTGTGTTCGATAGTTATTTATTAATTTTTTAATAAAATATTTATGAAGACATTAAATTCCTGATATTGATATAATTCAACTCAGACGGAAAAATTGAGCGAATCTTACAGCGGATAATTTAGTCTATGGCTGGAAGGAATGGTTAAGTGGGTTACTGAGTGGTGGTAAAAATATTAGTACTTTTCTGCCATTCAGCCGAATTGAGATGAACTTTGAGGTTTTTCCCAATTTATAGACTGTATTTTAAGGGGTTCAGTATAAATGCTCAGCGTTTATGACACCAGGGTTCAGTGTGAGGAGCTGGTGAGTTTAACAGGGTCAGCACTGAATGCTGGAAGTTCTCTGAGAGTCTGTCTCTCTGAATGCTGCGGGTGGTGTGGGCGGGACAGGGTTGATTGACAGCTGAAGGCTGTTTCTTGTTCAGTAAATGTAGAATGTTCCTTCCAAGTGTGTTTTGATTGACAGCTGCAAACGACTTCTTCGTCTCAGGTCACATTAAGTGAATCATTCTTTGATCATACCGTGTCTGATTTAAAGGGGTTTCCTGTCAGTCACGGAACATTCTGAATCTGTTTGACACGGGTTTACTGTCACTCTCGATCATTCTCTGTCATCTTAAAATGGGTTAGCTCTCAGACCCGGATCATCCCGTGCCTGTTGAAAATTGGTGTGCTCTGAGTCACGGAACACAAACATATAAAAAATAGGAGCAGGAGTAGGCGATACACTCCATGCAGCCTGCACCGCCATTCAAAAAGATCATGGCTGAACTTATACATTAATGTATAAAGGCTCCAGAGTCCAGGTAAGGCCTCAGTGCGAGAATCGGCGGGAATCGCGGGCTGAGCGGCTGTATAAAGGCTGCCGAGACCCAGGTAAGGCCTCAGTGCGAGAATCGGCGGGAATCGCGGGCTGAGCGGCTGTATAAAGGCTCCAGAGTCCAGGTAAGGCCTCAGTGCGAGAATCGGCGGGAATCGCGGGCTGAGCGGCTGTATAAAGGCTGCCGAGACCCAGATGAGGCCTCAGTGCGAGAATCCGCGGGAATCGCGGGCTGAGCTGCTGTATAAAGGCTCCCGAGACCCAGATGAAGCGTTCCAATCTCCAATCTTGGAACTCGCAGGCAAGGAGAGAGGTAAAAAGTAATCCAAGTGTGACGTCACCAGAAAGCGGGTAAGTGATTGGTTGGTAAGTATTTCTCCCTTTTTAAGCTTCAATCTCTTTGGTTTTAAGTTTCTAAGGTGTGATATTCACCATCTAGAATCGGGGCAGAGGGTATTTAAGAATAATATTAATAAATTTAATTAATTACATAGAATGGGAGATCAGGTGATGTGTTGCTGCTGCAATATGTGGGAGCTGGTGGACACCATTGAACCTCACGGTGATCATATTTGCAGTAAGTCTTGGCTGCTCGAGGAATTCCGGCTCCGTGTTGAAGAGCTGGAGTCCGAGCTTCAAACACTGAGACACATCAGGGAGGGGGAGATTTAACTGGACTCTGTGTATCACGAGGTATTCACACCAATTAGATTAATTTATTCAGATGTAGTCCGTGGCCAGGGTCAGGATGGTGTGACTAGAAGTGAGGCAGGTACGTGGATCCAGGAGGTAGTGTTGAAGGAGCCGCAGCCCTTGCACTTTTCCAACAGGTTCGATGCTCTTACTCCCTGTGAGGATGGGAATAGGGACTGCGGGGAGGATGAGCAACCTGGCCACAGCACCGTGGAGCGGGGGGGCCATTGAAATGGGGGGAGTTAAAAGAAATGTTGTACTGGTAGGAGATAGTGTCGTTAGGGGGATAGATAGAGCTCTTTGCAGCCGAGAGCGAGTGTCCCGAAGTCTGTGTTGCCTGCCAGGGTTAAGGACATCTCCTCTGGACTGGAGAGAAACTTGGAGTGGGAGGAGGAGAATCCAGTTGTCGTGGTCCATGTTGGTACCAACGACATAGGTAGGACAGGGAAGGAGGTTCATCTGAGGGAGTTTGAGCAGCTAGGGACCAAATTAAAAAGCAGAACCACAAGGGTAATGCCTGAGGCACGAGCGAATTGGCTAGGACAAATAAAATTAGAGAGTTAAATGCGTGGCTCAAAGACTGGTGTGGGAGAAAAGGGTTTTGCTTCCTGGGACACTGGCACCAGTACTGGGGCATGAGGGAAATTTTCCGTTGGGACGGGCTTCACTTGGCCAGTCATGGGACTAGACTCCTGGCGGATCATATAACTAGGGCTGCAGAGAGGGCTTTAAACTAACCAGTGGGGGGGAGGTTCCTAGAGAGCAACTAATAAATATGACAACAGAGAAGGTCATAGACTTCGGTTGCAGTGGGGAAATTAAAAACCAGATCGTGTCAGGAAGGGGCAATAGGTATGGAGTAAAAGGTAAAGTAATAAAAAGGGCAAAAGCAGGAACTAAGTGTCACAAAGCATCTTTGAAAGTTCCCTATCTGAATGCACGTAGCATTCGTAACAAAATAGACGAGTTAATGGCACAAATAACTACATATGAGTATGATCTGGTGGCCATTACAGAAACATGGCTGCCGGGTGACAATGCCTGGGAATTAAACAAACCAGGTTTTTTAACGATCAGGAAACACAGGCAGGAAGGAAGGGGAGGTGGGGTGGCTATGTTAATAAAGGAAGGAATCACTGTAATACAGAGAAATGATATTGGGTCAAAAGATCAGGATAATGAAACAGTTTGGGTGGAGGTAAGGATTAATAAGGGGAAAAAAACACGAGTGGGCGTAGTCTATAGGCCTCCGAACAGTGGCAACTCTGTTGGATGGAGTATCAATCAGGAAATAGTTGAGGCTTCTAATAAGGGAACATCTATAATTATGGGGGATTTTAACTAACATATTAATTGGACAAATCAAATTGGGCAGGGCTGCCTTGACGATGAGTTCATTGAGTGTATTAGGGATGGGTTTCTTGAGCAGTATGTAACTGAACGGACCAGGGGGCAAGCAACCTTAGATCCGGTCCTGTGTAACGAGACAGGATTAATTAAAAATGTTGTATTAAAGGATCCCCTTGGAATGAGTGACCATTACATGGTTGAATTCCATATTCAATTAGAGGGTGAGAAGGTTGGCTCTCAAACAAGCGTGCTAAGCTTGAATAAAGGAGACTATGAACGTATGAGAGCGGAATTGAGTAGAGTGGATTGGGATAATAGATTAAAGGGTAAGACGATACATGATCAGTGGTGTACATTTAAGGAGTTATTTTACAACTTCCAAAAAAAATATATTCCACTGAGAAGAAAAGGGTGTAAAAGAAAAGACAGCCATCCGTGGGTAAGTTAAGAAATTAAGGATAGTATTCGACTAAAAACAAGGGCATACAAGGTAGGCAAATCTAGTGGGAGGATAGAGGATTGGGAAAACTTTAAAAGACAGCAAACAATAACAAAAAGATTGATTAAGAAAGGGAAGATAGATTATGAAAGTAAATTAGCAAAAAATATAAAAACAGATTGTAAGATTTTTTATAGTTATATAAAAAGAAAAAGGTTGGCTAAAGTAAATGTTGGTCCCTTAGAGGATGAGACCAGGAAATTAATGGTTGGAAATATGGAGATGGCAAAAACACTGAATGAATATTTTATATCAGTCTTTACAGTAGAAGACACTAAGAATATCCCAACACTGGACAAACAGGGGGCGAATGGGGGGGAGGAGCTAAACACGATCAAAATCACAAAGGAAGTGGTACTCGGAAAATAATGGGACTCAAGACGGATAAATCACCTGTACCTGATGGCTTACATACTAGAGTCTTGAGGGAAGTGGCGGTAGGGATTGTGGATGCATTGGTAATAATTTTCCAAAACTCCCTGGACTCGGCAAAGTTCCCGGCAGACTGGAAAACTGCTAATGTAACACTCTTATTTAAAAAGGGCAGTAGACAGAAGGCTGGAAACTATAGACCGGTTCGCCTAACATCTGTGGTAGGTAAAATTTTGGAGTCCATTATTAAGATGACAGTAACAGGACATTTGGATAATCATTATTTAATAGGACAACGTCAGCATGGTTTTATGAAGGGGAAGTCATGTTTGACAAATTTGCTGGAGTTCTTTGAGGAAGTAACATATAGGGTGGATAAAGGGCAACCAGTGGACGTATTGTATTTAGATTTCCAAAAGGCATTTGACAAGGTGCCACTCAAAAGATTATTGCTTAAGATAGAAAATCACGGGATTGGGGGTAATATTCTGGCATGGATAGAGGATTGGCTATCTAACAGAAGGCAGAGAGTTGGGAAAAATGGTTCATTCTCAGACTGGCAATCAGTAACTAGTGATGTTCCGTAGGGGTCAGTGCTGGGTCCCCAACTCTTTACAACCTATATTAACGATTTGGAGGAGGGGACCGAGTGTAACATATCAAAGTTTGCAGATGATACTAAGATGGGAGGGAAAGTAGTGAGTGAGGAGGACATAAAAAACCTGCAAGGGGACATAGACAGGCTAAGTAAGTGGGCAGAGATTTGGCAGATGGGATACAATACTGGAAAGTGTGAGGTTATGCACTTTGGCAGGAAAAATCGTAGAGCAAGTTATTATCTTAATGGCATGAAACTGAAAAGTACTGAAGTACAGAGGGATCTGGGGGTCCTGGTGCACGAAACTCAAAAGGTTAGTCTGCAGGTGCAGCAAGTGATTAAGAAGGCCAATGGAATGTTGGCTTTCATTGCTAGCGGGATAGAATATAAAAATAGGGAGGTATTGCTTCAGTTTTACAGGGTATTGGTGAGACCGCACCTGGAACACTGCGTAAAGTTTTGTTGTCCATTCTTAAGAAAGGACAGACTTGCTCTCGAGTCAGTACAAAGAAGGTTCACTCGGTTAATCCCGGGGATGAGGGGATGGACATATGAGGAGAGCTTCAGTAGATTGGGACTCTACTCATTGGAGTTCAGAAGAATGAGAGGCGATCATATTGAAACATATAAGATTGTGAAGGGGTTGGATTGGGTGGATGCGGGTAAGATGTTCCCGATGATGGGTGAAACTAGAACTAGGGGGCATAGTCTTAGAATAAGCGGCTGCTCTTTCAAAGCTGAGATGTGGAGGAACTACTTCACTCAGAGGGTGGTAGGTCCATGGAATATGCTGCCCCAAAAAGCTGTAGAAGCTACATCATTACATAAATTTAAAACAGAAATAGACAGTTTCCTAGAAGTAAAGGGAATTAAGGGTTATGGGGAGCGGGCAGGAATTTGGACATGAGTCTAGGTTCGGATCGGTCATGGCCCTGTGGGTAGCGGAGCTGGCCTAGGGGCAGTGTATCCTGATCCTGCTCCTATTTTGTGTGTCTAATTCTGTTAGATTCAGGAGATGGTTCTGTGATAGTGGATTGGCGGTTAGGATCAGTTCAGCCATGATCTTATTGAATGGCAGAGCAGGCTCGAGGGGCCGATTGGCCTACTCCTACTCCTATTTCTTATGTTCTTATGTACTATCCGCCCTACCCCCCTATCCCATGCTTCCCTTAGTGTCCTGAAATCTATAGATGTCAGTCTTGAATATTCTCATTGACTGAACATCCTCAGCCCTCTGGTTTAGAGAATTCAAACGATTCAAATCCCTCTGGGTGCAGAAATTTCTCCTCATCTCAGTCCTCTATGGTCATCCCTTTATCCTGAGTCTCTGCCTCCTAGTTCTTGACTCTCCAATCAGGGCAAACAGCCCCTCAGCATCTACGCTGTGAAGCCCTTTAAGAATTATACACGTTTCAATGAGATCATCTCTCATTCTTCCAAAATCCAGTAAAATGAGTCCCATTCTACGCAATTTATTCTCATTTGGCAGCCCTCTCTTCCCAGAAATCAGTCTAGTGACCATTCATTCCACCCCCTCAAACTCAACTATATTCTTTCTTCGGTAAGGTTAACAAAAAGTGCACATAGTACTGCTGATGTGTTCTCAGCAAAGCCCTAAATAACTGCAGCAAGGCATCCTTACTCTCCTACTGCAACCCCCTTGTTCTAAAGGCTAAAATCCCACTTACGTTCCTAATTGCTTGCTGTACCTGAATGTTGACGTCCTGTAATTCGTGTAGAAGGACATCCAATTGCCTCAAAATCCGAAAACTCACTAATTTTTCACCATTAAAAATATCTGCTGTATTTCCATTCTTCCTAGCAAAGTGGATAATTTCACATTTCCCCACATTATACTTCCTCTGACAACTTCTTGCCCACTGAATTAACCGGACTATATCCCTTTGCATCCTATTTGCGTTCTCCTCACAGCATCCTTGCCCACTTAACTTCGTACCATCAGCAAACTTGAAAATATTACACTCTGCCCCTCATCTAAGTCATTGATATAGATTGTAAATGGCTGAGGGTCAAGCACTGATCTTTCAGCACTCCACAAGTTACAACCTGCCATTCCGAAAATCATCCATTTATTCCTGCTCTCTGCTTCCTGCCCGTTAACCAATCCAAAATCCACGCTACTATATTATCCGCCAATCCAATGCCCACTAATCTTGTTTAACAAACTGCTATGTGGCACCTTATTGATCGCCTTCAAAAATCCAAATACACTACATCGAGCTTTTCCCCCTTGTCTACCCTGATAGTTACACCCTCAAATAATTCTGATTGCTTTGTAAAACACGATTTCTCTTTCATAAAACTGTGTTGGCTCTGCCTATTTTTTTCTGAATTTCCAAATGCCCTCCTACCACGTCCTTAATAATGGACTCCAGCATTTTCCCTACTAATTATGTCAGGCTAACTGGCCTAATGTTCTCTTTTTTCTCTCTCCCTCCTTTCTTAAACAGCACGGTAACATTTGCTACCTTCCAGTCCACGGGGACCGTTCGAGAATCTGGGGGATTCTGAAAGATCAAAACCAATGCACGAACTTTCTCTGCAGCCACCTGTTATAAAACCAAATGATTTAGGTCAGCAAGTCCCAGGCATTTGTCGGCGTTTTGTCCCGTTAATTTCTCCAGGACTTTTAATTTACTAATATTAATTACTTTAATTTCCTCGATCTAATTAGACTCTTGGTTCCACATAACTTGAGGTATGTTCTTTTTTTGTTCTACTATGATGACAAATACAAAATATTTGACCCACGTCATGCCATTTCCTTATTCCACTTTACAATTTATCCTGTCACTGTCTCTAAGGGATCCACCTTTAATTTCACTAATCTCTTCCTGTTTACACACTTAAAGCTCTTACAATCTGTTTTCAAATTTCTTGCTAATTTACTCCATTTCTATTTTCTCCCCCTTTATCAATCACTTGGACATCTTTTGCTGATTTTCTAAACATTCCCAATGCTGAGGCTTACTACTAATTTTGTAACATTGTAGATCTCTTTTTTTAATCTAATACTATCACTAATTTCTCCAGTTAGCCATGCTTGTACCACTTTTTCAGTGTCGTTTTTATTCCTTAAGGACTTGTATATTCGTTGAGAATTCTGAATTATTTCTTTAAATGTTTGCCATTGCTTATATACCGTTATATATTTTAATCTAATTTCACAATCTACCTTAGCCAACTCGCCCCATATAACTCCATAATACACTTTGTTTAAATTTCAGCTCCTAGTTTCTGACTTAACGGCATCATTCTCAAACTTAATATGCAATTCATTCACATTATGACCAATCATCCCCAGAGGATCCTTTCCGATAAGGTTACTAATTAACTGTGTCTTATTGCACAAGACAAGATCTAAATTAACTGGATAAGTTCATTCACTTTACTTCCACTTTCCACCCTGCCCTCACCTTCACATGGTCCATCTCCAACTCTTCCCTTCCCTTCCTTGACTTCTCCGTCTCCATTTCTGGCGAACGGCTTTCAACAAACATCCACTACAAGCTACCTGGACTACACTTCCTCCCACCCCGCTTCCTGTAAGGACTCTATTCCATTCTCCCAGTTGCTCCGTCTCCGCCGCGTCTGTTCTGACGATGCCACCTTCCATACTAGTGCTTCTGACATGTCTTCCTTTTTCCTCAACCGAGGATTCCCCTCTACCGTGCTTGACACGGCCCTTGACCGTGTCCATTCTATTTCCCGCACTTCTGCTCTCACCCCTGCCCCTCCCTCCCAGAACCACGATAGGGTTCCCCTTGTCCTCACCTTTCACCCCACCAGCCTCCACATTCAACGGATCATCCCCCGCCATTTCCCCCACCTCCAACGTGATCCCACCACCAAACACATCTTCTGCTCACCTCCCCTTTCAGCATTCCGAAGGGACCACTCCCTCCGCGACACCCTGGTCCACTCCTCAATCACCCCCAACAGCCCTGCTCCTTCACCTGGCACCTTCCCATGCAAGCGCAGAAGATGCAACACATGCCCTTTTAACTCCTCCCTTCCCACTGTCCAGGGCCCCAAGCACCCCTTCCAGGTGAAACAGCGATTTACTTGTACTTCTTGCAATTTAATATACTGTATTCGCTGCTCACGATGCGGTCTCCTCTACATTGGGGAGACGAAACGAAGATTGGGCGACCGCTTTGCGGAACACCTCCATTCAGTCCATACAGGTGACCCTGAGCTTCCGGTCGCCTGTCACTTTAATTCACCGCTTCACTCCCACTCTGATCTCTCTGTCCTCGGGCTATTGCATTGTTCCAATGAAGCTCAACGTAAGCTCGAGGAACAGCACCTCATCTTTCGATTGGGCACTTTGCAGCCTGCCGGACTCAACATTGAGTTCAACAATTTCAGATAATTATCCCTGCCCCCATTTATCATGCAGTATGATTTTTGCCATTCCCATTTGCAACATTTTATCTTTCCTGCCTCTTTCAAAAGTACAGGATATTCTTTCTATTTCTACCTCCCCTCCTAACCACCACCCCCCCCGCCCCTGTCTCTGCACCTGCTTAATATCTGTTACATCTCCAGCTTTTCCAGTTCTGATGAAGGATCCCAGACCTGAAACGTTAACTCTGTTTCTCTCTCCACGGATGCTGCCTGGCCTGCTGAGTATTTCCAGCATTTTCTGTTGTTATTTCAGATTTCCAGCATCCGCAGTATTTTGCAATTATATCTAAATTAACCTGTTCCTTAGTTGTTTCCTCGAAATATTGTTGTAGAAAACTGTCTCGAATGAAATGAACTCGTCCGCTATTCTACTTCTGTCAATTTTGTTTGACCAGTCTACATGAAGAGTAATGTCTCCTATGATTATTGCCTTACCCTTGTTACATGCTACTCTAACTTCCTGATATAAAATCTGTCCAACATCATGATTACTGTTAGGGGGGGATTTAAACTACGCCCACCACAGATTAATATCATTTTTTATTCTGAGCTCTGCCCATACAGATTCTACATTCTGATTTTCTGGGATTTTCTCACAACTGCCTTTATCTCGCCCTTTATTCACTGGCTACCCGCCTCCTTTTGCATTTTGCCTAATGTTTCTAAAAGTCAAGTAACCTAGAATATTTTGCTGCCAAACATGGTTACCCTAAAACCACGTCTCAGTAGCGGCTACTGGATCAAAGCCAATTATTTCTATTTGTGCCATTAATTAATCTGTTGTGGAATGACTGTTTTGTGCGACTTTAATTTTAACTTTTTATTATTTTACTCTAATGTGGCCTTCTGCAATACTGCCCTATTACAACTTTTAAACTCTCTGCCCTCCCTGACAGAATTTGCTTGATTTTACCCCATTCGCTGCTCTGTTCTACAGCCTTGACTATTCTCTTTGGATTATGAACTTGCCATTACCGGATGCACCCTCCCCCGTATTAGGGATTATTCTCCTTAGAGCAGACAAGATTAAGAGGTTTTCAAATTCATGATGGTTATGGTAGAGTAAATGAGGAGAAACTGTTTCCAGTGGCAGAAGTATTGGTAACCAGAGGACACAGATTTAAGGTGATTGGCAAAATAACCAGAGGCTCCATGCAGAAATATATTTTTAAGCAGCGAGTTGTTATGGTCTGGAATAGGTGGTGGGAGCAGATTCAATAGTAACTTTCAAAAGGGAATTGGAAAAATACTTGAAGGGAAAATCTACATGGCTATGGGGAAAGAGCAGGGGAGTAGTTCTTACTGGATAACTCCACCAAAGAGCCGTTACAGGCACGATGGGCCAAATGGCCTCCCTCTGCGCTGTCTCTCACTGTGATAGTATGATTGATCTTGACATGTTAATTAATCTCATCAATCCCAAATCCCGTGTTTTTGCTGCAACATTTCTCCAGCGACACCTGACCAAAATGGCGAAGCTTTCGCTCTCTCTCTCTCTCTCTGTCTGTCTGTCTGTCTCTGTCTCTGTCTCTGTCTCGGTATCAGTCTCAGTCTAAGTCTCAGTCTCAGTCTCAGTCTTTGTCTCTGACTCAGTCTCAGTCTCAGTGTCAGTCCCAGTGTCAGTCTCAGTCTCACTCCCATTCTCAGTCTCTGATTCTATCTCTGTCTCTGTCCCTGTCTCTCTCCCTCTCTCTCTCTCTCTCCCTCTCTTTCCCTCTCTCTCCCTCTCTATCTCTCTCTCTTTCTCTGTCTCTCACTCTCTTTCTCTCTCTCTATCTGTCTCTCGCTCTCTCTGTCTCTGTCTCTCTCTCTGTCTCTCTCTCTTTCTCTCACTCTCTGTCTCTCACTCTCTCTCTCTCTCTCTCTCTGTCTCTCACTCTCTGTCTCTCACACTCTGTCTCCCATTCTGTCTCTCACTCTCTGTCTCTCACTCTCTTTCTCTATCTCTCTCTCTCTGTCTCTGTCTCTGGCTCTGTCTCTCACTCTGCCTTTGTCTCTCTCCCTCTCTCTCTCTCTGTCTCTCACTCGCTGTCTCTCACTCTCTGTCTCTCACTCTGTCTCTCACTCTCTGTCTCTCACTCTCTCTCTCTGTCTCTCTGTCTCTCGCTCTCTGTCTCACACTCTGTCTCCCATTCTGTCTCTCACTCTCTGTCTCTCACTCTCTTTCTCTCTCTCTCTCTCTCTCTGTCTGTCTCTGGCTCTGTCTCTCACTCTGTCTTTGTCTCTCTCCCTCGCTCTCTCTCTGTCTCTCACTCTCTGTCTCACTCTCTGTCTCTCAGTCTGTCTCTCACTCTGTCTCTCACTCTCTTTCTCTCTCTCTCTGTCTCTGGCTCTGTCTCTCACTCTGTCTTTGTCTCTCTGTCTCTCTCTCTCTCTGTCTCTCACTCTGTTTTTGTGTCTCTCTCTCTCTCTCTCTCTCTGTCTCTGTCTCAAGTCCTGCAGCACACAGCACGGGGAAACTTGTCCATTCATAAGCAGAGAAATTATGTTAAATTTAAATAGAACAACAGTAAGATAGCGCTTAGTATACGGCACACAGTTTTGGTCTCCATTTTACAAATACATATAGAGAACTGGCGAAGGTTCAAAGAAGATTGAGAAGGATGATACCAGAACTGAGAGGGGATAAATATCAGGTAAGTCTGAACAGGCTGGCGTTCTTCTCTATGGAAACAGGAGACTGTGGGTGACCTTCAAAATTCTTTTAAATTATGACGTGGTTTGATATTTCAAATTGAAGAACAGATCCGCATTGAACAGGGTTCAAACCATCGCACCTAAACCACATTGAACTCTGAGGCCAACGCCGCAACCAATCAGACACCGCAGCTGAAAATAAATCGCTTTGAAAAAACACAGATACAGAATGATCATAGAATCATTGAATCATAGAATGGTTACAGCACAGAAGGAGGCCATTCGGTCCATCAAGCCCGTGCTGGCTCTCTGCACGAGCACTTCAGCTAGTCCCACCCGCACACCTGCCCGTTCCCTGTAGCTCTGCAATTTTTGCTCATTCAGGTGCTTATTCAATTGCCTTTTGAAGGCCGCGATTGAATCTGCCTCCACCAGCCTTTCCAATTACTAATCACTCGCTGCATATAAACAATTTTCCACATGTCGCCTTTGGTTCTTCTGCAAATCACATTAAATCTGTCTCCTCCGGCTCTCGACCCTTCTGGCAATGGGAACAGATTCTATCTATCTACTTAACATAACATACGAATAAAAGAAATAGTAGCAGGACTAGGACATTTGGAGCTTCGAGCCTTTACCTGCTCTGACTAAACCACTCATGATTTTGAAATGGCCCGGGACTGACATGACCTGTATGAACAGCACATCCCGGTTAAACAGACACAGGATTATTCGGGACTGACAGGACATTCCTTTTAAACAGACACAGAATGATCCGGGACTGAAAGTACATCCCTTTTAAACAGAAACAGAATGATCCGGGACTGACAGCTCATCCCTTTTAAACAGACACAGAATGATCCCGGACTGACAGCACATCCCTTTTAAACAGACGCAGAATGATTCGGGTCTGACAGCACATCCCTTTTAAACAGACACAGAATGATCCGGGACTGACAGTACATCCCTTTTAAAGAGACACAGAATAATCTGGGACTGACAGCACATCCATTTTAAACAGACGGAGAATGAAACCGGACTGACAGTTGATCCCTTTTAAACACACAGAGAATGAATCACTTTATTACATGGACAAGCAAGTCGTTTGCATCATTCAGTCCAAAGGAGCTGTTGGTTAGGAACGTCCTGAATTGGTGAACCACAGGCAGCCTTCAGTTGTCTGTAAAGAAGCAGACTTTCTAGCATGCACCGTGCACATTAAATCACCAGGATGCACATTCGCCTTTGCTTCAACTGCAGACCTGCTTGCATGCACCGTGCCTATTATCCACCAGGTGGGGCACATTCGCCATCATTTTTAAATTATAATTATATTAATAGCGATTTTTGTAAACAAGTCTATTATATTCCCCTAATACCCTGGTCTAGCAAAAGATTATCGATCTCAGATATCCAATCACTAAATGATTTAGCAACAACTACCATTTGTGGGAGGGAGCTCCACACTTCGACCTTTCTTTGTCTGAAAAAAAGTTTCCTCATTTCTCTCTTGAACGGCCTGGTTCCTATTTTAATGTTAGGTCCCCTTGACCTAGACTCCACCTCCCCACACCTCCTCCGACAAATGCCCCCCCCATAACCCCCCATCCCTTGCCGCAGCGGAAAATGTTTCACTCTGTCTACCCTATCAATTACCTTCAATATCCTAAAAATCAGAATCTGCCCACATGGCAGACTGGTAAGACAGATAAACGCCCAAAGGATCCAAGCAAAGTGGCAAGTTGGAAGCAAAGGGTAGTGGTCGATGGGAGTTTTGTGACTGGAAGGCTGTTCAGTGGGATTCGGGAGGGCTCAGCACTAGGTCCCGTGCTTTTTGTGTTATATTTCACTGATTTAGATTTCAAAGTAGGATTAAGAAGTTTGCAGATGTTATTTAAAAATTGTCCATGTGGTTGTTAGTGAGGAAGAAAGCTCCAGACTGAAGGACGTTATCAATGAATTGGTCAGGTGGGCAGAAAGGTGACAAATGGAATTCAATTCGTAGAAGTGAGAGGTAATGCATTAGGAGAGGGCTAACAGGACAAAGGAATACACAATAAATGGTAGGATATTGAGAAGCGTAAAAGAACAGAGGGACATTGGAGTGCATGTCCACAGGTCCATGAAGGTAGCAGTGCAGGTAGATAAGGTGGTTAAGAAGGCAATAGCAAAATAATGGGACTCAAGGCGGATAAATCACCTGGACCTGATGGCTTACATCCTAGTGTCTTGAGGGAAGTGACGGTAGGGATTGTGGATGCATTGGTAATAATTTTCCAAAACTCCCTGGACTCGGCAAAGGTCCCGGCAGACTGGAAAACTGCGAATGTAACACCCTTATTTAAAAGGGGCAGTAGACAGAAGGCTGGAAACTATAGACCGGTTAGCCTAACATCTGTGGTAGGTAAAAATTTTGATTCCATTATTAAGGAGACAGTAACAGGACATTTGGATAATAATAATTTAATAGGACAAAGTCAGCATGGTTTTATGAAAGGGAAGTCATGTTTGACAAATTTGCTGGAGTTCTTTGAGGAAGTGACGTATAGGGTGAATAAAGGGGAACCAGTGGACGTAGTGTATTTAGACTTCCAAAAGGCATTTGATAAGGTGCCACACGAAAGATTATTGCTTAAGATAAAAAATCACGGGATTGGGGGTAATATTCTGGCATGGATAGAGGACTGACTATCTAACAGAAGGCAGAGAGTTGGGATAAATGGTTCAATCTCAGACTGGCAATCAGTAACTAGTGGTGTTCCGCAGGGGTCAGTGCTGGGTCCCCAAATCTTTGCAATCTATATTAACGATTTGGAGGAGGGGACCGAGTGTAACATATCAAAGTTTGCAGATGATACTAAGATGGGAGGGAAAGTAGTGAGTGAGGAGGACATAAAGAACCTGCAAGGGGACATCGACAGGCTAAGTAAGTGGGCAGAGATTTGGCAGATGGAATACAATACTGGAAAGTGTGAGGTTATGAACTTTGGCAGGAAAAATCATAGAGCAAGTTATTATCTTAATGGCAAGAAAGTTGAATGTACTGAAGTACAAAGGGATCTGGGCGTCCTGGTGCACGAAACTCAAAAGGTTGGTATGCAGGTGCAGCAAGTGATTAAGAAGGCCAATGGAATGTTGGCTTTCATTGCTAGGGGGATAGAATATAAAAATAGGGAGGTATTGCTTCAGTTGTACAAGGTATTGGTGAGGCCGCACCTGGAATACTGCGTACAGTGTTGGTGTCCATACTTAAGAAAGGATATACTTGCTCTCGATTCAGTACAAAGAAGGTTCACTCGGTTAATCCCGGGGATGAGGGGATGGACATATGAGGAGAGGTTGAGTAGATTGGGACTCCACTCATTGGAGTTCAGAAGAATGAGAAGCGATCTTATTTAAACATATAAGATTGTGAAGGGGTCGGATCGGGTGGTTGCGGGGAAGATTTTCCCGATGATGGGTGAAACTAGAACTAGCGGGCATAGTCTAGAATAAGGGGCTGCTCTTTCAAAACTGAGATGAGGAGAAACTACTTCACTCAGAGGGTGGTAGGTCCATGGAATATGCTGCCCCAAAAAGCTGTAGAAGCTACATCATTACATAAATTTAAAACAGAAATAGACAGTTTCCTAGAAGTAAAGGGAATTAAGGATTACGTGGAGCGGGCAGGAATTTGGACATGAGTCTAGGTTCGGATCGGTCATGGCCCTATGGGTAGCGGAGCGGGCCCACGGGCCTTGTAGCCTGATCCTGCTAATATTTCGTGTGTCTAATTCTGTTAGATTCAGGAGATGGTTCTGTGATAGTGGATTGGCGGTTAGGATCAGATCAGCCATGATCTTATTGCATGGCGGGGCAGGCTCGAGGGGCCGATTGGCCTACTCCTGCTCCTATTTCTTATGTTCTTATGTTCTTATGCTGGAATCTGAAATAAAAACAAAAAGTGCTGGCAATATTCAGCGGATCATTATTTCAGTTTGCCTGCTGAATGTTTCCAGCATTTTCAGTTTTTATTTCAGATGAGCTGCTGAATATTTCCAGGAGTTTCTGTTTTTATTCTTGGTTAAAAACTCCTGGGGAATATTTTCCTTTATTAGGCGGCAGGTGGTTAAGAAGGCAAATGGTGTGTTGGCCTTCATAGCAAGAGGGTTTGAGTACAGGAAAAAGGATGTGTTGCTGCAGTTGCACAGGGTCTTGGTGAGACCACATCTTGAGTATTGTGTGCAGTTTTGGTCGCCTTATCTGGAGAAGGATGTTCTTGCCATGGAAGGAGTTCAGCGAAGATTCACCATGCAGATACCTGGAAACTTATAACATTCTGACATGACTGGACAGACTAGATGGTCGGGGAGTCCAGAACCAGGGGTCACAGTCAAAGGATAAGGGGTAAGCCATTTAGGACAAAGATGAGGAGGAATTTCTTCATCCAGCGAGAGGTGAACCTGTGGCATTCTCTACCACAGAAGGCAGTAGAGGCCAATTCATTAAATATATTCAAGAAGGGTTTGGATATATTTCTTAAGGCTAAAGGGATCAATGGGTATGGGGAGATAGCAGGGACAGGGTACTGAATTTGGATGATCAGCCATGATCGCATTGAATGGTGGAGGAGGCTCGAGGGCCCGAATGGCCTACTCCTGCTCCTATCTTCCATGTTTCTATGTTTCTATTACCAAGACATAGAATTCAAGAACAGGGTTGTTATGCTTGAACAGTATAAAACACTAGTTAGGCCACAGCTAGAGTATTGCAGACAGTTTTGGTCACCACCCTACAGGAAACATGTGATTGCACTAGAGAGTGTACAGAGGAGATTTACTAGGATGTTGCCAGGACTGGAAAATTTTAGCTATAAGTAAACATTGGATAGGGTGGGGTTGTTTTCTTTGGAGCAGAGGAGGCTGAGGGGATACATAATTGAGGCATACAAAATCATGAGGGGCCTAGATACAGTGGATAGGAAGGACCTATTTCCCTTAACAGAGATGTCAATGATCAGGGGGCGTAGATATAAAGTAAATGGTAAAATGATTAAAGAGGAGTTGACAAGAACCATTTACACAGAGAGTGGAGGGGATCTGGATGTCATTACCCAACACATTAATAGAAAGCACTAAGGATATGTACTTGAAGTGCTGTAAACTACAGGGCTACGGGCCCAGAGCTGGAAAGTGGGATTAGACAAAATAGCACTTTTTCGTCCAGCAAAGACACGATGGGTCGAATGGCCTCCTTCTCTGGCGTAAATTTCTGTATTTCTATGATCTCACCCCTTAATCTTCAATATTCCAGGAAATACAAGCCTAGTTTATGTAATTTCTGCTCATAGCCTAAACCTTGGAGCCCTGGTATCACACTCGTGAATCTGCACCGCACTCCCTCCAATGTCAATATAAGCTTTCTAAGGTGCAGTGCGCAGAACTGTGCACAGTGGCTGAACCAGGCCTCTGTACAGCTGTCACAAAACTTCCTTACATTTGTGCAGGGCAATTGTCTCATATTTTGTACCAGTCATTCCAGTTTTGAAATGTTGTGCACGCCCAGCTGCGATGGCTGAGTGGTTAAGGTGTTCAACTTGAAGTTCAATGTGATTTCTCCGTGCAGGTTCGAGCTCTGCTCACTGCAAATTTGTCGCAAAATTTTAATTGTATTTCTTCGGCTACTTGTGGAGATCACTGGCCGCGAAACTAGCCCGAATTCCCTCCACTGCACTTTATTACACTGAGTAATCCAAAGCTGCTGTCCAATTGGAAACACTAATAATTTAGCGGCATCAATTAGATATTGTGGATTTGTTTGAAACTATTTGCAAAGATCAGTGAGAAATTCACGCACAAGACAACACGTAAAAATTCCATTTAATGAAGAGCCCTGCAATGTTTGGAAGGAAAAGAGTGGAAACGCGGTTTGGTTTTCTAAAGTTGAACACAAATTAGAAAGTGTGTAAAATGAGCACCATAGGACTCGAACCTGCAATCTTCTGATGGCACGCAAAACTTACACCAAAGCCAGATACCTTATCCATTAGACCACGCGGCCATGAAAATCCTTTGTAAACTAATCGTAATAAAGGGTGATTTAACTCCGTCACTGTGTTCATTTCAATAATAACAACAGAGAATGCTGGAAGCATTTAGTAGGACAGGCAGCATCGAGTGAGAGAGACACAAAGTTAACGTTTCAGATCGAAGCCTTCCTCAGAACAGGAAAAGGTTAGAGGAGGGAGGTTTTTAATCAGGGGTGGGAGGAGGCGAGGTAAGAACAAAGGGAATGCCTGTGACAGAATGGAAGGCAGGAGAGATTGACAGACAAAACGGATGATGGTGCAAGGCAAAACGAGAGGTAATGGGACAAGTTAACGAACAAAAGGTGGCTCAAGATGAGGTGTGAATGATGATGGCAGAAACATTAACAACTGCCATGTGAGGAAATATGAGAACAAATTAAAAAAAAAGAAATAGAGTGGCCAATTAATAGTCTAAAATTGTTGAACTCGGTGTTAAGTCCAGAAGGCTGTATAATGCCTCATAGAAAGATGAGGTGCTGTTCCTCGAGCTTAGGTAGAGCTTCATTGTAACAATGTAACTGGCCAAGTAAGGAGAGATCAGAGAAGGAGTGGAGTGGAGAATTATAGTGACAGGCGCCCGGAAGCTCGGGGTCACACTTGTGGAATGAATGGAGATGTTCAGCAAAGCAATCACCCAATCTGCGTTTAGTCTCACAATGTAAAAGCAGCGAATACAATTTACTAAATCGTAAGAAGTACAAGAAAATCGCTGATTCACCTGGAAGGGGCCCTGGGCGATGGGAAGGAAGGAGGTAAAAGGGCAGGTGATGCATCTCCAGCAATTGCACGGGAAGATGTCAGGCGAGTGGGGAAGGGGTGTTGGGGTGATAGAGGAATGGACCAGGGTGTCGTGGAGAGAGCTGTCCCTTCAAAATACTGAAAGTGGGGAGGGCAGATGTGTTTGGTGGTGGGATCATGTTGTAGGTGGCTGGATTGGCGCAGGCTGATCCGTTGAATGTGGAGACGGGTGGGGTGAAAGGTGAGGACAATGGTGGAACCCTATCATGTTCCTGCGAGTGAGGGGAAGGGGTGAGAGCAGCAGTGTGGGAAATGGAATGGACACAGTCGAGGGTCATGTCAACCACGGTAGAGGGGGATCCTCAGTTGAGAAAAATGGAAGACTTGGCGGAAGCACTGATATGGAAGGTGGCATCGTCAGAACAGGTGCAATGGAGATTTGTTAAACTGGGAGAATGGAATATAATCCTTACAGCAAGCGGGGTGGGAGGAAGTGTAGTCCAGGTAGCTGTGGGAGTCAGTGGGCTTATACTGGATGTTGGTAGGAAGCCTAGCCCCAGAAATGGGGGCAGAGAAGTCGAGGAAGGGAAGGGAAGAGTTGGAGATGGACCATGTGAAGGTGAGGGAAGGGTGGAAATTGGAAGCAAAGTGAAGGAAAATATCTAGTTTAGGGTGAGAGCAGGAAACGGCACCAATACAGTCATCGATGTACCGGAAAAGAGGTGAGGAAGGGGATCTGAGTAGGACTGGAACAAAGAATGTTCCACATATCCCACGAAAAGGCAGGCATAGCTACGGCCCATGCAACACCTTTAATTTGGAGGAAGTGAGTGGAATCAAAGAAGAAGTTGTACAATGTGAGGGCAAGTTCAGCCAGGCGGTCGAGGGCGGTGGTGGATGAGGACTGGTGAGGCCTCTGTTCAAGGAAGAAGTGGAGCGGCTTAAGGCCGTCCTGGTGGTGGATGGAGGCGTGGAGGGATTGGATGTCCATAGTGGAAAGGATACGTTTGGGAACCGGAAACTGTTAAAGTGACCAGTCGAGAAAAAATAGTCTAGCTATGAAGAAATCAGTTCTGTGGGGAAAGAAGAGGCCCCAACAATTGGTCGGCTAGGGCAGTCCTGTTTGTGGATCTTGGGAAGGAGGTAGACGTGGGCAGTGCGGTGTTGAGGAAGTGAGAGGTTGGCGGCCATGGGGCAAGATCTCCAGAGGAGGTGAGGTCAGTGACAGTCTTGGAAACGATTGCTTGATGTTCAGTAGTGGGGACATGGTCCAGGCTTAAGGTAGGAGGAGGTGTCAGTGAGTTGCTGTTCAGCATCCACATGGTAGAGAACGATTCACCAAACAACAACAGCACCACCTTTGTCAGTAGGTTTAATGAAAATGTTAGGGTTGCATCTGAGAGAAGGGGCTGCGGCAAGTTCAGAGGGAGGGAGGTTGGAGTGGGTGAGGGGAGCAGGGAACTGGAGATGGCCGATGTCATTTCAGTCCCATTCTTTGCACTCCAAACCAAGAGAGAGAGTAGACAATGGTAATGCAGCAGATGTAATGTTTCTTGATTTTCATAAGGCCTTCGATAATGTACCCGATACTAGACTGATGAACAAGGTCAGAGAATGCTGAGTCAGGGGACAAGTAGTTGAATGGATTGCTAGCTGGCTTCAGGACAGAAGGCAGAGAGTTGGAGTAAAGGGTAGCTTATTCACAGTGGCAGAAGGTTGGTGGTGGTGTTCCACAAGTATCAGAGCTGGAGCCACTGCTGTTCGCAATTTATATCAACGATTTAGATTAGTAATCTGAAACACAACTTATAAATTTGCAGATGACACCAAGTTGGGGGGCTAGTCAATGCTGAGGAGGACTGCAACAAGTTACAGGAGGACATTAATAAACTTGCAGAATTGGCATAGAATTGGTAAATGAAGTTCAACACAGATAAATGTGACGTACTTCATTATGGTAGGAAGAATAGGGAGGTCACTTATCACTTGGAGGGCACGAGTCTAGGTGGGGTAGACGAACAAAGGTGTCTCGAAGTACAAATACACAATAACTGAAAGTTGTTACACAGAATAAAAAGGCCATATAAAAAGCAAACCAAGCACTCGGGTTTATTTCTAGAGGGATAGAATTGAAAAGTATGGAAATTATGCTAAACCAGTAACAAACCTTGGTTAAAGTAAACCAAGCACTAGGGTTTATTTCTAGAGTGATAGAATTGAAAAGTAGGGAAATTATGCTAACCCAGTAACAAACCTTGGTTAGACCAAGGGTACAGAGAAGATTTACAAGGATGGTACCAGAAATGCGAAGGTATACATATCAGGAAAAAATTAACAGGCTGGGTCTCTTTTCTCTTGAAAAAAGAAGGCTGAGAAGTGACCTAATAGAGATATTTAAAAATATGAAACGTTTTTACAGGGTGAATACAGAGAGAATGTTTCCACTTGTACGGAAGAGCAGAACTAGAGGCCATCAATATAAGATAGTCAGCAACAAATTCAATTGGGAATTCAGCAGAAACATCTTTACCCAAAGGGTGCTGAGCATGTGGAGCGCGCTACCACAGGGAGGGATTGAATAGTATAGATGCATTTAACGGGAGGCTAGATAAGCACATGAGGGAGAAGAGAATAGAAGGTTATGCTGATAGATTCAGATGAGGAAAGACGGGAGGAGGCTCGGGTGAAGCATAAACGTCGGCATGGACTGGTTGGACCGAACGTTCTGTTTCTGGCGGTATGTTAATAATGAGTGATTAAATCCCGGGGATTGTATTTATTTCAGTTCTATTCTTTGCACTCCAAACTAATCAGCGGCTGTGAACCGTTGACTGATTGAAATACGAGAAGTCCCGATGGATCTGGAATTGTTCATTTAATGTTGGAAATGCTCCGCAGGTCATAACTCAGGATTTCCAGCTTTGCTTCAAATTATTGCAGGTCCCGTGTGAGTTTCCATCCAAACTTTTCAACAAATAACAAAATCAAGAAAAACCCCTGTCTATCAAGAATCAAACAGCTCGCATGGGGATTGAAGCAGCGAGCATGGCGGTATTGACACCACGCTCTAACCAACTGAGCTAACCAGCCTTCAATCATCTGGTTAACAGTTCATTTACGGTTGATTTTCCTTTTTGTCGGCTCATTCACTTTTTTCTCAGCAGGCTCTAAAAGAAAGACTTGCACTTATAGAATCTTTCATAGAATCATAGAATGGTTACCGCACAGAAGGAGGCCATACGGCCCGACGAGCCCGTGCCGTGTCTCTACTAGATAACTTCTGCTTGTCCCACTCCTCCACCCTTTCCCTGCAGCCCTCCAATGTTTTCCCTGTTGAAAGCCACTCTTGAATCTGCCTCCACCACCCTTTCAGGCAGTGCACTCCAGATACTAACCACAACATTTGTATTTCTTAATAGAAGCGGGGATGCTGCAGTAAAATGAAAAGCCAATTGCAGCAGATGCTGGATCTGGGATTGTTTATTAAATGCTGGAAACATCAGTGGACAGAGAAACACAGGGTTAATCTTTCAGGTCCATGAGCTCTGGGCAGAACTAAGTCGGTAGCTTTGCGTCAAAATATTGCAGTTCCCGTGTGCGTTTACTTCCAAACTTTTTAAGCTGCTCAAAAAGAACAAGAAGAAACTAACTCAAAACAAAAAGGTCAATGGCCCGTACGGGGATCGAACATTGACCTTCACGCTCAAACAACTGAGCTAACCGGCCATCAGGTTTGGCTTATGTGTCCGAAGATTTTATTTTCGAGAAACACTCTCTGGCATTTTTCTGCATTAATCTTTCTGCATACAATCTGCAGTTGTCGATCATACACTATCCGATCGGTAAATGCAGTAGATATGGCACTTTGTGCCACACATGAACACAGCCAACACAAGTGCCAGTAAATCAGCTCCAACAAGCGAAAGTCTATGCACCACCCCTTGACATTCAACAGCATGACCATCACCGAATCCCCAACCACCATCATCAACAATAACAACTTGCATTTATATAGCGCCTTTTATGTAGTAAAACGTCCCAAGGCTCTGCACAGGAGTATTTTCGGAAAAAAAATTGACACCAATCCACATAAGGAGAAATTAGGGAAGGTGACCAAAAGCTTGGTCAAAGAGATAGGTTTTTAGAAGTGTCTTAAAGGAGGAAATAGAGGCAGACAGGTTTCGGCAGGGAATTCCAAAACTTAGGGCAACAGAAGGCACGGCCACCAAAGGGTGAGCAATTATAATCAGGGATGCTCAAGAGGGCAGAATTAGAGGAGCGCAGATATCTCAGGCGGTTTTGGGGCTGAACGAGGTTACAGAGATAGGGAGGGGCGAGGACATGGAGGGATTTGAAAACAAGCATGAGAATTTTGAAATCGAGACACTGCTTAACCGGGAGTCAATGTAGGTCAGAGAGCACAGGTGTGATGTGTGAACGGGACTTGGTGCGAGCTAGGGAAAGGAAGAGCAGAGTTTTGGATCACCTCAAGTTTATGTAGGGTGGAATGTCGGAGGCCAGCCAGGAGTGCGTTGGAATAGTCAAGTCTAGAAGTAACAAAGGCATGGATGAGGCTTTCAGCAGCAGATGAGCTGAGGCAAGGGCGGAGATGGGTGATGTTACGTAGATGGAAGTAGCTGGTCTTTGTAATGCTGTGGATATATGATGGAAAGCTCATTTCAGGGTGAAATATGACATCAAGGTTGTGAACAGTGTGGTTCAGCCTCAGACAAATGATCGTGAGATGGATGTGGTTAGTGGCTACGTAATGCAGTTTGTGGAGGGGTCTGAAAACAATGGCGGAATACAATCGAAAACATCAACATCCTGGGGGTTACCAGTCAGATGAAGAGTGTGGTTACAAGAGCAGGTCACAGGCTGGGTATACTGTGTCGAGTTTCTCATCTTCTGACTCCCCAAATCATTTCCACCATCTACAAGGGACAAGATAGGAGTGTGGTGGAGTAATCTCCACTTGCCTGGATGCGTGCAGCTCCAACAACACTCAACAAGCTCGACACCATCCAGGACAAAGCAGCCCGCTTGATTGGCACCCCATCCACCGCCATAAACATTCACTCACTCCACCACCAACACACCGTGTCTGGAGTCTGTACCTTCTACAAGATGCATTGCAGCAACTCACCAAGGCTCCTTCAACAGCACCTCCCAAACCCGCGACCTCTATCACAGCCTTATCTGCTGATGATACAAAGATTGGTGGGAAAGCAAGTTGTGAGGAGGGCACAAAAAGTCTTCAAAGGGACATAGATAGATTAAGTGAGTGGGTAAAAATTTGCAGATGGAGTATAATGTGGGAAAATGTGATGTTATCCACTTTGGTAGAAAGAACAGCAAAGCAAAATATTATTAAAATGGAGGGAGACTACAGAATGCTTCGGTTAAGAGGGATCTGAGTGTCCTCGTACATGAAACACAAAAAGTTAGCATGCAGTAATTTAGAAGGCAAATGGAATGTTGGCCTTTATTGCAAAGGCATGGAGTATAAAAGTCGGGAAGTCTTGCTCCAAATGTACAGTTGCGAACACACCTAGAGTATTGCATACATTTTTGTTCTCCTTATTTAAGGAGGGATATACTTGCATTGGAGACAGTTCAAAGAAGGTTCTCTAGGTTGATTCCTGGGATGAAGGGATTTTCTTATGAGGAAAGGTTGAGCAGGTTGGGCCTATACTTATTGGAGGTTTGAAGAATGAAAGGTGATCATATGGAAACATATAGGATTCTGAGGGGGCTTGATAAGGTAGATGCTGAGAGGGTGTTTTCCCTCATGGGTGTATCTACAATCAGGTGGCATAGTTTTAGAATAAGGGTTTGTCCATTTAAGACCGAGATGAGGAGGAATTTCTTCTCTCAGAGGATCGAGAATCTTTGGCATTATCTAACCCAGAGAGCTGTGCAGCCTGAATCATTGATTATATTAAAGGCTGAGATAGACAGATTGTTGAACTACAGCAGAGTCAAGGATATGGGGCAACAGGCAGAAAATTCGAGTTGAGGCCTGATCAGATCAGCCATGATCCTACTGAATGGCGGTGCAGGCTTGAGGGGACGAATCGACTGCTCCTGCTCCTATTTCTTATGTTTTATGTTCTTATATGGGCAGCCGGTGCATGGGAACACCATCACCTCCAAATTGCCCTCCAAGTTACACACCATCCCGACGTGAGAATATATCACCATAACTTCATCGTCGCTAGGTCAAAATCATGGAAGTCCCTCCCTAACAGTACTATTGGAGTACCTTCACCACATTGACTGCAGCAGGCCAAGAGGGCTTCT
The DNA here is from genome assembly GCF_052327205.1 of Somniosus microcephalus. Lineage (NCBI taxonomy): Eukaryota > Metazoa > Chordata > Chondrichthyes > Squaliformes > Somniosidae > Somniosus > Somniosus microcephalus. The sequence goes on along the minus strand of NW_028225186.1, from coordinate 38,472,360 downwards.
CACTAACACCTTCTCAAAGGGAATTAGGGATGGGCAATTAATGCTGGCCTTGCCAGCGATGCACAAATCCTAGGAACGAATTAAATTAAATTAAAATAGTCACGACTGGATGTGGCAGGATTTCAGAGATTTGTTCTGATCCGTTGGTTGTTGGATCGCTTAGCTCTGTATACACATGCTGTTTCCATAGTTTAGCATGTGTGTAGTCCTGTGTTGTAGCTTCATGAGGTTGGCACCTCATTATTAGGTATGCCTGGTGCTGCTCATGACATGCACTTCTGCACACCTCATTGAAACAGGGTTGGTCCTGTGTCTTGATGCTAATAGTAAAGGGAGGGATATGCTGGTCCATAAGGTTATAGATTGTGGTGGAACAAAATTCCAAAACCGAGGCCCGCTGTGCCGGCTGTGGTGGACATAAATGATCCCATGGCACTATTGGAAGTACAGCAGGGTGGTGAGGTTCACCCCGGTGTCCTGCAGCAAATATTTATCCGTAAATCAACATCACTAAAACTGATTATTCTCTATTATATCATTGCTAGTTGTGGGAGCTTGATGTGCACAAATTGGCTGCTGCTGTTTTTCCTATATTACAACAGTGACTACAACTTCACTGGTTGTAAAGCGCTTTGAGACGTCCTGTTGAAAAGCGCTGTAGAAATCCGAGCCTTTCTTTTACAGCCTTCGAAGTCAACTGACAAAGACCAGAAGTCAACATAAATTGAATGTAACAACAAAAGAAGTGGAACAAAGCCGGTTACCGCAGTTGGTTAGACCGTGGTGCTAATACCGCCAAGGTTGTGGAATCGATGCCCGTACTGGACATTTATTTTTTGCTGGCCTGGGTAGTTTTTTAATGTTGTTATTTGCAGAAAAGTTTAGAACTGCAATACTTTGAAGCAAAGCTGCAAAACCTTAGTTCTGCCGAGAGCTCAAGGACCTGCAAGGTTGAACCTGTGTTTCTCTGTCCACAGATATCACCTGCCCTGCACACTACTTCTAGTGGCGCGTGGATCCGAAGCTGCTCCTGATGTTATCAGTAGATTGTAGGGTCGGCTCCTGCTGCGGTCGTTTTACAAACTTTTTAATTCGTGTTCAACTTTAGAAAACCAAATTGCGTTTCCACTCATTAGCTGAAGGTAATTTCCTTCCAAACACTGCAGGGCTCTTTATTAATTAGTATTTTGACGCTGTTCTGTGTGTGTATTGCTCACTAGTTCCCAACAAATCCACAATATCTAATTCATGCTGATAAATTATTAGTGTTTCAATTAGAACAACAGCTTTGCGCTATTCAGTGTAATAAAGTGCAGAGGAGGGAATTCTGATCAGTTTCGGGGCCAGTGTTCTCCACAGGGAGCCGATTAAATAAAATAAAGAATTTGTGGCAAAGTTGCTGCAAGCAGGTTTCGAACCAAGATTTTGAGCCAGTGACAATGGAGGATCAGCAATGTACTTCTAAGGCAGGATGGTCTGCGACTTGCAGGGGAACTTGGAGGTGGGGGCGCTCCCATGCGCCTGCTGCCCTTCTCCTTCTAGAGAAAAAGTTTGCGTATTTGGCAGGTGCTGCCGAAGATGCCTTGGTGAGTTGCTGCAGTGAATCTTGTCGATGGTACGTACTGCAGCCAAGGTACACCGCTGGTGGAGGGAGTGATTGTTTAAGGTGGTTGATGGGGTACCAATCAAGCGGGCTGCTTTGTGCTGGATGGTGACTAGCTTCTTGCGTATTGTTGGTGCTACGCTCATCCAGGCAAGTGGAGAGTATTCCATCACACTCCTTATTTGTGCCTTGTAGATGGCAGAAAGTCTTTGGAGAATCAGGAGATGAGACACCCGCCGCAGAATATCTAGCCTCTCACCTTCTCTTGTTGTCACAGTATTTATGGGGTTGGTCCCGTTATGTTTCTGGTCACTGGTAACACCCCAGGATGTTGATGGTCGGGGATTCGGCGATGGTAATGTCGTTGAATGTTAAGGGGAGGTGGTTAGACTCTCGTTTGTTCGAAATAGTCATTGCCGGGCACTTCTGTGGAACGAATGTTACCTGCCACTTATCAGCACAAGCCTGAATGTTGTCCAGGTCTTTTTGTATACGGGCATGGATTGCTTCATTATCTGAGGAGTTCTTAATGGCACTGAACACTGCAATCATCAGCGAATATCCCCACGTTTGACCTTATGCTGGAGGGAAGGTCATTGATGAAGCAGCTGAAGATGGTTCGACCTAGGACACTGCCCTGAGTAAATCCTGCAGCGATGTCCTGGGGCTGTGATGACTGACCTTCAGTCACCACAACCATCTTCCTTTGTGCTAGGTAAGACTCCAACCAATGGAGAGTTTCCACCCCACCCCCCGATTCCCATTGACTTCAGATTTACTAGGGCTCCTTGATACCACACTCAGTCAAATGCTGCCTTGATGCCAAGGGCAGTCACTCGCACTTCTCCTCTGGAATTCAGCTCCTTATTTCATGTTTGGACCAAGGCTGTAATGAAGTCGGGAGCCGAGAGGTTTGGCAGAACCCAAGCTGGGCATCCATTAGCAGGTTATTGGTGAGTAAGTGCCACTTGATAGCACTATCGATGACAACTTCCATCACTTTGCTGATGATTGAGCGTAGATGGATGGGGCGGTATTTGGCTGGATTGGATTTGTCCTGCTTTTTGTGGACAGGAAATACCTGGGCACTCTTCCACATTGTTGGTTCGATGCCAGTGTTGTAGCCTCACTAGAACCGCTTGGCTAGATGCGCAACTAGTTCTGGATCACAAGTCTCCAGCATGATGGCCGGGATGTTGTCAGGGCCCATAGCCTTTGCTGTCGACAGTGTGCTCAGCTGTTTTTGATATTACGTGGCGTGAATCGAATTGGCTGAAGTCTGGCTTCTGTGGTGTTGGGGACCTTAGAAGGAGGCTGATATGGATCAGGACAGGTGATCCTCCCAGATTCATTTTTATTATTTTGTTTTATAGCGGTTTGTTACAACTGAGTGGCATGCTAGGCCAGTTCAGAGGGCAGTTCTGAGTCAACCACATTGCTGTGGGTCTGGAGTCACTCATCGGCCAGACCAGGTAAGGACGGCAGATTTCTTTCCCTGAAAGACATTAGTGAACCAGATGGGTTTTTACGACAATCCGATAGTTTCATGGTTACCATTACTGATCCTGGCATTTTTTTGGTGAGTTGCAGTACAGAAGGAGGAGCCTCGTGTGGAGACCAGTTCGTGCAAATGGACTGTTTCTGTGGTGCAGACTCTATAATAATACGTAACACCCGTTTTAAACAGACATAGAATGATCTGAGTCTGACAGAAGATCCCTTTTAAACAGACACAGAATGATCAGGGACTGCCAACACACCCTTTTAAAAAGTCAAAGAATCATCCGGGACTGACAGCACATCCCTTTTAAATAGACACAGAATGATCCGGCACTGAAAGCAGAACCATTTTACACAGGCATCTAAAACTGCCTGACTTGCAGAGTGATACGCTTATCAATTACTCCATAAAAGACGATGAATCAGGAAGGTGATGAAAAGGCTTTTATTAACTAGAGAACAGAGCATGCCTCTCGTGGGTGGCTGGTTCCAAGAAGGAAGTGAGTCGGCGAAACCCCCACCTTTATACCTGCTCATGTGGGCGGAGTCAGCTGAGGCATGCCTTGGTACACAGCGCCACCCAGAGGTAACAATATACAATAACAGTGGTTTACCACATTCACCCCTTGTTTAAAATTAAGTCCGGCGGGGTGAAGGGTACTACAAGTTCGTGTAGTTAAGTCTATCAGGAGGCCTTGTCTGACGTCCTGATCGTCGTGGTGGCGGCGGCGGTGTTGCAGCATCCAACGTCGGATCTGGTGTCTGGGTGGTCAACGAAGGGTCCTGGGGCTCCGGCATGTCATCTACAGGGGTTGGATTGGGAGGGGTGGTGGGGGATAACGGTGGTAGTTCAGGGGTACCCGAGGGTGCGAGATCTCGTATGGAGACCGTGTCCTCCCGCCCGTCTGGGTATGTCACCCAGGCATACTGGGGGTTGGCGTGTAGGAGGTGCACCCTCTCGACCAGGGGGTCCGCTTTATGGGTCCTTACGTGCCTCCGCAGTAGGACGGGCCCAGGAGAAGTCAGCCATGCCGGTAGCGAGGTTCCCGATGTGGACTTCCTGGGGAAAACGAACATTTGCTCATGAGGGGTTGCATTAGTGGCAGTACAAAGCACTGACCGGATGGAGTGGAGCGCCGCAGGGAGGACCTCCTGCCAGCGAGAGGTCGGAAGGCCCTTGGATTTTAAGGCTAAGAGGACGGCCTTCCAAACCGTCGCGTTCTCTCTTTCCACCTGGCCGTTCCCCCGGGGGTTGTAGCTGGTGGTTCTGCTCGTAGCAATACCTCTCGCTAGCAGGTACTGCCGAAGTTCGTCGCTCATGAAAGATGAGCCCCTGTCGCTATGTATATAGCTAGGGAACCCGAACAAGGCGAAGAGGTCATTCAGACATTTGATGACCGTGGTACTGGTCATGTCTGGGCAAGGGATGGCAAACGGGAAACGGGAGTACTCATCAATTATGTTGAGGAAGTACACATTGCGGTCAGAGGAGGGGAGGGGCCCTTTAAAATCGACGCTCAGGCGCTCGAAGGGGCGAGTGGCCTTGATCAGGCTTGCTCTGTCCGGCCTATAAAAGTGCGGTTTGCACTCGGCACAGATTTGGCAGTTCCTGGTCATGGTCCTGACCTCCTCGATGGAGTAGGGCAGGTTACGGGATTTGATGAAATGGAAGAACCTGTTGACCCCCGGGTGGCAGAGGTCATTGTGGAGGGTCTGCAGTCTATCAACCTGCGCGTTGGCGCATGTACCACGTGATAGGGCGTCTGGGGGCTCATTTAGTTTCCCGGGCCGGTACAAGATATCATAATTGTAGGTGGAGAGTTCGATTCTCCACCTCAAGATCTTATCGTTCTTGATTTTGCCCCTCTGCTTATTATTAAACATAAAAGCTACTGAACGCTGGTCAGTGAGCAGGGTAAACCGTTTTCCGGCCAGGTAATGCCTCCAGTGACGCACCGCTTCCACAATAGCCTGGGCCTCCTTTTCGACAGAGGAGTGTCGGGTCTCGGGGCCCTGGAGGGTCCTTGAGAAAAAGGCCACGGGTCTGCCCGCCTGGTTAAGGGTCGCAGCTAGGGCGAAGTCGGATGCATCGCTCTCCACTTGGAAGGGGATTGACTCATCCACTGCGTGCATTGTGGCCTTCACGCTATCGCTCTTGATAAGAGTGAAGGCTGCACACGCCTCTGGTGTCAGGGGGAAGGAGGTGGATTTGATGAGGGGTCTAGCTTTGTCTGCATAGTGGGGAACCCACTGGGCATAGTAGGAGAAAAACCCCAGGCATCTCTTCAGTGCTTTTTGGCAGTGGGGGAGGGGTAGCTCCATTAGGGGGCGCATTCTGTCGGGGTCGGGCCCGATGACTCCGTTCTCCACCACGCAGCCGAGAATGGCGAGGCGTTTGGTGCGAAACATACATTTCTCTTTATTGTACGTTAGGTTCAGCCGTTGGGCCGTACGGAGGAATTTTTCTAGATTAACGTCATGGTCCTGCTGGTCGTGGCCACAGATGGTGACGTTATCCAGATAGGGAAAGGTGGCCTGCAGCGCGTTCTCGTCAACCATCCGGTCCATCTCCCTTTGGAAGACCGAAACCCCGTTGGTGACGCCGAAGGGAACCCTAAGGAAGTGGTAGAGGCGGCCGTTCGCCTCGAAGGCAGTATACTGGCGGTCCTCATGGCGGATGGGGAGCTGGTGGTATGCTGACTTAAGGTCAATGGTGGAGAATACTTTGTATTGCGCAATCTGGTTGACCATATCAGATATGTGAGGAAGGGGGTATGCGTCCAGCTGAGTGTACCGGTTTATGGTTTGGCTGTAGTCAATGACCAGGCGGCGTTTATCAGTGGTTTTAACGACTACAACCTGGGCTTGCCAGGGGCTAGTGCTCCCTTCGATAATGCCCTCCTTCAAGAGCCGCTCCACCTCAGAGCTAATGAAAGCTCTGTCCCCGGCGCTGTACCGCCTGCTCTTGGTAGCGATGGGTTTACAGTCGTGGGTGAGGTTAGCGAACAAGGGAGGGGGGGGGACTTTTAGTGTGGAAAGGCTGCAGGTGGTTTGCGGCGGGCGATTTAAAAGGTGTTGGTTGCAGACTGTGAGTGGGGGGAGGGGTCCACCGTATGCTAATGTGACACTTTTAAGGTGGCACTGAAAATCCAACCCTAGCAGCACGGCAGCGCAGAGACGGGGCAGGACTAGAAGTTTAAAATTTTTATATTCCGTGCCCCCAACCGAAAGGGTCACCACACAGTAGCCGCCGACGTCCATTGAATGGGACTTGGACGCCATAGAAATCCGATGGCGCGTCGGCAGGACCGTGAGGGAGTGGCTACGTACCGTGTCTGGGTGAATAAAACTCGCTGTGCTCCCGCTGTCGATTAGGCAAGTGGTGACGCTGCCGTTTACCGTGATATCCATCATGGAGCTGGATAGATGATGAGGGAGGGCTTGATCCAGCGTAACGGAGGCCAGTGTATGGCTTAGTGAGTCGGTATGGTCGTCCGACGAGACGGTGGTCGAGTCCGGAGACGAAGTGGCGGTTGAGTGCGGCGAATAAAATGGCGGCGGCCATGCGGCCGGAGGTGCACAAAATGGCGGATAAGATGGCTGCCCCCATGGTTCGCACGCGGCGCTGCTGGCGTTCGCTGGTTTCCACCTGCAGGCATTGGCGTAATGGCCTTTCTTCCCGCAGCCCGAGCAGGTAGCGGTCTTAGCCGGGCAGTGCGCTCTAGGGTGCTTTAACTGGCCACATAAATAGCATTTTTGGGCCTGGTTACGGGGCATCGCTGCGGTTCTTACCGGGGGCGGCTGTCCCAGTTGATTTCGGGACATCGCTGCAGCAGTTGGTGCCGGGGGCAGCGGTCCCATGTCCCACGGTCGCGATGGCCATGGCGCGGCACCGTTACGTGAGTATGCTGCGAGGTTTCGGTGGGCCGCATCTAGCGAGAGCGCAAGGGCTATGGCCATCTTCAGGTCGAGCTCCTTGCTTTCGAGCAGTCTCTGCCGGGAGTAGTCGGACTGGAGGCCCCTGACGAAGGCATCACAAGTAAGTCCCTCCGCGTGCCCCGCAGCCGTTACCTCCTTACAGTCGCAGTCTCTGCAGAGTGTCTGTAACGCCCGTAAAAATGCCTCTACCGATTCCCCCGGTTGCTGCCTGCGGGATCCCAAGAGGTGTCTGGCGTAAATCGTGTTCACTCGGCGTGTGTATTGCCCTTTTAGTAGTTCGAGGGCCGCCGTGTACATAGTAGCGTCCCGGATGAGCGTATATACTTGAGGGCTCACCTGGGCGGTCAAAACTTTTAGTTTGTTCTCCTCTGATGTCACGGCGGAGGCTCCTAGGAAGGATTCAAAGCAGCTCAGCCAGTGTTCGAAATTGGTTGATGAACCCGCTGCTTGAGGGTCGAGGTCCAGGCATGCCGGTCTGAGGGCTTGCAGCAACGCCTGCTGTTGCTGTTCAGCTGTCGCCATTTTACTTCTAGTTAATAAAATTGATACGCTTATCAATTACTCCATAAAAGACGATGAATCAGGAAGGTGATGAAAAGGCTTTTATTAACTAGAGAACACAGCATGCCTCTCGTGGGTGGCTGGTTCCAAGAAGGAAGTGAGTCGGCGAAACCCCCACCTTTATACCTGGTCATGTGGGCGGAGTCAGCTGAGGCATGCCTTGGTACACAGCGCCACCCAGAGGTAACAATATACAATAACAGTGGTTTACCACACAGAGTGCTTCCAGCATTTTATCTGTTTATATTTCAGATTTCCAACATCAACAATATTTTGCTTTTGTAATACAAGCGCCTTTAGTTGGCTCTGTGGCGCAATGGAAGTGCATTAGACTTACAATTCTTATGCGACTACATGAAGTCATTCAAAGGCTGTGGGTTCGAATCCCACCAGAGTTGACTTTTGGGTCAGGGTTCTGTGTTTCCTCCACTGATGGTGCATTTGGCAGTCAATCAGTAATTCAGTGAAGGGAAACTCCCCCCCCAACACTTCCTTTACACAAGTGGCTCCAGTCCCACCCCACTTTCCCTCTGAGTCCTCTCAACCCCTGAATCTGTTACACAGGAACAGGAGCATTCAATTGAACCCCTCGAGTCTGTTACACAGCAGCAGGAGGGGGCCATTCAATCCAATGGCTCTTTTACATAGAAACAGGAGAAGGCCATTCAGTCCTATGGCCCTTTAACATAGGAACAGGAGGAGGCCTTTCAGTCCAATGGCCCTCTTACATAGGAACAGGAGGAGGCCATTCTTTCTCATGATCCTTTGACATAGGATCAGGATGAGGCCATTCAGGTCCATGACACATTAATAAAGGAACAGAGGCATGCCATTCAGTCCCAAGGCCCTTTTACACAGGAACAGGCAGAGGCCATTTAATCCCATGACACTTTTACATAGGAACAGAATGCCATTCTGTCCCATGCGCCTTTCGCACAGGAACAGGAGGAGGCCATTCAGCCACTAATGTCTGTTACACAGTGTCAGGAGGAGACCATTCACCCACTCGAGTCTGTTATCCAGGAACAGGAGGAGGCCATTCAGCCCCTCAAGCATGTTACACAGGAACAGGAGGAGGCCATTGAGCCACTCGAGTCTGTTATATAGGAAGAGGAGGAGGCGGTGAAAAATCCTCTCCATCACGGAATTAAACCCCGGTCTCCAGCGTGAGAGGCAAGTATACTCACCACTATACTAAGAAAGAAGTGAGCGATGCAATGTCCGTCAGTGCAAGAATTGACCGAGGGACAAAGAGGCAGAAGGGAGAGAAAGAAGAATAAGAACAGAAGAAATAGGAGCAGGAGTGGGCCATTCGGCCCCTCGAGCCTGCCACGTCATTGAATAAGATCATGGCTGATCAGATCATCCACTCTATGCCAGTTTCCCGCCAACTCCCCATAACCCTTGACTCCCCTGTAGCTCAAATATATGTCTATCTCTGCCAGGCCTACAGAGTGAGAGCCTCAGTTTGACGTCTTACAGAGTGGCCCGAGGGATAAGGGACTTCAGTTATGTTGATAGTGTGGAGAACTGGGATTGCATTCCTCAGAAGGTGAAGAGGAAATTTAATAGAGGCTTGCAAGATTACAAGGGGATTTGGTAGAGGAAATGAGGAGAAATGCTTTCCAGTGGCAGGAGGGTCGGTAGCCAGAGAACACCGATTGGAGATAACCGGCAAAAGAATAAGCATGAGGAGAATTGTCTTATGCAGCAAGGGGTAAGGACTAATGAATATCTTAATGCTCAGGATAAGTTATCACGGCCCAGGTACACTCTCATTCCAGTCTTGCACACGTTGCTAATGTGGCATTTTTCACACTGGCAATGAGTTGATTGATAGCCATGCTGTGATCAGCTAAGTTTGTTCGGGAGATGCAGTCGGCAACAAAATACATGGATGACGGATAACAACCGTGACGGTTCTGACACTGTGAGGTACAGTTAAATGTGTGCAAGTAAACATTTAAAGTATCTTGTTCCCAATGTCATTTCCTGCAGACATTGAAACAACAGGCATTTCACAGAAGGCAATGAAGTGTATAACATAACATTACATAAGAACTCGGATCAGTAGTAGACCATACAGCCCCAGGGGGCCTGCTCCACCATTCAATAGGATAATGGCTGATCCGAACCTAGACTCACGTCCAATTCCCTGCCCGCTCCCCATAACACCTAATTCCCTTATCAGATAGGAAACTGTTTATCTCCTTTTTAAATGTATTTAATGTCGCAGCATCCACAGCTCTCTGAGGTAGCAAACGCCATACATTTACTACCCTCTGAGTGAAGAAGTGTCTCCTCATCTCAGTTTTGTAACGGCAGCCCCTTATTCTAAGATTAGCTGGAGTGCCCGGCGGTGCCGAGGCTTTTTCGAGGACATGTTGTTGGAAGAGAGAGAGAGAGAGCGACTGGGGGGGGGGAAGAGAGTGAGTGACTGTGGGGGGGGGGGAAGAGAGCGAGCGACTGTGGGGGGGGGGAAGAGAGCGAGCGACTGTGTGGGGAAGGGAGCAAGGGAGAGAGGGGGGGAAGAGAGTGAGGGAGAGGGGGGAGCGAGGGAGAGGGGGGCGCGGGAGTGGGGGGCGAGGGAGAGGGTGGGTGAGGGAGAGGGGGGGCGAGGGAGGGGGGGCGAGGGAGTGGGGGCGAGGGAGAGGGGGGCGAGGGAGAGGGGGAGCGAGGTAGCGGGGGCGAGGGAGAGGGGGGCGAGGGAGAGGGGGGCGAGGGAGAGGGGGCGGGACGAGGGAGAGGGCGAGGGAGAGGGGGGGTGAGGGAGAGAGGGGGCGCGAGGGAGAGGGGGGGCGCCGGGAGGGTAGAGAGAGAGAGAGAGAGAGAGAAGGCGGGGAGAGAGTGAGAAGGGGGGAAGAGCGTGAGAAGGGGGGGAGGAGGTGGAGGAAGGAGAGTGGGAGGAGGGGAGGAGTGTTTTGAGGGGGTCAGCGAAAGACCAAAAAAATTTTTTTTCAAGAACGGTTGTTAAGAAGATGGGAGGCCATCTTGAAAGGGTTTTAATGTTTTTAAAAAGCTGCCATGGAGAAGGGACGTGCAGTCTGTGAAACCAACAGAAATTTTTTTTTTTTTTTTTTAAGCTGCTACGGAGAAGGAAACCAACAGAATTTTTTTTTTTAAAGCTGCCACGGGGAAGGAACGCGCAGTCTGAAACGAACGGAATTTTTAAAGTTTTTTTTTAAAAAGCTGCCACGGAGAAGGAACGCGCAGTCTGTGAAACCAACAGAACTTTTTTTTATTTTTTTATATACGGGTGTTAAGAAGATGGGAGGCCATCTTGAAAGTTTTTTAGTGTTTTTAAAAAGCTGCCATGGAGAAGGAACGCGCAGTCTGTGAAACTAACAGAAATGTTTTTAATTTTTTTTTTAAAAAGCTGCCACGGAGAAGGAACCCGCATTCTTGCTGAAAACACCAAAAGTTATTTTTTTTAAAACGACTGTTAAGAAGATGGGACACCATCTTCATTGTGTTTTAACGTTTTAGACATTGTGTTTTTACGTTTACACGTTAAAAAAAAAAATCGCTCCTAACAAAACAACAGAAATTTCACTCCCTTCTTAATCCTCCAAGTGACTCACGTGTACTCAGGCCAGTGTCCATCTCTTTGTTGATGAAAGAAGGCTAAGCTAATGTATTTATAGTCTGTGAAGGATTAGGCCCCACCCAGACAATAAACACACAGAAGGTGAGAATAAAGATGGCGGCCACTCGCCTCAGTTCAGAACGATAAGGCCCGCCACAGTAGCACTGATTGGTCGATTGTCATGTCACCGAAGCATAGGATTGGTCAATCGTCCTGTCATTCGACTCTAGGAGGGCCCGGCTTCACATGCGACGAACCTGCCCCCGCCACGCATTGATTGGTCGACCATCGGGTTGGTCACTCTATGGTAATGAGTGGATAATGAGCGGAATGTTGAAACTTTTTCGGATACCGCGGGCGCAATTTTTGTCCGGCCGAAACGTAAATATGCTTACCATCGTTTTGGAACGGTGAGCTTTCTTTTGACGTAACGCACGCATAGGTAAGCCCTGTAACTTTCGAGCGCATAGCCGGACAGACGCACACCCGAGGACAGACAGATGGACAGACAGAAGGACAGACAAAAGTACAGACAGAAGGACAGACAGAAGGACAGACAGACAGAAAGAATGATCCGTTTATATATATAGATGATGTACCCTAGTTCTATTCTCACCCATCAGCGGAAACATCCTCCCCACATCCACCCGATCAAGCTACCTCACAATCTTATATGTTTTGGTAGGATCGCCACTCATTCTTCTGCATTCCAATGAGTAGAGGCCCAACCTACTCAACCTTTCCTCATAAGTCAACCCACTCATCTCCGGAATCAACCAAGTGAACCTTCTCTGAACTGCCTTGAGAGCAAGTATATCTTTTCTTAAATATGGAAACCAAAACTGTACGCAATATTCCAGGTGTGGCCTGACCAGTACCCTGTATAACTGAAGCAAGACTTCGCTGCTTTTATGCTCCATCCCCCTTGCAATAAAAGCCAAGATTCCATTGGCCTTCCTGATCACCTGCTGTACCTGCATACCAACATTCTCTGTTTCCTGTGCCAGGACCCCCAGATCCCTTTGTACTGTAGCACTTTACAGTTGCTCTCCATTTAGATAATAACCTCCTCTTTGATTTTTTTCTGACAAAGTGCATAACCTCACAATTTCCAACATTATATTCCATCTGGCAAATGTCTGCCCACTCACTTAGCCTGTCTATGTCCTTTTTGCAGGATTTTTATGTCCTCCTCACTCACTGCTTGCCCTCGCATCTTTGTATCATCGGCAAACTTGGATATGTTGCAACTGGTCCCCTCCTCCAAATCGTTAATATAGATTGTAAAGAGTTGTGGTCCCAGGACTGATCCCCGCGGAACACCACTCGTTACTGATTGCCAACCTGAGAATGAAACATTTTCCCAACTTTCTGCTTTCTTTTAGATAGCCAATATTCGACCCATGCAGGATATAACCCCAAATCCCGTGGTATTTTATCATGTGCAGTAACCTTTTGTGTGGCACCTTGTCAAGTGCCTTTTGGAATTCCAAATACACCACAACCACTGGTTCCCCTTTATCCACACTGTTTGTTACACCTGAAAGAATTCAAGCAAATTTGTCAAACGTGACTTCCCCTTCATGAAACCATGCTGACTCTGTCCGATTAAATTATGCTTATCCAAATGTCCTGTTACTGCTTCCTTAATAATGGACTCCAACATTTTACCAACCACAGATGTTAGGCTAACTGGTCTATACTTTGCAGACTTATGCCTACCTCCCTTTTAAATAAGGGCTTTACATTAGCAGTTTTCCAATCTGCTGGGACCTTTCCTGAATCCAGGGAATTTTGGATATTACCACCAATGCATCCGCAATCCCTACCGCTGCTTCTCTAAAGACCCGAGGATGTAAACCATCATGTCCAGGGGATTTGTCCGCCTTAAGTCCCATTATCTTATCGAGTACCATCTCCTTAGTGACTTTAATCGTGTTTAGCTCCTCCGCCCCTATAGCCCCCTGTTTGTCCAGTGTTACGATAGTTTTAGCTTCCTCTACTGTAACGATTGATACAAAATATTTGATCAGCGTTTCTGCCATCTCCATGTTCCCCAGCAGTAATTTGCCGGTCTTGTCCTCTAAGGGACCAACATTCACTTTAGCCACACTTTTTCTTTTTATATAACTGTAGAAACACTTGTAATCTATTATTTGCTAGTTTACTTTCATAATTTATCTTCCCTTTCTTAATTAATCTTTTAGTTATTCTTTGCTGGCTTTTAAATGCTTGCCAATCTTCTCTCCTCCCAGTAGATTTGGCCACTTTATATGCCCTTGTTTACAGTCGGATACTATCCTTTATTCCTTTCCTTAGCCATGGATGGCTGTCTTTTCTTTCATGCCCCTTTTTCCTCAGTGGAATATATTTTTCTTGAAAGTTGTGTAATATCTCCTTGAATGTACACCACTGCTCACGTACCGTCTTACACCTTAATCTATCTTCCCAGTCCACTTTAGTCAACTCTGCTTTCATACCTTCATAATCTCCTTTACTTAAGGTTAGTACGCTGGTTTGAGCTCCAAATGTCTCACCCTCCAACTGAATTTGGAATTCAACCATGTTATGGTCAGTCATTCCAAGGGGATCCTTTACTAGGACATTTTTTATTAATCCTGTCTCATTACACAAGACCAGATCTAAGATTGCCTGCCCCCTGGTTGATTCAGTAACATACTGCTCAAGGAACCCGTCCCTAATACACTCTATGAAATCTTCCTCATGGGTGCGCTGACCAATTTCATTTGTCCAGTCATTATGAAAGTTAAAATCTCCCATGATTATAGCTGTTCCCTTATTCCAAGCCCAAACTATTTCCTGATTTATACTCCAACCAATAGAGTTCCCACTATTAGGAGGCCTATAGACTACGCCCACTAGTGACTTTTTCCCCTTATTATTCCTTATCGCCACCCAAACCGTTCCACTATCCTGAACATTTGACCGAATATAATTTCTCACTATTGCAGTGATTCCATCTTTATTAACACAGCCACCCAACCTTCCTTTCCTTCCTGTCTGTCCTTCCTAATAGTCAAGTGCCCCTGGATGTTTAGTTCCCAGTCCTGGTCACCCTGCAGCCATGTCTCCGTAATGGCCAGCAGAACATACCCATGTGTAATTATTTGTACCGTCAACTCGTCTATTTTATTACGAATGCTGCATGCATTCAGATAAAGAACCTTTAAATATGCTTTGTGACAATTAATTCCTGCTTTTACCCCCTTTACTACTTTACCTTTATTTTTATATATTCTGTCCCTTCCTGACACGATCTGGTTTTTAATTCCCGCACTGCTACCTTGGTTTTTAATTCCCCCACTGCTACCTTGCTCTATTGCCTTCTCCGTTGACATTTTTATTTTTCACTCTCTTGAAACCTCCCTCCCCCCACTAATTATTTTAAAGCCCTCTCTGCAGCACTAGTTTTTCGATTCGCCAGGATTCTAGTCCCAGCACTGGCCAAGTGAAGTCCGTCACAAGGAAAAGCTCTCTCCTGTCCCAGTACTGGTGCCAGTGTCCTAAGAAGCAAAACCCATTTCTCCCACACCAGTCTTGTAGCCAAGCATTTAACTCTCTGATTTTATTTACCCAAGCCAAATTTGCTCGTGGCTCAGGTAGTAATCCAGAGATTATTACCCTTCTGGTTCTGCTTTTTAATTTGGCACCTAGCTGCTCATACTCCCTCAGAAGAACCTCTTTCCTTGTCCTATTTATGTCGTTGGTACCAACAAGGACCACGACAACTGGATTCTCCCCCTCCCACTCCAAGTTTCTCTCCAGCCTAGAGGAGATGTCCTTAACCATGGCACTGGGCAGGCAACAGAGCCTTTGGGACTCTCACTCTCGGCTGCAAAGAACCCTATCTATCCTCCTAATGATGCTACCCCCTACCACTACAACATTTCTATTTACTCCCCCAACTTGAATGGCCCCTCCTTCCACGGTGCTGTGGCCAGGTTGCTCATCATCCCTGCAGTCCCCGTTCCCGTCCTCACAGGGAGTAAGAGCCTCGAACCTGTTGGACAAGAGCAAGGACTGTGGCTCGTCCAGCACTACCTCCTGCTTCCCCGTCCCTGCCTCAATAATAGTCACACCATCCTGCCCTGACCACGGACTACATCTGAATTGGTGTGACTACTTCCAGAAACACAGAGTCCAGGTAACTCTCCCCCTCCCTGATGTGTCACAGTGTTTGAAGCTCGGTCTCCAGCTCATCAACACGGAGCCAGAGTTCCTCGAGCAGCCAGCACTTACTGCAAATGTGATCACTGTGAACATCAATGCTGTCCACCAGCTCCCACATATTGCAGCAGTAACACATCACCAGCTCTCCCATTCTCTGTAATTAATTACATTTATTAATATTATTTTTAAATACCCTCTGCCCCGATTCTAGATGATGAATATCGCACCTCTATTTAATTGAACTTATCAACTTATAAAGGTTTGAAAGGGAAGGAAAAGTACTCATGAACCAGCCAATCACCTACCAGCTTTTCTGTGATGTCACTTTTGAATTCTGACGTCCCCTTGGTATGTTGCCTTTGTAGCCTTATTAGGCTGCTTCGCCTCGCTGCTCTGACTCGACTCAACACCCACTGCTGCTACCAGCAGCCTCGACTGGGCCGCGCCTCGCTGCTCCGCCTCCACGATGTCTGCTAATCCTGAGACTGGCATGAAAACAAGGCCAGAAACAAAACAGAAACAGCACCTCACACCCCAATTACCCTAACTCTCTCACTTATCCAAACTCTCACAGCACGCTCTGCTACTCGCACTGATCTTTTTATACTGTTTGTTTGTAACCAATTGAATCACCCCTGCTGATTGGTTAGAGAACTGGTTTTTACTGCCTGCCAATTAACTCTGACTGCACTGTTACCTTGCATTACTCTTCTTAAATCAACAGAATCTCAAATATTTAACTTTTCCCCTTTACTTAAACTGCTTAAGTAATCTTATCAAGATACTACAGGCAAATGCCACTCAAAATTTGCACCACTCCAAATGATTCATAGAGAAATAACCATTAAAGAACTATGTCATTTACCCAAACTTTCACAGCACTCTCTGCTAATCGCACTCATTTTGTACCTCTGTACCGAATGATGCGCTGCTGATTGTTGAGGCAACAGCAGCGGTGTGGAAAGTTGAAAGGTTCAGAGGTGCACGCAATTTTTCTCGCGGTTGCTTTGAATGCTGCTATTACAAACAGCCGAAAAATGCACTGTTCTCTGACTGCGAATGGAACCCGTGCCACGGCGGTTTAAGCGCCGAATCCTAACCACTAGACCAGGAAGCGTCCTGCCAGCAAGCAGAACACTGCAGTCTTTCCTCCTTGCTGCTTTGAAATTCAGGTCACATTCATGCCAGGCAAACTTTTCGTACACGATGACATTATTTCGGCGAGATCACAAAGGACATGTTCACGAAACCACAGCATCAAGTGCGCGGAGGCGTCCACCTGAAATCTATTTGCTTCTGTGCTTTTCTCAGAGACACACAGTCAGAGAAAACCCTTCGGGATATTGAATAATCAGGACTACAATATCAAGGACACTATAGAGGAAATAGTAATGCAGTGCTTGAGCCAAAGACTCAAACACATACACGAACACAGATGTGTGCCCACTTTGTGTGGGTATGTCTCAGATATCCTTATGATTCATGGAGGCCTGCAGCATAGTGTGTGGCCATTCGGCCAATCGTGCCAGTGCTGTCTCCTTGAAAGAGCAGGCGTGCTTTCTTCCGCTGCTATCTACATTTCCCTGTCCTCTCTCCTTCCGCAGTGCCCCGCACAAAAGACAAACAGAAAGAAAACACGAACGAAGAATTGATGCAGGAAGTTGTTATACAGTTCTCCACCGTTTAAAATTATTTTAGGTTCATTTTTATTCTGTTATTCTTTTCGAAGGAGCACTTTAATGTGCTGCCCAAAGGTTTAAAATTGGGATTAAGCCAGTTACACAGCAACAGGATGCCATTCAGCCCCTCAAACCAGTTGCACAGGAACAGGAGCAGAACATTCATAACCTTGACCCAGTTGCACAGGTACAGCTAATATATTATTAATGCTTCATGTGATGTGTTTGCTATGATATAAATTGTTAAAAAATTACGCTGCATTGACCAAGATTCGAACCCAGGTTCTGCTACGCTGGCAGGCGAGAATTCTACCCCTGCACCACCAATGCACACAGGATCAGCCGATTCCATTTTCTGGTAGCTACAATTTAATTTTGACTTTTGTTAATACAAGCGAGGACACTGCGTTAACATAAAAAGCAAAATGCAGCAGATGCTGGATCTGGAATTGTTGATTAAATGCTGGAAACACTCCGACGGTCCTGGAACATCTGTGGACAGAGAAACACAGTGTTAATCTTTCAGGACCATGAGCTCTCGGCAGAGATAAAATTTTGCGGTTTTGTAGTTCCCGTGTGAGTTTCCATCCAAAGTTGTTAAGCTGCTCAAAAATTAGATAATTAAGAAACTAACCTTCCCCAAAATAATAAATAGGTGCAGGATTGGGCCATTCGGCCCCTCGAGCCTAACTCGCCATTTAATAATTTCATGGCTGATGAGATCTCCAACACAACGCCACTTTGCTACCCGCTCCCCATAAAGCTTGACTCCCCTGTTGCTGAAATATATATCTGTCTCCGCCAGACATACAGAGCCCGTTTGACGACTTACAGAGTGGCCCGAGGGATAAGCAACTTCAGTTATGTTGATAGTGTGGCGAAGCTGGGACTGCTTTCCTCTGAAGGCTAAGAGGAAATGTAATAGAGGCTTGCAAAATTACAAGGGGTTTTGATAGATGAAATAAAGGGAAACGCTTTCCAGTGGCAGGAGAGATGGTAAGCAGAGGGAGAATTGTCTTATGCAGCAAGTGTTAAGGCATAATAAATATCTGAATAAGTTATCACGGCCAAGGTATTCTCTCATTCCAGACTTACACACGATGCTAATTTTTCACACTGGCAATGAGTTGACTGATAGCCGTGCTGTGATCAGCTAAGTTTGTTAGGGAGATGCAGTCGGTAAGATAAAACATGGAAGACGGATAATAACCGTGACTGTTCTGACACAGTTAAATGTGGACATTTAAAGTGCCTTGTTCCCAATGTCATTTCCTGCTGACTTTGAAACAACAGGCAAGGCAGGAAGTGAATGTTGCAGCTCTGCACCGAATGATGCGCTGCTGTCGGTTGAGGCAACAGCAGCGGTGTGAAAGGTTGATGAGGTGCAAGCAGAACATTCATACCCTTGATCCAGTTGCACAGGTACAGCTAATATATTATTTAAGCTCATGTGATGTGTTTGCAATGAAATGAATTGTTAAAAGTATTAACCTGCATTTGCTGGGAATCGAACCCGGGTCTCTAGCGTGGCAGGCGAAAATTCTATCGCTGAATCACCAATGCACACCAAGTTAACAGATCCCTTTTTCTGGTAGCTACAATTTATGTCTGACTTTTGTTAATACAAGCGGGGACACTGCGTTAACATAAAAAGCAATATGCAGCAGATACTGCATCTGGAATTGTTGATTAAATGCTGGAAACACTTCGAAGGTCCTGGAAGATCTGTGGACAGAGAAACACAGGGTTAACCTCTCAGGTGCATGAGCTCTCGGTAGAGCTAAGATTTTGCACTTTTCTACGTCCCGTGGGAGTTTCCTTTCAACGTTGTTTAGCTGCTTAAAAATTACATAATTAAGAAACTAACCTTCCCCAAAAGAAAAAATAGGAGCAGGATTTGGCCATTCGGCCCCTCGAGCCCGCCATTTAAAAAGTTCGTGGCTGATGAGATCTTCGACACAACGCAACTTTGCCGCCCGTCCCCCATAACCTTTGACTCCCCTGTAGCTGAAATATATGTCTATCAGACATACAGAACACGTTTGACGTCTTACAGTGTGGCCCGAGGGATAGTGTGGAGAAGCTGGGATTGCTTTCCTCTGGAGGCTAAGAGGAAATTTAATAGAGGCTTGCAAAATTACAATGGGTTTTGATAGAGGAAATAAAGACAAACGCTTTCCAATGGCAGGAGGGATGGTAACCAGAGGTAGAATTGTCTTATGCAGCGAATGTTAAGGCCTCATGAATATCAGGATAAGTTATCACGGCCCAGTTACTCTGTCATTCGAGTCTTGCACACGTTGCTAATGTGGCATTTTTCACACTGGCAATGAGTTGACTGATAGCCGTGCTGTGATCAGCTAAGTTTGTTAGGGAGATGCATTCGGCAAAATAATACATGGAAGACGGATAATAACCGTGACTGTTCTGACACTGTGAGGCAAGGAAGCGAATGCTGCACCTCGGTACCGAATGATGCGCTGCTGACTGTTGAGGCAACAGCAGCGGTGTGGAAAATTGAAAGGTTGATGAGGTGCAAGCATTGTTTCGCGCGGGTGCTTTGATTGCTGGCATTTCAAACAGCCAGAAAACGCACTGGTTCCCTGACCGGGAATCGAACCCGGGCCGCGGTGTTGAAAGCGCCGAATCCTATCCACTAGACCACCAGGGAAGCTGTGAGAAGCGGCCTGCCAGCAAGCAGAACAAGGCAGTCTTTCCTCCTTGCTGCTTTGAAATTCAGGTCACTTTCACGCTAGGCAAACTTTTCGTACAAGATGACATTTTTTCGGCGAGATCACAAAGGACATGTTCAGGAAACCACAGCATCAAGTGCGTGTAGGAGTCCACCTGAAATCTATTTGCTTCTGTGCTTTTCTCAGAGACACACAGCCAGAGAAAAGCCGTCGGGATATTGAATAATCAGCACCAAAATATCAAGGACAATACAGAGGAAACAGTAATGCACTGCTTGAGACAAAGACTCAAACATATGCACGAACACAGATGTGTGCTCACTTTGTATGAGTATGTCTCAGATATCCATATGATTCATGGAGGCGTGCAGTACAGTGTGAGGCCATTCGGCCAATCGTGCCAGTGCTGTCCACTTGAAAGATCAGACGTGCTTTCTCCCGCTGTTATCTGCATTTCCCTGTCCTCTCTCGTTCCGCAGTGCCCCGCACAAAAGACAAACAGAAGGAGAACACTATGCTAACGAGGAATTGATGCAGGAGGTTTTTATGCAGTTCCTCACCGTTTAAAATTGTTTTAGGTTCAATCTTTCGCTGTTGATCTTTTCCAAGGAGCGCTTTAAGGTGCTGCCAAAACGTTTAAAATTGGGGATGTTAAAATTCCTTCCCGTCGGGGAATTTCACCCCGGTCTCCCGCGTGACAGGCGGGGATACTCACAACGAGACTAACGAGGAAGTGAGCAATGCAATGTCTGTCAGAGTAAGAATCGAGCCTGTTACACAGGAACAGGATGCCATTCAGCCCCTCAAAGCTGTTGCACAGCAACAGGAGCAGAACATTCATACCCTTGATCCACTTGCACAGGTACAGCTAATAAATTATTTATGCTCATGTGATGTGTTTGCTATGAAATGAATTGTTAAAAAAATTAGCCTGCATTGGCCGGGAATCGAACCCGGGTCTACCGCGTGGCAGGCGAGAATTCTACCCCTGAACCACCAATGCACGCCGACTTAATCGATTCTATTTTCTGGTAGCTACAATTTATTTTTGACTTTTGTTAATACAAGCGGGGACACTGCGTTAACATAAAAAGCAATATGCAGCAGATACTGCATCTGGAATTGTTGATTAAATGCTGGAAACACTTCGAAGGTCCTGGAAGATCTGTGGACAGAGAAACACAGGGTTAACCTCTCAGGTGCATGAGCTCTCGGTAGAGCTAAGATTTTGCACTTTTCTACGTCCCGTGGGAGTTTCCTTCCAACGTTGTTTAGCTGCTCAAAAATTACATAATTAAGAAACTAACCTTCCCCAAAAGAAAAAATAGGAGCAGGATTGGGCCATTCGGCCCCTCGAGCCCGCCATTTAAAAAGTTCGTGGCTGATGAGATCTTCGACACAACGCAACTTTGCCGCCCGTTCCCCATAACCTTTGACTCCCCTGTAGCTGAAATATATGTCTATCAGACATAAAGATCCCGTTTGACGTCTTACAGTGTGGCCCGAGGGATAGTGTGGAGAAGCTGGGATTGCTTTCCTCTGGAGGCTAAGAGGAAATTTAATAGAGGCTTGCAAAATTACAATGGGTTTTGATAGAGGAAATAAAGACAAACGCTTTCCAATGGCAGGAGGGTTGGTAACCAGAGGTAGAATTGTCTTATGCAGCGAATGTTAAGGCCTCATGAATATCAGGATAAGTTATCACGGCCCAGTTACTCTGTCATTCGAGTCTTGCACACGTTGCTAATGTGGCATTTTTCACACTGGCAATGAGTTGACTGATAGCCGTGCTGTGATCAGCTAAGTTTGTTAGGGAGATGCAGTCGGCATAATAATACATGGAAGACGGATAATAACCGTGACTGTTCTGACACTGTGAGGCAAGGAAGCGAATGCTGCACCTCGGTACCGAATGATGCGCTGCTGACTGTTGAGGCAACAGCAGCGGTGTGGAAAATTGAAAGGTTGATGAGGTGCAAGCATTGTTTCGCGCGGGTGCTTTGATTGCTGGCATTTCAAACAGCCAGAAAACGCACTGGTTCCCTGACCGGGAATCGAACCCGGGCCGCGGCGGTGAAAGCGCCGAATCCTATCCACTAGACCACCAGGAAAGCTGTGAGAAGCGGCCTGCCAGCAAGCAGAACAAGGCAGTCTTTCCTCCTTGCTGCTTTGAAATTCAGGTCACTTTCACGCCAGGCAAACTTTTCGTACAAGATGACATTTTTTAGGCGAGATCACAAAGGACATGTTCAGGAAACCACAGCATCAAGTGCGTGTAGGCGTCCACCTGAAATCTATTTGCTTCTGTGCTTTTCTCAGAGATACACAGTCAGAGAAAAGCCGTCGGGATATTGAATAATCAGCACCAAAATATCAAGGACAATACAGAGGAAACAGTAATGCACTGCTTGAGACAAAGACTCAAACATATGCACGAACACAGATGTGTGCTCACTTTGTGTGAGTATGTCTCAGATATCCATATGATTCATGGAGGCGTGCAGTACAGTGTGAGGCCATTCGGCCAATCGTGCCAGTGCTGTCCACTTGAAAGATCAGACGTGCTTTCTCCCGCTGTTATCTGCATTTCCCTGTCCTCTCTCGTTCCGCAGTGCCCCGCACAAAAGACAAACAGAAGGAGAACACTATGCTAACGAGGAATTGATGCAGGAGATTTTTATGCAGTTCCTCACCGTTTAAAATTGTTTTAGGTTCAATCTTTCGCTGTTGATCTTTTCCAAGGAGCGCTTTAAGGTGCTGCCAAAACGTTTAAAATTGGGGATGTTAAAATTCCTTCCCGTCGGGAAATTTCACCCCGGTCACAACGAGACTAACGAGGAAGTGAGCAATGCAATGTCTGTCAGAGTAAGAATCGAGCCTGTTACACAGGAACAGGATGCCATTCAGCCCCTCAAAGCTGTTGCACAGCAACAGGAGCAGAACATTCATACCCTTGATCCACTTGCACAGGTACAGCTAATAAATTATTTATGCTCATGTGATGTGTTTGCTATGAAAAGAATTGTTAAAAAAATTAGCCTGCATTGGCCGGGAATCGAACCCGGGTCGCCCGCGTGGCAGGCGAGAATTCTACCCCTGAACCACCAATGCACGCCGACTTAATCGACTCTATTTTCTGGTAGCTACAATTTATTTTTGAATTTTGTTAATACAAGCGGGGACACTGCGTTAACATAAAAAGCAATATGCAGCAGATACTGCATCTGGAATTGTTGATTAAATGCTGGAAACACTTCGAAGGTCCTGGAAGATCTGTGGACAGAGAAACACAGGGTTAACCTCTCAGGTGCATGAGCTCTCGGTAGAGCTAAGATTTTGCACTTTTCTACGTCCCGTGGGAGTTTCCTTCCAACGTTGTTTAGCTGCTCAAAAATTACATAATTAAGAAACTAACCTTCCCCAAAAGAAAAAATAGGAGCAGGATTGGGCCATTCGGCCCCTCGAGCCCGCCATTTAAAAAGTTCGTGGCTAATGAGATCTTCGACACAACGCAACTTTGCCGCCCGTTCCCCATAACCTTTGACTCCCCTGTAGCTGAAATATATGTCTATCAGACATACAGAACCCGTTTGACGTCTTAGAGTGTGGCCCGAGGGATAGTGTGGAGAAGCTGGGATTGCTTTCCTCTGGAGGCTAAGAGGAAATTTAATAGAGGCTTGCAAAATTACAATGGGTTTTGATAGAGGAAATAAAGACAAACGCTTTCCAATGGCAGGAGGGATGGTAACCAGAGGTAGAATTGTCTTATGCAGCGAATGTTAAGGCCTCATGAATATCAGGATAAGTTATCACGGCCCAGTTACTCTGTCATTCGAGTCTTGCACACGTTGCTAATGTGGCATTTTTCACACTGGCAATGAGTTGACTGATAGCCGTGCTGTGATCAGCTAAGTTTGTTAGGGAGATGCAGTCGGCAAAATAATACATGGAAGACGGATAATAACCGTGACTGTTCTGACACTGTGAGGCAAGGAAGCGAATGCTGCACCGCGGTCCCGAATGATGCGCTGCTGACTTTTGAGGCAACAGCAGCGGTGTGGAAAATTGAAAGGTTGATGAGGTGCAAGCATTGTTTCGCGCGGGTGCTTTGATTGCTGGCATTTCAAACAGCCAAAAAACGCACTGGTTCCCTGACCGGGAATCGAACCCGGGCCGCGGTGGTGAAAGCGCCGAATCCTATCCACTAGACCACCAGGGAAGCTGTGAGAAGCGGCCTGCCAGCAAGCAGAACAAGGCAGTCTTTCCTCCTTGCTGCTTTGAAATTCAGGTCACTTTCACGCTAGGCAAACTTTTCGTACAAGATGACATTTTTTCGGCGAGATCACAAAGGACATGTTCAGGAAACCACAGCATCAAGTGTGTGTAGGAGTCCACCTGAAATCTATTTGCTTCTGTGCTTTTCTCAGAGATACACAGCCAGAGAAAAGCCGTCGGGATATTGAATAATCAGCACCAAAATATCAAGGACAATACAGAGGAAACAGTAATGCACTGCTTGAGACAAAGACTCAAACATATGCACGAACACAGATGTGTGCTCACTTTGTATGAGTATGTCTCAGATATCCATATGATTCATGGAGGCGTGCAGTACAGTGTGAGGCCATTCGGCCAATCGTGCCAGTGCTGTCCACTTGAAAGATCAGACGTGCTTTCTCCCGCTGTTATCTGCATTTCCCTGTCCTCTCTCGTTCCGCAGTGCCCCGCACAAAAGACAAACAGAAGGAGAACACTATGCTAACGAGGAATTGATGCAGGAGGTTTTTATGCAGTTCCTCACCGTTTAAAATTGTTTTAGGTTCAATCTTTCGCTGTTGATCTTTTCCAAGGAGCGCTTTAAGGTGCTGCCAAAACGTTTAAAATTGGGGATGTTAAAATTCCTTCCCGTCGGGGAATTTCACCCCGGCTCCCGCGTGACAGGCGGGGATACTCACAACGAGACTAACGAGGAAGTGAGCAATGCAATGTCTGTCAGAGTAAGAATCGAGCCTGTTACACAGGAACAGGATGCCATTCAGCCCCTCAAAGCTGTTGCACAGCAACAGGAGCAGAACATTCATACCCTTGATCCACTTGCACAGGTACAGCTAATAAATTATTTATGCTCATGTGATGTGTTTGCTATGAAATGAATTGTTAAAAAAATTAGCCTGCATTGGCCGGGAATCGAACCCGGGTCTACCGCGTGGCAGGCGAGAATTCTACCCCTGAACCACCAATGCACGCCGACTTAATCGATTCTATTTTCTGGTAGCTACAATTTATTTTTGACTTTTGTTAATACAAGCGGGGACACTGCGTTAACATAAAAAGCAATATGCAGCAGATACTGCATCTGGAATTGTTGATTAAATGCTGGAAACACTTCGAAGGTCCTGGAAGATCTGTGGACAGAGAAACACAGGGTTAACCTCTCAGGTGCATGAGCTCTCGGTAGAGCTAAGACTTTGCACTTTTCTACGTCCCGTGGGAGTTTCCTTCCAACGTTGTTTAGCTGCTCAAAAATTACATAATTAAGAAACTAACCTTCCCCAAAAGAAAAAATAGGAGCAGGATTGGGCCATTCGGCCCCTCGAGCCCGCCATTTAAAAAGTTCGTGGCTGATGAGATCTTCGACACAACGCAACCTTGCCGCCCGTTCCCCATAACCTTTGACTCCCCTGCAGCTGAAATATATGTCTATCAGACATACAGAACCCGTTTGACGTCTTACAGTGTGGCCCGAGGGATAGTGTGGAGAAGCTGGGATTGCTTTCCTCTGGAGGCTAAGAGGAAATTTAATAGAGGCTTGCAAAATCGGGAGCAGTGATTCAGAGCCGGTATTAGAACCGGAGAGAGGCGAGGCCCGAGACCAGTCGGGACCAGCGGGAGCAGCGAGGAGGAGCTCGGGAGAAAACCCGGCGACCAGCGAGGCCCGAGACCAGTCGGGAGCAGTGATTCAGAGCCGGTATAAAAACCGGAGAGAGGCGAGGCCCGAGACCACAGCTGGGGCAGTCGGGAGAGCAGGAGGCCAGTAACTGGTGAGTTTAAAAGCTCACCTTTCGCGGGCTTTTTCTTTCACAGCTGGTGCAGTCGGGAGAGCAGGAGGCCAGTAATTCTTATATAGGTGGAGCTGTTGCTAAACCCGAAACACTACAGTGTAGTTTCTCCCACCCTTCCACCTCCTCTAACCTTTTAGGGGTTAGGGGAATTTGAAAAGGTAGGTTCAATTTATTTTATTTCAGGAGCCTAACCTAGGTGGAGAAGGTTCCAGGACAGGAGGCGGCAGTGAAAATACAACACCAGAAAACAGGTAGGTGACTGGTTGGTGAGTACTTTCACAAACTTATTCTAAGTAGAATTCAATAATTAAGCTAAATCGTAGTAAATAAAAGGGTATTGTAAGGGTTAAGTCATGGAAGGGCAGCTCGGACCCGTGTCATGCTTCTCCTGTGCCATGTGGGAAATCAGGGACACTGTCCCTGACAACTATGTGTGCAGGAAGTGTGTCCAGCTGCAGCTCCTAGCAGACCGCATGGCGGCGCTGGAGCTGCGAATGGACTCACTCTGGAGCATACGCGATGCTGAGGATGTTGTGGATAGCACATTCAGTGAGTTGGTCACACCGCAGGTAAAGGCTAGCTCAGACAGTAAATGGGTGACCAAAAGGCAGGGTAAAGGCAGGAAGGTAGTGCAGGAGTCACCTGCGGTCATCTCCCTCCAAAACAGGTTTACCGTTTTGGGTACTGTTGGGGGAGATGACTTATCAGGGGAAGGCACCAGCAGCCAGGTTCAGGGCACCATGACTGGCTCTGCTGCACAGAAGGGCGGGAAAAAGAGGGATAGGGCTATAGTGATAGGGGATTCAATTGTAAGGGGGATAGATAGGAGTTTCTGTGGCCGAGACCGAGACTCCAAGATGGTATGTTGCCTCCCTGGTGCAAGGGTCAAGGATGTCTCGGAGCGGGTGCAGAGCATTCTGAAGGGGGAGGGGGATCAGCAAGTTGTCGTGGTACATGTAGGTACCAACGATGTAGGTAAAAAGAGGGAGGAGGTCCTACAAGCTGAATTTAGGGAGTTAGGAGCTAAATTGAAAAGTAGGACCTCAAAGGTAGTAATCTCTGGATTGCTACCAGTGCCACGAGCTAATAAGTTTAGAGAGAGTAAGATAGATAAGCTAAATACGTGGCTTGAGCAGTGGTGCAAGGGAGAGGGATTTAAATTCTTGAGGCATTGGAACCAGTTCTTGGGGAGGAGTGACCTGTACCAAGGGGACGGTCTACACCTGAACTGTGAGGGAGCCGATGTCCTCGGGGTAATATTTTCTAGGGCGGTTCGGGAGGATTTAAACTAATTTGGCAGGGGGATGGGAACCTAGATAGTGGAAAAGAGGGAAGTCATATGAAGTCAGAAATAAATGGTAGAAAGGTGAGAAGCAATAAGCAAAGGAGAGAAACACAAAGGGCCAAACTAATTCATAATGAGAGTGTGAAAAAAGCAAGCCTGAAGGCTTTGTATCTTAATGCTAGAAGCATTAGGAACAAGGTGGATGAATTAGTTGTGGAAATAGAGGTAAACAAGTATGATTTGATTGGGATTACAGAAACGTGGCTGCAGGGTGGGCAAGGCTGGGAACTTAACATCCAGGGATATACAATATTTAGGAAGGATCGGCAAAAAGGTAGGGGAGGTGGGGTAGCATTGCTGGTAAAGGAGGGGATTAATGCAATGGAAAGGAAGGATATTAACTCGGATGAAACGGAATCTGTATGGGTAGAAATGAGAAATAGCAAGGGGAGGAAAACGTTAGTGGGTGTGATATATAGGCCTCCAAATAGTAATATGGAGGTGAGGGAAGGCATAAAAAGGGAAATTAGAGAAGCGTGCGATAAGAGCACAGCTGTCATCATGGGTGACTTTAATTTACATATTGATTGGACTACCCAAATTAGTAAAAATTCTGAGGAGGAGGAATTCCTGGAATGTTTTCGGGACGGTTATCTGGACCAATATGTCGAGGAGCCGACTCGAGATCAGGCCATTTTAGACTGGGTATTGTGCAATGAGAAGGGACTTATCAACAATCTTCTTGTACGAGGCCCCTTGGGTCAGAGCGATCATAATATGATCGAGCTCTCAGTCGAGATGGAGAGTGAGGAAATTGAATCAGAGACTAAGGTCCAGAACTTAAATAAAGGGAATTACGAGGGTATGAGACGGGAATTGGGTAAGATTGATTGGGTGGTGTTTCTGGGGGGATTGACAGTGGATAGACAATGGCAAGCAATCAAAGATAGAATGGAAGAATTCCAGAACATGTTTAAACCGGTTTGGCATAAAAATAAACCTAAAAAGGTGGCTCAACCGTGGATAACGAGGGAAATTAGGGACAGCATAAAATAAAAAAAAAGGGCATATCAACTGGCAAAAAAAAGCACCAGACCGGAAGATTGGGGGCAGTACAGGATACAGCAAAAGAGGACAAAGGGATTAATCAGGAAGGGGAAAATAGAATACGAAAGTAAACTTGCAGCAAACATAAAGACAGACTGCAAAAGCTTTTATCGGTATATCAGGAGGAAAAGACTGGTAAAATCCCAAGTCGGTCCCTTGCAGTCTGATTCGGGAGAATATATAATGGAGAATAAGGAAATGGCAGACCAATTAAACTCATACTTTGGTTCTGTATTCACAAAGGAGGACACAAATAACCTCCCAGGAATATCGGCAAACATAGGGACTAATGAGAGGGAGGAGCTGACAGAAATTATTATCTCTAGGGATATGGTATTGGGTAAGTTGAGGGGACTGAAGGCCGACAAATCCCCGGGGCCTGATAAACTACATCCTAGGGTACTTAAGGAGGTGGCCCTGGAGATAGCAGATGCTCTAAGGATCATCTTCCGGAACTCCATTGACTCGGGAACAGTACCCGTGGATTGGAGGGTAGCTAATGTTACCCCAATATTTAAAAAGGGGGGTAGAGAGAAAGCAGGGAATTATAGACCAGTAAGCCTTACATCGGTTGTGGGCAAAATGCTAGAGTCCATTATTAAGGATAAAATAGCGGAGCACTTGACAAATGGGGAAAGGATCGGACAGAGTCAACATGGATTTACAAAGGGTAAATCGTGTTTGACTAATCTGCTGGAATTTTTTGAGGACGTAACTGGTAAAATAGATGGGGGAGAGCCAGTGGATGTGGTGTACCTTGACTTCCAGAAAGCCTTCGATAAGGTTCCACACAAAAGATTATCATGCAAAATTAAGGCTCATGGGATTGGGGGCAAAGTATTAACGTGGATAGAGAACTGGCTGGCGGATAGAAAACAGAGAGTTGGAATAAACGGCTCGTTTTCGGAGTGGCAGGCAGTGACCAGCGGGGTGCCGCAAGGATCTGTCCTGGGACCCCAGCTGTTCACAATATATATAAATGATCTGGATCAGGGAATTGGATGCAATATTTCCAAATTCGCTGACGACACTAAACTAGGAGGAGGGGTGGGCTCTGATGAGGATGTCAGGAGGCTACAGTGCGATTTGGACAGGTTGGGGGAATGGGCGGATACGTGGCAGATGCACTATAATGTGGATAAATGCGAGGTTATCCACTTTGGGGGTAAAAACAGGAGGGTAGATTATTATCTAAATGGCAATAGATTGGGAGATGGGGAAGTGCAGAGGGACCTGGGTGTTCTTGTGCACCAGTCACTGAAGGAGAGCATGCAGGTGCAACAGGCGATTAAGAAGGCAAATGGTATGTTGGCCTTCATATCAAGGGGGTTCGAGTATAGGAATAGGGATACCTTACTACAGCTGTACAAGGTGCTGGTGAGACCGCATCTGGAGTATTGTGTACAGTTTTGGTCGCCCCATCTGCGGAAGGATGTTCTTGCCATGGAAAGAGTGCAGCGGCGATTCACCAGGCTGATACCTGGAATGGCGGGAATGACTTACGAGGAGAGATTGAATAGTTTGGGCTTGTACTCACTGGAGTTTAGAAGATTGAGAGGGGATCTCATCGAAACATATAAAATTATGGCAGGCCTGGACAGGCTGAATTCAGAGAGAATGTTTCCAATGGCAGGGGAGCACAGAACCAGGGGCCACAGTCTAAAAATAGCGGGCAAATCATTTAAAACAGAGATGAGGAAGAATTTCTTCACTCAAAGAGTGGTGAGCCTGTGGAATTCCCTGCCACAGAGGGCTGTGAAGGCTAATTCAATAAATATTTTCAAGAGAGAATTGGATATATTTCTGAAGGCTAAGGGGATTAAGGGTTACGGAGAAAAGGCGGGGACGGGGTACTGAACTGGTAAGATCAGCTAAGATCTCAGACGAAGATCAGCCATGATCTCATTGAATGGCGGAGCAGGCTCGAAGGGCCGAATGCCTACTCCTGTTCCTATCTCTATGTAATTTGGATAATCTATGCAAAAAAATTACAATGGGTTTTGATAGAGGAAATAAAGACAAACGCTTTCCAATGGCAGGAGGGATGGTAACCAGAGGTAGAATTGTCTTATGCAGCGAATGTTAAGGCCTCATGAATATCAGGATAAGTTATCACGGCCCAGTTACTCTGTCATTCGAGTCTTGCACACGTTGCTAATGTGGCATTTTTCACACTGGCAATGAGTTGACTGATAGCCGTGCTGTGATCAGCTAAATTTGTTAGGGAGATGCAGTCGGCAAAATAATACATGGAAGACGGATAATAACCGTGACTCTCTGACACTGCGAGGCAAGGAAGCGAATGCTGCACCTCGGTAGCGAATGATGCGCTGCTGACTGTTGAGGCAACAGACAGCGGTGTGGAAAATTGAAAGGTTGATGAGATGCAAGCATTGTTTCGCGCGGGTGCTTTGATTGCTGGCATTTCAAACTGCCAGAAAACGCACTAGTTCCCTGACCGGGAATCGAACCCGGGCCGCGGCGGTGAAAGCGCCGAATCCTATCCACTAGACCACCAGGGAAGCTGTGAGAAGCGGCCTGCCAGCAAGCAGAACAAGGCAGTCTTTCCTCCTTGCTGCTTTGAAATTCAGGTCACTTTCACGCCATGCAAACATTTCGTACAAGATGACATTTTTTAGGCGAGATCACAAAGGACATGTTCAGGAAACCACAGCATCAAGTGCGTGTAGGCGTCCACCTGAAATCTATTTGCTTCTGTGCTTTTCTCAGAGATACACAGTCAGAGAAAAGCCGTCGGGATATTGAATAATCAGCACCAAAATATCAAGGACAATACAGAGGAAACAGTAATGCACTGCTTGAGACAAAGACTCAAACATATGCACGAACACAGATGTGTGCTCACTTTGTGTGAGTATGTCTCAGATATCCATATGATTCATGGAGGCGTGCAGTACAGCGTGAGGCCATTCGGCCAATCGTGCCAGTGCTGTCCACTTGAAAGATCAGACGTGCTTTCTCCCGCTGTTATCTGCATTTCCCTGTCCTCTCTCGTTCCGCAGTGCCCCGCACAAAAGACAAACAGAAGGAGAACACTATGCTAACGAGGAATTGATGCAGGAGGTTTTTATGCAGTTCCTCACCGTTTAAACTTGTTTTAGGTTCAATCTTTCGCTGTTGATCTTTTCCAAGGAGCGCTTTAAGGTGCTGCCAAAACGTTTAAAATTGGGGATGTTAAAATTCCTTCCCGTCGGGGAATTTCACCCCGGTCTCCCGCGTGACAGGCGGGGATACTCACAACGAGACTAACGAGGAAGTGAGCAATGTCTGTCAGAGTAAGAATCGAGCCTGTTACACAGGAACAGGATGCCATTCAGCCCCTCAAAGCTGTTGCACAGCAACAGGAGCAGAACATTCATACCCTTGATCCACTTGCACAGGTACAGCTAATAAATTATTTATGCTCATGTGATGTGTTTGCTATGAAATGAATTGTTAAAAAGATTAGCCTGCATTGGCCGGGAATCGAACACGGGTCTCCCGCGTGGCAGGCGAGAATTCTACCCCTGAACCACCAATGCACGCCGACTTAATCGATTCTATTTTCTGGTAGCTACAATTTATTTTTGACTTTTGTTAATACAAGCGGGGACACTGCGTTAACATAAAAAGCAATATGCAGCAGATACTGCATCTGGAATTGTTGATTAAATGCTGGAAACACTTCGAAGGTCCTGGAAGATCTGTTGACAGAGAAACACAGGGTTAACCTCTCAGGTGCATGAGCTCTCGGTAGAGCTAAGATTTTGCACTTTTCTACGTCCCGTAGGAGTTTCCTTCCAACGTTGTTTAGCTGCTCAAAAATTACATAATTAAGAAACTAACCTTCCCCAAAAGAAAAAATAGGAGCAGGATTGGGCCATTCGGCCCCTCGAGCCCGCCATTTAAAAAGTTCGTGGCTGATGAGATCTTCGACACAACGCAACTTTGCCGCCCGTTCCCCATAACCTTTGACTCCCCTGTAGCTGAAATATATGTCTATCAGACATACAGAACCCGTTTGACGTCTTACAGTGTGGCCCGAGGGATAGTGTGGAGAAGCTGGGATTGCTTTCCTCTGGAGGCTAAGAGGAAATTTAATAGAGGCTTGCAAAATTACAATGGGTTTTGATAGAGGAAATAAAGACAAACGCTTTCCAATGGCAGGAGGGATGGTAACCAGAGGTAGAATTGTCTTATGCAGCGAATGTTAAGGCCTCATGAATATCAGGATAAGTTATCACGGCCCAGTTACTCTGTCATTCGAGTCTTGCACACGTTGCTAATGTGGCATTTTTCACACTGGCAATGAGTTGACTGATAGCCGTGCTGTGATCAGCTAAGTTTGTTAGGGAGATGCCGTCGGCAAAATAATACATGGAAGACGGATAATAACCGTGACTGTTCTGACACTGTGAGGCAAGGAAGCGAATGCTGCACCTCGGTACCGAATGATGCGCTGCTGACTGTTGAGGCAACAGCAGCGGTGTGGAAAATTGATGAGGTGCAAGCATTGTTTCGCGCGGGTGCTTTGATTGCTGGCATTTCAAACAGCCAGCAAACGCACTGGTTCCACTGACCGGGAATCGAACCCGGGCCGCGGCGGTGAAAGCGCCGAATCCTATCCACTAGACCACCAGGGAAGCTGTGAGAAGCGGCCTGCCAGCAAGCAGAACAAGGCAGTCTTTCCTCCTTGCTGCTTTGAAATTCAGGTCACTTTCACGCCAGGCAAACTTTTCGTACAAGATGACATTTTTTAGGCGAGATCACAAAGGACATGTTCAAGAAACCACAGCATCAAATGCGTGTAGGCGTCCACCTGAAATCTATTTGCTTCTGTGCTTTTCTCAGTGATACACAGTCAGAGAAAAGCCGTCGGGATATTGAATAATCAGCACCAAAATATCAAGGACAACACAGAGGAAATAGTAATGCACTGCTTGAGACAAAGGCTCAAACACATACACGAACACAGATGTGTGCTCACTTTGTGAGGGTATATCTCAGATATCCATATGATTCATGGAAGCTTGCAGTACAGTATGAGGCCATTCGGCCAATCGTGCCAGTGCTGTCCCCTTGAAAGATCAGACGTTCTTTCCCCCGCTCTTATCTGCATTTCCCTGTCCTCTCTCGTTCCGCAGTGCCCCGCAGAAAAGACAAACAGAAGGAGAACACCATGCTAACGAGGAATTGATGCAGGAGCTTTTTATACAGTTCCTCACCGTTTAAAATCATTTTAGGTTCAATTTTTCGCTGTTGATCTTTTCCAAGGAGCACGTTAAGGTGCTGCCCAAAGGTTTAAAATTGGGGATGTTAAAATTCCTCCCCGTCGGGGATTTTCACCCCGGTCTCCCGCGTGACAGGTGGGGATACTCACAACTATACTAACGAGGAAGTGAGCAATGTAATGTATGTCAGAGTAAGAATCGAGCCTGTTACACAGAAACAGGATGCCATTCAGCCCCTGAAAACTGTTGCACAGGAACAGGAGCAGAACATTCATTCCCTTGATCCAGTTGCACAGATAAAGCTAATATATTATTTATGCTCAAGTGATGTGTTTGCTATGAAATGAATTGTTTAAAATGTTAACCTGCATTGGCCGGGAATCGAACCCGGGTCACCCGCGTGGGAGGCGAGAATTCTACCGCTTGAACCACTAATGCACGCCGAGTTAACAAATTCCATTTTCTGGTAGCTACAATTTATTTTTGGCTTTTGTTAATACAAGCGGGGACACTGCGTTAACATAAAAAGCTAAATGCAGCAGATACTGCATCTGGAATTGTTGACTGAATGCTGGAATCACTTCGAAGGTCCTGGAAGATCTGTGGACAGAGAATTACAGGGTTAACCTCTCAGGTGCATGAGCTCACGGCAGAGCTAAGATTTTGCACTTTTCTAGGTGCCGCGGGAGTTTCCTTCCAACGTTGTTTAGCTGCTCAAAAATTACATAATTAAGAAACTAACGTTCCCCAAAAGAATAAATAGGAGCAGGATTGGGCCATTCGGCCCCTCGAGCCCCGCCATTGAATAATTTCGTGGCTGATGAGATCTTCGACACAACGCAACTTTTCCGCCCGCTCCCCATAACCCTTGACTCCCCGACATACACAACTCGTTTGACGTCTTACAGTGTGGCCCGAGGGACAAGCGACTTCAGTTATGTTGATGGTGTGGACAAGCTGGAATTGCTTTCCTCTGGAGGCTAAGAGGAAATTTAATAAAGGCTTGCAAAATTTCAATGGCTTTTGATAGAGGAAATAAAGACAACCGCTTTCCAATGGCAGGAGGGATGGTAACCAGAGGTAGAATTGTCTTATGCAGCGAATGCTAAGGCCTCATGAATATCAGGATAAATTATCACGGCCCAGGTACTCTGTCATTCGAGTCTTGCACACGTATCTGATGTGGCATTCTTCACACTGGCAATGAGTTGACTGATAGCCGTGCTGTGATCAGCTAAGATTGTTAGGGAGATGCAGTCGGCATAATAATACATGGAAGGCGGATAATAACCGTAACTGTTCTGACACTGTGAGGCACACATAAATGTGGGCATTTAAGGTGTCTTGTTCCCAATGTCATTCCCTGCTGACTTTGAAACAGCAGGCATTTTACAGAAGGCAAGGAAGTGAATGTTGCACCTCGGTACCGAATGTTGCGCTGCTGACTGTTGAGGCAACAGCAGCGTGGAAAGTTGAAAGGTTGATGAGGTGCAAGCATTGTTTCGCGCGGGTGCTTTGATTGCTGGCATTTCAAACAGCCAGAAAAAGCACTAGTTCCCTGACCGGGAATCGAACCCGGGCCGCGGCATTGAAAGCACCGAATCCTAACCACTTGACCACCAAGGAAACTATGGAAAACATCCTGCCAGCAAGCTGAACAATGCAGTCTTTCCTCCTTGCTGCTTTGAAATTAAGGTCACTTTCGCGCCAGGCAAACTTTTCGTACAAGATGTCATTTTTTAGGCGAGATCACAAACGACATGTTCAAGAAACCACAGCATCAATTGCGGGTAGGCGTCCACCTGAAATCTATTTGCTTCTGTGCTTTTCTCAGTGATACACAGTCAGAGAAAAGCCGTCGGGATATTTAATAATCAGCACCAAAATATCAAGGACAACACAGAGGAAATAGTAATGCACTGCTTGAGACAAAGACTCAAACACATACACGAACACAGATGTGTGCTCACTTTGTGTGGGTATGTCTCAGATATCCATATGATTCATGGAAGCTTGCAGTACAGTGTGAGGCCATTCGGCCAATCGTGCCAGTGCTGTCCCCTTGAAAGATCAGACTTGCTTTCTCCCGCTGTTATCTGCATTTCCCTGTCCTCTCTCGTTCCGCAGTGCCCCGCACAAAAGACAACCAGAAGGAGAACACTATGCTAACGAGGAATTGATGCAGGAGGCTTTTATACAGTTCCTCACCGTTTAAAATTATTTTAGGTTCAATTTTTCGCTGTTGATCTTTTCCAAGGAGCACGTTAAATTGCTGCCCAAAGGTTTAAAATTGGGGATGTTAAAATTCTGCCCCGTCGAGGAATTTCACCCCAGTCTCCCGCGTGACAGGTGGGGATACTCACAGCTATACTAACGAGGAAGTGAGCAATGTAATGTCTGTCAGAGTAAGAATCGAGCCTGTTACACAGGAACAGGATGCCATTCAGCCCCTGAAAGCTGTTGCACAGGAACAGGAGCAGAACATTCATACCCTTGATTCAGTTGCACAGATACAGCTAATATATTATTTATGCTCAAGTGATGTGTTTGCTTTGAAAATTACATAATTAAGAAACTAACCTTCCCCAAAAGAATAAATAGGAGCAGGATTGGGCCATTCGGCCCCTCGAGCCCCGCCATTTAATAAGTTCGTGGCTGATGAGACCTTCGACACAACGCAACTTTGCCGCCCACTCCCCATAATCCTTGACTCCCCTGTAGCTGAAATATATGTCTATCAGACATACAGAACCCGTTTGACGGCTTAGAGTGTGGCCCGATGGACAAGCGACTTCAGTTATGTTGATTGTGTGGAAAAGCTGGGATTGCTTTCCCCTGGCGGCTAAGAGGAAATTTAATAGAGGCTTGCAATATTACAGTGGGTTTTGACAGAGGAAATAAAGGCAAACGCTTTCCAATGGCAGAAGGGATGGTAACCAGAGGTAGAATTGTCTTATGCAGCGAATGTAAAGGCCTCATGAATATCAGGATAAGTTATCACGGCCCAGGTACTCTGTCATTCGAGTCTTGCACACGTTGCTAATGTGGCATTTTTCACACTGGCAATGAGTTGACTGATAGACGTGCTGTGATCAGCTAAGTTTGTTAGGGAGATGAATTCGGCAAAATTATACATGGAAGGCGGATAATAACCGTGACTGTTCTGACACTGTGAGGTACACATAAATGTGGCAATTCAAGTGCCTTGTTCCCAATGTCATTTCCTGCTGACTTTGAAACGGCAGGCATTTTACAGAAGGCAAGGCAAGTGAATGTTGCACCTCGATACCGAATGATGCACTGCTGACTGTTGAGGCAACAGCAGCGCTGTGGAAAGTTGAAAAGTTGAAGCATTGTTTTGGCTTTGATTGCTGGCATTTTAAACTGCCAGAAAACGCACTATTTTCCTGACCGGGTAATCGAATTCGGGTCGCGGTGGTGAAAGCGCCGAATCCGAACCACTATACCACCAGGGAAACTGCGAAAAGCGTCCTGCCAGCAAGCAGAACAATGCAGTCTTTCCTCCATGCTTCTTTGAAATTCAGGTCACTTCCACGCCAGGCATCTTTTCGTACAAGATGACATTTTTTAGGCGGGATCACAAAGGACATGTTCAGGAACCCACAGCATCAAGTGCGGGTAGGCATCCACCTGAAATCTATTTGCTTCTGACCCACTGACCACAAGCTGACCGATCACAAAGAAAGTGACCAAATGATCACAATCTGAAAGAACACACAGAAACTGACCCATTGACTAAAACCTGATGGAACAAACACTGAAACTCTCACACTGACCACAAACTGACCTAAGACACCGAAAGTGACCCATTGACCACAACCTGGACAAACACACAGAAAGTGACCAACTGAACAAATCATGACTGAAGAAACAGAAACTGACCCACTGACAACAACTTAACCGAACACAGAGAAACTGTACCACTGATCAAACACTGATGGAACTGACAGAAAATGATCCACTGACCACAAACTGACCGAAAACAAAGAAACAAACCCACTGACCACAAACTGACCGAGCACACAAAGACTGGCACAATGAGCTCAACCTGAACAAACTCACAGAAACTGACCCACCGGACACAACATGACCGAACTCACAGAATCTGACGAAATGACAACAACCTTACTGAGCACACAGAACTCACCCACTGACCAAAACTTGAACAAACACAAAGAAACTGAACCACTGAAGACAACCAGACGTAACACACATAAATTGGCTCACTTACCACAACCTGACCGAACACAAAGTAACTGACACACTGTCCACAACCTGATCGAACATACTGATTCTGATACACTAACCACAACGTGACTGAACGCACATAAACTGACATACTGACCAAAAAGTGACCGAACACACAGAAACGAACCCACTGACCACAACCAGACCGAAAGCACAGAAACTGACCCACTGACCACAACCTGGCTGATCAAACATAAACTGACACAGTGACCAAGTCCTGACTGAACACACAGAAACTGACCCACTGACCACAACCTGACAAAACACACAGAAACTGGCCCACTAACCACAACATGACCAAACACACAGAAACAAAACCACTGACCACAACATGTCCGATCACACATAAACTGACCCACTGACCACAAATTGACCGAACACACAGAAACTGACCCACTGACCACAACCTGACAGACCACACAGCAACTGACACACTGACGGCAACCTGTACGATCACACAGAAACTGACCCATTAACCACCACCTTTCCAAACAAACAGAAACTGATCCACTGACCACATACTGACCAAAGTCAACCAAACTGAACCACTGATCACAGCCTGCCCAAAACTCAGAAACTGACCTTCTGATGATAACCTGGCCGGACATGCAGAAACTGGCCAACTGAACACAACCTGACCGAACACACAGAAACTGACCAACGGACCAGAACCTGATCAAAAACACAGAAACTGACACTCTGACCACAGCCTTACCAAACACAAAGAAACTGAGCCACTGACCACAACCTGGCTGAACACACAAAAACTGTCCCACTGACCACAACCTGACCAAAGACACTGAAACTGACACACTGACCACAAATTGAACGAGCACACAGAAATTGAGCAACTGACCACATCCTGACCAATCACATAGAAACTGACCCACTGACCACAATCTGACTGAACACACAGAAACTGACCCACTGAGCAGAACCTGACTGAACACACAGAAACTGACCCACTGACAACACATGACAGAACAAATAGAAACTGGCCCATTGACCACAACCTGACCGAACTGAACCAGACTGAGCCACTGACCACAACCTGACAAAACATGCAGAAACTGACCTTCTGGCCATGACCTGAGCGAAGACACAGAAACTGACCGACTGACCACAACATGTCCAAACACAAAGTACCTGACCCACTGTCAACAACCTGGCTGAACACACAGAAACTGACCCACTGACCACAACCTGACAGAAAACACGGAACCTGACACAATGACCACAACCTGAACGAGCACACAGAAACTGACACACTGAACAAATACTGAACGAACACAGTGAAACTGACCCACTGAGCACAACCTGA
The DNA here is from genome assembly GCF_052327205.1 of Somniosus microcephalus. Taxonomy (NCBI): domain Eukaryota; kingdom Metazoa; phylum Chordata; class Chondrichthyes; order Squaliformes; family Somniosidae; genus Somniosus; species Somniosus microcephalus. Next base: position 38,433,333 of record NW_028225186.1, on the reverse strand, counting down.
GAGAGCACGCAGTAACTGAGCAACTGGCCACAAGCTGACCAATCACACACAAACTGACCCACTGACCACAACCTGATCGAACAAACAGAAACTGGCCCACTGACCACATACTGACCGAACTCAACCAGACTGAGCAACTGACCACAACCTGACCGAACATGCAGAGTATCACACACTGACATATCCAGACCGAAAACACAGGATATGATCCACTGACGACAACCTGACCGAACAGACAGAAACTGACCCATTGACCACAACCTGACCGAACAATCACTGAAACTGACCCACTGACCAAAACATGAGAAAGCACACAGAAACTGACCTTCCAACCACAACCTGAGTGAACACAAAGCAACCGACCCATTGACCACAACCTGACCAACTGAACAATTCCTGACAACTTGGCTGAACACACAGAAATTGATCCACGGACCACACACTGACAGAACTGACAGAAAATTATCCACTGACCACAACCTGACCGAACACCCATAAACAAACCCACTGGGCACAAACTGACCGAGCACACAGAAACTGACCCACTGACCACAACCTGACCAAACACACAGAATCTGACAAGCTGATGACAACCTGACCGAACAAACAGAAACTGACACATTGACCACAACCTGACCGAAAAAAACACTGAAACTGACCCACTGACCATAACATGACCAAGCACACAGAAACTGACCTACCTACCACAAGCTGACCGAACACACAGAAACCGACCCATTCACCGAAACCTGGCCAAACACACAGCAACTGACCAAATGAACAAATCCTGAAAGAACACACAGAAAATGAACATTGGACAACAACTTGACGGAACAGACAGAAACTGACCCACTGACCACACAATGACGGAACCCGCAGAAACTGATCCGCAGACCACAAATTGACTAAACACACAGAAACTGACTAACTGACCATATTTGGACCAAACACACAGAAATTGACACACTGACCACAATTTGTCCGAACAGAGAAACACTGACCCATTGACCACAATCTGACCCAATACACTCACAGTGACCAAATGACCATAACCTGACCGAGTACACCAACACGGAACCACTGATACAACCTGACGGTGCACAGAGAAACTGACTCACTGACCAGAACATGACCGAACACACAGAAATTGACCCATTGACCACAACCTGACCGAACAAACACTGAAACTGACCCACTGATCAAAACATGATAGAGCACACAAAATCTGACCTTCAAACCACAACCTGAACGAACACAGAGTAACCGACCCATTGACCACAACCTTTACAAACACACAGTAACTGACCAACTGATAAAATCCTGACAACTTGACTGAACACACAGAAACTGATCCACGGACCACACACTGACGAAACTGACAGAAATATATCCACTGACCACAACCTGACCGAACACACATAAACAAACCCACTGGGCACAACCTGACCGAGAACACAGAAACAGACCCACTGACCACAACCTGACCAAACACACAGAATGTGACAAACTGACGACAACCTGACCGAACAAACAGAAACTGACACATTGACCACAACCTGACCGAAAAAACACTGAAACTGAACCACTGACCATAACATGATTAGCACACAAAAACTGACCTTCCTAGCACAACCTGACCGAACACAAAAACCGACCCATTGACCGCAACCTGGCCAAACACACAGCAACTGACCAAATGAACAAATCCTGACAGAACACACAGAAACTGAACATCTGACAACAACTTGATGGAACAGACAGAAACTGACCTACTGACCACACAATGACGGAACCCACAGAAACTGATCCGCTGACCACAAATTGACTGAACACACAGAAACTGACCAACTGACCATATTCGGAACAAACACATGGAAATTGACACACTAAAAACAACTTGTTCGAACAGACAAACACTGGCCCATTGACCACAATCTGACCCAATACACTCAAAGTGATCAAGTGACCACAACCTCACCGAGTACGCCAAAACTGAACCACTGACAACAACCTGACGGTGCACAGAGAAACTGACGCACTGACCAGACACTGACCGAACACACAGAAAGTGACCAAATGACCACAACCTGAGCAAACACACAGATAATGATTCACTGACCACAACCTGACAGAACACACAGAAACTGACTTACTGATCACCGCCTCTCCGAACACACAGAACCTGACCCACTGACCACCACCTGTCCAAGCACACAGTAAGTGACCCATTGATAACAGTTTGACCACACACGCAGAAACTTACGCATGGAACACATCCTGACCGATCAGACAGAAACTGAAACACTGACCAAATCCTGACTCACAATACAGAAACTGACACATTGACCACAGCTAGTCCCAACACAGAGAAACTAACCCACTGACAACAACCTGATTGAACACACCGAAACTGACAAAATAACCACAACCTGAGTGAACAAACAGAAACTGACCCATTGACCACAACCTGACCGAACACACAGAAACTGATACAATGACCAACTCCTGACTGAGCACACAGAAACTGACACACTGACCACAACTTGAATGAACACACAGGAATTGACCCACTGGCGACAACCTGACCAAACACGCAGAAAGTGACCCATAGACCAGCACCTGTCAAAACAAACAGATACTGACCCACTAACAACAACCTGGCTGAAGACACAGAAACTCACTCATGAACACAACCTGGCCGAACACACACAAACTGACCAATGACAACAAACTGACCGAACAAACAGAAACTGACCCACTAACCACAACCTGATGGAACACAGATAAACTGGCCCACATACCACAGCCAGACTGAGCACACAGAAACTGTCCCACTGACCAGAACCTGACAGAACACATAGAATCTGACCCACTGTAAAATCCTGGCCGAACACACAGAAACTGACCCACTGACAACGTTTTGACGATACACACAGAAACTGACCCACTGACCAGATCCTCTCCGAACAGACAGAAATTGACCCATTGAACACAACCTGACCGAGTACATAGGAACTGACACACTGAGCAAATCCTGACTGAACACACAGAAACTGGGACACTAACAAAAACTTGACTGAACACACAGAAACTGACCCACTGACCACAAACTGAAGGAATCGACAGAAATTGTTCCACTGACCACAACCTGACTGAACACACAGAAACTGACCCACTTAACACATTCTGAACGGACTCACAGAATATGACCCACTGACAAAAATCTGACCGAGCACACAGTAACTGACCCAGTAACCACAACCTGACCAAACACACACAAACTCACCCATTGACCACAACCTTACCGAACACACAGATCCTGACTCACTGACCACAACCTGACCAAACACACAGAAACGGACCCACTGACCACAACCTGATCGACCACACAGAAACTGAGCAACTGACCACAAACTGACCGAACACACAGAAACTGACACACTGACCACAACTTGAATGAACACACAGGAATTGACCCACTGACGACAACCTGACCAAACATGCAAAAAGTGACCCGTAGACCAGCACCTGTCAATACACACAGAAACTGACCCACTGACAAAAACCTGGCTGAAGACACAGAAACTGACTCATGAACACAACCTGGCCGAAACACACAAACTGACCAATGACCACAAACTGACCGAACACACAGAAACTGATCCACTAACCCCAACCTGATGGAACACAGAGAAACTGGCCCACATACCACAGCCAGACTGAGCACACAGAAACTGTCCCACTGACCAGAACCTGGCAGAACACATAGAATCTGACCCACTGAACAAATCCTGGCCGAACACACAGAAACTGACCCACTGACAACATTCTGAAGATACACACAGAAACGGACCCACTGACCACAACCTGACCGAACACACAGAAACTGACACACTGCCCACAACCTGACCGAAAACACAGAAACTGTCAACCTGACCTCACCCTGACTGAACACGCAAAAACTGACACAGTGACCAAGTCCTGACTGAACATACAGAAAATGACCCACTGACCACATCCTGACAAAAGACACATAAACTGACACAATGACCACAACCTGAACAAACTCACAGAAAGGGACCCACTGACGACAATCTTATCTAGCACGCCAAAACTGACCCACTGAACACATCCTGACCTAACACATAGAAACTGACCCACTGACCACAACTGCCCGATCACACAGAAACTGCCACGCTGACCACTACCTTAACGAACACACAGAAACTGACTCAGTGAACAAATCCTGACTGAACACACATAAGCTGACCCACTGACTACATCTTGGCCAAACACACAGAAACAGACCCACTGACCAAATCCTGACCGAACACACAGAAGCTGACCCACTGACCACAACCGGACCGAGCATACATAACCGGACCCAAAGACCACAAACTGACCGAACACACAGAAGCTGACCCACTGAACACAACCTGATCGATCACGCAGGAAACGACCCACTGACCACAACCTGACCGAATGCACTGATAATGTCACACTGAGCACAAACTGACCGAACACACAGAAACTGACCCATGGAACACAACGTGACTGAACAAACACAGAAACTGACCCACTGACCACAAACTGAATGAAAAAAACTGTAAATAACCCACTGACCACAACCTGACCGAGCTCACAGAAAAGGTCCTTCCTACCAAAACCTGACCCAACACAACGAAAGTTACCCATTGACGACAACCTGGCCGAAAACACAGAAACTGACCAACTGAACACATCCTGACCGAACACACAGAAACTGAACCACAGAAACAACTTTACCAAACAAACAGAAACTGACCCACTGACCACACACTGATGGAACCCACAGAAACGTATCCACTGACCATAAACTGACTGAACACACTGAAACTGACTAACTGACCACAACCTGACCGAGCAAACAAAAATTGACCCACTGGCGACAATCTGACCGAACACACAGAAACTTCCCCATTGACCACAACATGAACGAACACACAGAAACTAACCCACTGAAATTAACATGAATGCACACACAGGAACTGACCCACTGAACACAACCTGACTGTACACAACAAAACTGAACCATTGACCACAACCTGGCCAAACACTCAGAAAGTGGCCAGCTGAACAAATACGGACCGAACACAGAGAAACTGACCCAATGACAATAACTTGAACGAGCATACAGAAACTGTCCGACTGACCACACACTGACGGAACCCACAGAAACTGATCCACTGACAACATCATGACTGAACAGACAGAAACTGACCCACTGTTCACCTACTGGCCGAAAACACAGAAACTGACCCAGTGATCACCACCTTTCCGAGCACACATAAACTGACCCACGGTCCACATACTTACTGAGAACCAGAAATTGACCCACGGACTAAATCCTGACCAAACACACAGAAACTGACCCACATAACTCAAAATGCCCAAGCACACAGACACTGACCCGTAGACCACAACCTGACTGAACAAACACTGAATCTCACACACTGACCACTATCTCACCGAGCACACTGAAACTGACCCATTGGCCACAACCTGGCCAAACACACAGAAAGTGATCAACTGAACAAATCCTGACCGAACACACATGACCTGGAACACTGACAATTACATGACTGAACACACAGAATCTGTCCCACTGACCACAAACGGAAGGAATCGACAGAAATTGATCCACTGACCACAACCTGACTGAACACACAGAAACTGACCCACTGAACACCTCCTGAACGAACTCATAGAATCTGACACACTGACCAAAACCTGACTGAGCACACAGTAACTGACCCACTGACCACAACCTGACCAAACACACACAAACTCACCCACTGACCACAACCTGATGAAACACACAGAAAATGACACACTGCCAACAACCTGACCGAACATGCAGAAACTGTCACACTGATCTTAACCTGACTGAACACACAAAAATTGACTCAGTGACCTAGACCTGAGTGAACACATAGAAAATGACGACTGACCACAACCTGACAAAACACACAGACACTGACACAATGACCACAACCTGAACAAACACACAGAAAGAAACCCACTGACCACAACCTGATCTAGCACACAGAAACGGACCCACTGAACAGATCCTGACCAACCACAAAGAAACTGATCCACTGACCACAACTGACCGATCACACAGAAACTGGCACACTGACCACAACCTGAACGAACACACAGAAACTTACCCACTGACCACAACCTGACCGAAGACTCAGAAATTGACCCACTGACCAAATCCTTACCGAACACACGTAAACTTAACCACTGACCACAACCAGTCCGAGCAAACAGAATCGGACCCACTGAACACAAGCTGACCAATCACACAGAAGCTGACCCACTGACATAACCTGACCGAAAGCACTGATAATGTCCCACTGAGCCCAATCTGACCGAACACAAATAAACTGACCCATGGACCACAACCTGACTGAACAAACACTGAAACTGACCCACTGACCACAACCTGAATGAAAAAAACTGAAACGGACTCACTGACCAGAACCTGTCCGAGCTCACAGAAAAGGGACTTCATACCAAAACCTGACTCAACACACCGAAACTGACCCATTGACCACAACCTGGCCAAACACAGATAAACTGACGAACTGAACAAATCCTGACCGAACACACAGACACTGAACCACTGAAGCAACTTGACCGAACGAACAAAAACTGACCCACTGACTACACACTGATGGAACCCACAGAAACTTGAACACTGACCATAAACTTACTGAAAACACTGAATCTGACTTACTGATCACCACCTGACAGAGCAACCAAAAATTGACCCTCTGGCGAAAACCTGACCGAACACACAGAAACTGACACAGAGACCAACACCTGTCCTAACACACAGAAACTGACCCATTGACCACAACCTGGCTGTTTTTTAGTATTCTACTGTTTAGTATTTAGCATTCTAGTTTTATTATTAATAGTTTAGTTGTTTTTAAAAAAATATTCTACTGTTTAAACGACCTGTATGTTTCATGAGGGTAGCCGCTGTTTTACGAACTCATCCACAATTTTCCACTTTATTAATTATTTTATTATTATTATTAAACAATTCTGTCAGTACTGTTTCTTCACTTATCTGCTACGACAGTCAATCGCTTCTGGATATAAGATCGTCCGGAGATATAGGACTTACCCCCGATTTTTCGAACTGTGATTCTGCTGCTACTACCATCAACCCTCCCACCTGCTTACCTGACTTCATTCCTGTGATCAGGACGCGACGACGGCGCAAGCGGGGCAGACGAGCAGGTGCATTAGTGAAGCTGATGCGACGTGAACACCACCCCCCCCTCCGATTATTCTCCTGGCGAATGTGCAGTCATTGGACAATAAGCTGGACGAAGGAGGGAGGCTCACCTTACAGCGAGACATTAAGAACTGCAATGTCTTGATTTTTACTGAGACTTGGCTTGATCCATCGACACCAGCTTTGGTCATTCAACCAGAGGGATTCAACATTCACCGGCTAGACCAAACAAAAGACTCGGGGAGGAATAGAGGGGGTGGAGTATGCTTTATGATCAACAATTCTTGGTGTTCCAACGTGGAACTACTTACATCTTCTTGTTCACCCGATCTTGAACACCTGATGATCAAATGCCGACCATTCTACCTCCCGAGAGAGTTCTCATCCGTGATAATTACAGTGGTGTATATTCCACCACTAGGCCAACGCAAATAGGGTACTAAACGAGCTGTATGGGATCATTAGCAGGCTTGAAAGTTCCCATCCAGAGGCTGCATTCATCGTGGCTGGCGATTTCAACAAAGCCAAGCTGAGGAAAGCACTGCCTAAATACCATCAGCATATCACCTGCCCAACTCGAGCCAAGAACACACTAGATCACATTTACACTCCATTCCGGGATAGATACAAGGCCCTCCCCCGCCCTCCCTTCGGCAAATCAAATCACAACTCCATCCTGCTGCTACCCACCTATAGGCAGAAACTGAAACAGGAAAAGCCTGTGATGAGATCTCTGCAACGCTGGTCGTATCAATCAGACGCTATGTTAAAGACTGCTTTGATTCCACTGACTGGGATATGTTCCGGAATGCCTTGGACAATGACATCAACACATATACAGATTCGGTCATTAGTTTCATACACAAGTGCATAGACGACGTTGTTCCGAGGATTGTTGTACGAACATTTCCCTACCAGAAACCATGGGTAAATGGCAATATCCGTGCTATGCTGAAAGCACGGTCCATCGCATTCAACCCTGGGGACATGGACGAGTACAAGAAATCAAGGTACGACCTCAGAAAAACCATCAAAAATGCAAAAAGACAATACACGGACAAAGTGGAGTCACACTATCACAGCACAGATTCGCGTAGGATGTGGAGTGGACTACAATCTATTACAGACTACAAAGGGAAACCCAACTGTGTCATGCCCAGCAATGCCTCTCTCCCAGATGAGCTTAACACATTTTACGCCCGGTTTCAGGCCAACAACAACTGGCCTGTTCCAAGGGCGCCCGCGGCTCAGGACGACCGGGTCTTGTCAAACTCTGTGGCTGACGTGAGCAAGACCTTTGAGAGAGTGAACACCCATAAAGCACCCGGTCCAGATGGAATCCCTGGGCGTGTCCTTAGAGCAGGCGCTGACCAGCTGGCAGCCGTGTTTAAGGATGTATTCAACCATTCACTGTACCAGTCTGTAGTCCCCACAACTTCAAGATGACATCGGTTATTCCAGTCCCCATAAAATCAAAAGTAACCTGTTTAAACGACTACCGCCCCATAGCACTCACTTCTGTCATCATGAACTGCTTTGAGAGGCTGGTCAAAACCCACATCAACTCGTTACTACCTGACACACTGGACCCACTCCAATTTGCCTACCGCCCAAACAGATCTAGCGATGATGCCATCGCCACTGTACTGCACACTGCCTTATCACCGCTGGATAAGAGGAACACCTATGTGTGAATGTTGTTCATTGATTATAGTTCAGCATTCAATACCATTATCGCCTCCAATCTTGTCAATAAGCTCAGTGAGCTAGAACTTAACACCTCCCTATGCAACTGGACCCTGGACTTCCTGACAGGAAGGCACCAGGTGGTGAAAATAGGCAGAAACAACTCCCCCACAATGATCCTGAACACGGAACTCCCCAGGGTTGTGTGCTCAGTCCCCTTCTGTACTCCCTGTTTACTCACGATGGCGTGGCCACACACAACTTCAACTCCATCATCAAGTTTGCTGATGCCACTACCGTTGTAGACCTGTGTAAGAAGTCACACAACACCAGGTTATAGTCCAACAGCTTCATTTGAAATCACAAGCTTTCAGAGTGCTGCTCCTTCTTCAGGTGAAGTGGAGAAATGCATAAAGACACAGCTTATATAGTCAGAGAATCATGTCAGATGTTTACAGGTAACCTTTCCAACTGCCATTTATCGCACCTCGGCAGAGAGATAATCACAGCAGTCAAAGGTGTGAATGGTGTCCAAACAGGTCAGTCAGGGAAACATTACATCAAAGAACAATGAGGTGGGGTCACAAGGGGTCAAATATTGCAGATGCTGGGGTCTGTATGAAAAACAAAAAAACAGACAAAAAACATTTTTTTTTTGGCTGGAAATCACAGCAGGTCCGGCCGCATCTGTGTGGAGAGAACAAGCCAATGTCGACTCAAGTCTGGATGACCCTGCATCAGGTGGGGTTACATGTAGCGTGACATGAACCCAAGATCTCGGTTGAGGCCGTCCTCATGGGTGCGGAACTTGGCTATCAGTTTCTGCTCGACGATTTTGCGTTGTCGTGTGATTCGAAGGCCACCTTGGAGAATGCTTACCCGAAGATCGGAGGCTGAATGTCCTTGACTGCTGAAGTGTTCCCCGACTGGGAGGGAACACTCCTGCCTGGTGATTGTTGCGCGGTGTCCAGTCATCCGTTGTCGCAGTGTCTGCATGGTTCTCGCCGATGTACCATGCTCCGGGGCATCCTTTCCTGCAACGTATGAGGTAGACAACGTTGCCCGGTCACATGAGTATGTACCATGTACCTGGTGGGTGGTGTCCTCACGTGTGATGATGGTATCTGTGTTGATGATCTGGCATGTCTTGCAGAGGTTGCTGTGGCAGGGTTGTGTGGTGTCGTGGTCGCTGTTCTCCTGAAAGCTGGGTAATTTGCTGCGAACGATGGTCTGTTTGAGGTTAGGCGGCTGTTTGAAAGCGAGTAGTGGAGGCGTGGGGATGGCCTTAGCGAGGTGTTCGTCGTCATCGATGACATGTTGAAGGCTGTGAAGAACATGGCATAGTTTCTCTGCTCCGGGGAAGTACTGGACGATGAAGGGTACTCTGTTAGTTGTGTCCCGTGTTTGTCTTTTGAGGAGGTCTATGCGATTTTTCGCTGTGGCCCGTCGGAACTGTCGATCGACGAGTCGAGCGTCATATCCCGTTCTTACAAGGGCGTCTTTCAGTGTCTGTAGGTGTCCATCGCGTTCCTCCTCGTCTGAGCAGATCCTGTGTATTCGCAGGGCTTGTCCATAGGGGATGGCTTCTTTAACGTGGTTAGGGTGGAAGCTGGAGAAGTGAATCATCGTGAGGTTGTCCGTGGGCTTGCGGTAGAGTGAAGTGCTGAGGTGTCCGTCTTTGATGGAGATTCGTGTGTCCATGAATGAGACTAATTCTGAGGAGTAGTCCACAGTGATTTTGATTGTGGGATGGAACTTGTTGATGTTATCGTGTAGTCTTTTCAGTGACTCTTCGTCGTGGGTCCATAGGAAGAAAATGTCGTCGATGTATCTGGTGTATAGCGTTGGTTGGAGATCCTGTGCAGCGAAGAAGTCTTGCTCGAACTTGTGCATGAAGATGTTTGCGTATTGGGGTGCGAATTTGGTCCCCATGGCTGTTCCGTGTGTTTGGGTAAAGAACTGGTTGTCGAAGGTGAAGACATTGTGGTCCAATTGAACCAGGAACACTCCTCGCCACGATGGACGTCTCGGCACTCTACACCAGTATCCCCCACGATGACGGCATTGCTGCGACAGCCTCAGTACTCTACACCAACAACAGCCAATCTCCAGACGCCATCCTACAACTCATCCGCTTCATCCTTGACCACAATGTCTTCACCTTCGACAACCAGTTCTTTACCCAAACACACGGAACAGCCATGGGGACCAAATTCGCACCCCAATACGCAAGCATCTTCATGCACAAGTTCGAGCAAGACTTCTTCGCTGCACAGGATCTCCAACCAACGCTATACACCAGATACATCGACGACATTTTCTTCCTATGGACCCACGGCGAAGAATCACTGAAAAGACTACACGATAACATCAACAAGTTCCATCCCACCATCAAACTCACTATGGACTACTCCTCAGAATTAGTCTCATTCCTGGACACACGAATCTCCATCAAAGACGGACACCTCAGCACTTCACTCTACCGCAAGCCCACGGACAACCTCACGATGCTTCACTTCTCCAGCTTCCACCCTAACCACGTTAAAGAAGCCATCCCCTATGGACAAGCCCTGCGAATACACAGGATCTGCTCAGACGAGGAGGAACGCGATGGACACCTACAGACACTGAAAGACGCCCTTGTAAGAACGGGATATGACGCTCTACTCGTCGATCGACAGTTCCGACGGGCCACAGCGAAAAATCGCATAGACCTCCTCAGAGGACAAACACGGGACACAACCAACAGAGTACCCTTCGTCGTCCAGTACTTTCCCGGAGCGGAGAAACTACGCCATGTTCTTCGCAGCCTTCAACATGTCATCGATGACGACGAACACCTCGCTAAGGCCATCCCCATGCCTCCACTACTCGCTTTCAAACAGCCGCCTAACCTCAAACAGACCATCGTTCGCAGCAAATTACCCAGCTTTCAGGAGAACAGCGACCACGACACCACACAACCCTGCCACAGCAACCTCTGCAAGACATGCCAGATCATCAACACAGATACCATCATCACACGTGAGGACACCACCCACCAGGTACATGGTACATACTCATGTGACTCGGCCAACGTTGTCTACCTCATACGTTGCAGGAAAGGATGCCCCGGAGCATGGTACATCGGCGAGACCATGCAGACACTGCGACAATGGATGAACGGACACCGCGCAACAATCACCAGGCAGGAGTGTTCCCTCCCAGTCGGGGAACACTTCAGCAGTCAAGGACATTCAGCCTCCGATCTTCGGGTAAGCATTCTCCAAGGTGGCCTTCGAGACACACGACAATGCAAAATCGTCGAGCAGAAACTGATAGCCAAATTCCGCACTCATGAGGACGGCCACAACCGAGATCTTGGGTTCATGTCACGCTACATGTAACCCTACCTGATGCAGGGTCATCCAGACTCGAGTCGACATTGGCTTGTTCTCTCTGCACAGATGCGGCCGGACCTGCTGTGATTTCCAGCCAAAAAAAAAAAATGTTTTTTGTCTGTTTTTTTGTTTTTCATACAGACCCCAGCATCTGCAATATTTGACCCCTTTTGACCCCACCTCATTGTTCTTTGATGTAATGTTTCCCTGACTGACCTGTTTGGACACCATTCACACCTTTGACTGCTGTGATTATCTCTCTGCCGAGGTGCGATAAATGGCAGTTGGAAAGGTTACCTGTAAACATCTGACATAATTCTCTGACTATATAAGCTGTGTCTTTATGCATTTCTCCACTTCACCTGAAGAAGGAGCAGCGCTCCGAAAGTTTGTGATTTAAAATAAAGCTGTTGGGCTATAACCTGGTGTTGTGTGACTTCTTACATTTGTCCACCCCAGTCCAACTCCGGCATCTCCACACCGTTGTAGACCTGATCACAGATGGAGACGAGACAGGCTACAGGGAGGAGGTAAGAGCCCTAGGGGAATGGTGCATGTACAGCAAACTCTCCCTCAACATCAGCAAAACAAAGGAGATTATCGTGGATTATAACAAGCGGCAGGGGGAGGGACACACCCCAATCTACATCGAAGGGGCTGAGGTGGAGAGGGTCGGCAGCTTCAAATTCCTGGGTGTATTCATTATGGAGGACTTAAGGTGATCCCATCACATCGACGTTGTAACCAAGAAGGCATGCCAACGCCTGTTCTTCCTCAGGAGATGGAAGAAATTTGGAATGGCCCCCCAGATTCTCACCAACTTCTACCGGTGCACCATCGAGAGTATCCTGTCCGGTTTGCATCACTGCCTGGTATGGCAACTGCACCGCCACAGACCGCGAGGCTCTACAGATGGTAGTGAAAGCTGCACAACACACTATAGGAATTAAACTACCTGCTGTGCAGGATATCTACCCGAGAGGTGCCGGGGGAAGGCCCTGAGAATCATTAAAAACGTGAGTCACCCCAGCCACAACCTCTTCGTCCTGCTCCCGTCTGGTAAGAGATACTGAAGCATACGGTCTCGTACCAACAGGTTTCGAAACAGCTTCTACCCACAGGCCATAAGATACATGAACGATTAATTTATTATTATTTATTACTGTTGTTTTATTTATTATTACTGTCTTTCTATTAGTATTTCTATTAGTATTTTTATCATTGTATGCCATATTTATTCCAATGTTGAGAGAACTCGTAAAAATCAACATTTCATTGTGCAGTACACAAGTCTGCTGCATATATGACAAATAAAATTGAATTGAATTGAATTGAATTGAGCACACGGAAACTGACACAATGAAAACACACCTGACCGAATACACACACACTGACCCGCTGACCTCAAACTGACCAAACACACAGGAACTGACCCAGTGACCACAACCTCATGGAACACACGGAAACTGGCCCACCGAACACAACCTGACCGAGCACACAGAAACTGACCCAGTGACCAAAACCTGACCGAGCACACAGATACTGAACCACTGACCAAATCCTGACCAAACACACAGAAACTGACCCACTGACAACAGTATGACGAAACAAACAGAAACTGACCCACTGACCAGATCCTTTCCGAACAGACAAAAACTGACCCACTGATCACAACCTGACCGAACACAAAAAAATGACTCAATGACCTCAACCTGACTGAACACACATAAACTGACCCACTGATCATAACCTTACCAAACACAAAGAAACTGACCCACTGACCACAACCTGACCGAACACAATAAAAATGACCCATTGACCAAAACCTGGCCAAAAACACATAAAGTGGCCAGCTGAACAAATACGAAACAAACACACATCAACTGACCCACTGACCGGTCACTGACGGAACCCACAGAAACTGATCCACTGACCACAACCTGACTGAACAGACAGAAATTAACCTACTGTCCACATCCTTACTGAGCACACAGAAACTAACCCGCGGGCCAAATCCTGACATAACACATAGAAACTGACTGATAGAACATAACCTGCCCAAGCACACGGAAACTGACCCATTGACCACAACCTGACCGAAAAAACACTGAAACTGACAAACAGATCACAGTCTGACTGAGCAAACCGAAACTGACCCATTGATTACAAAATGGCCAAACACACAGAAAGTGACCAACAGAACAAATCCACACCGAAAACACAGAAACTGTCCCACTGACCACAAACTGAAGGAAACGACAGAAACTGATCTACTGACAACAACCTGACCGAGCACAGAAAGACTGACACAATGACCACAACATGACCGAACACAAAGAAACTGACCCACTGAACACATCCTGAATGAACTCACAGAATCTGACCCACTGACCAAAACCTGACCGAGCACACAGAAACTGACCCACTGACCACAAACTGACCAAACACACAGAAACTGACACACTGACCACAACCTGACAGAACACAAATAAACTGGCTCACACACAACAACCTGACGGACAACACAGAAACTGACACAGTGATAAGTCCCGACTGAACACACAGAAACTGACCCACTGACCGCAAGCTGACAAAATGCACAGACACTGACACAATGAACAGAACCTGAACAAACACACAGAAAGTGACCCACTGACGACAACAGGACCTAGCACACAGAAAGTGACCCACTGACCACAACCTGAACAAACACACAGAAACTGACACAATGACCACAACCTGACCGTACACACATAAACTGGCTCACCCACAACCACCTGACCGACCACACAGGTACTGACACAGTGACCAAGACCTGACTGAACACACAGAAACTGACCCAAACACCACCACATTTCTGAACAAAAGGAACCTGATCTCCGCACTGCAACATGAACAAATACGCATAAACTGAACCACTGAACAAAAATGAACCGAACACACAGAAACTGAGACAAGGAACACAAACTGACCAAACACTCAGTAACTGACCCACTGACCACAACCTGACAGCACACATATAAACTGAGAAACTGACCACCACCTGTCCGAGCACACAGAAACTCACACACTGACCACCACCTGTCCGAGCACACAGAAACTGACACATTGACAACAGTCTGACCGATCACACAGAAATTGACACACTGACCACAACCTGACCGAACACACAGAAACTGACCCACTGAACACATCCTTACCGAATCAACAGAAACTGACCCACTGACCACAACCTGACTAACAAACAGAAACTGACACAATGACCACAACCTGAACGAACACACAGGAACCAAAAGACTGACCAAATCCTGTCCGAACACAAAGAAACTGCCCCACTGAACACAACCTGACCAATCGCACCCAAACTGACCTACAGGCTACACCTGACTGAAGAAAGAGAAACTGGCGCACTGACCACATCCAGGCCGAACACACAGAAATTGACGAACTGACCACATCCTGACCGAATTCAACCAAACTGATGCACTGATGTAAACTGACCGAACAGACAGAAACAGACCCACTGACCACCACCTGACTGAAAACACAGATACTGAACCTCTGACCACATAATGTTCGAACAAACATAAACTGACCCACAGACCACAAACTGACGGTGCACAAAGAAACTGACACACTGACCGCATCCTGACTGAACACACTGAAACATACCCACTGACCACAACTTGACTGAACACACAGAAACTGTCTCACTGACCACAACCTGACAGAACACACATTAACTGACCCACTGACGACAACCTGATGGTGCACACATAAACTGTCCCACTGACCACAACCTGACAGAACACACAGAAACTTACCCACTGGCCACAACTGACTGAACACACAGAAACTGACCCACTGACCTATTTCGTGTGTCTAATTCTGTTAGATTCAGGATATGGTTCTGGGATAGTGGATTGGCGGTTAGGATCAGATCAGCCATGACCTTATTGATCGGCGGAGCAGGCTCGAGGGGCCGATTGGCCTACTCCTGCTCCTATTTCTTATGTTCTTATGTAAAATGATTGAAGACAAAATAATTGACCCACTGACCACAAACTGACGGTGCACACAGAAACTGACCAACTGATCACAACGAGGACGAACACACAGAACCTAACCCACAGAACACAACCTGAATTAGCACACAGAAACTGCCCCACTGACCACAACCTGGCCTTGCACACAGAAATTGAACTAATGACCACAACCTGATGGTGCACATTGAAACCGACCCACTGACCTCAACCTGACCAAACACACAGAAACTGACCCATTGACCACAAGCTGACTGAACACAAAGAAAGTGACCAAATGATCACAATCTGACAGAACACACAGGAACTGACCCATTGACCATAACCTGACGGAACAAACACTGAGACTCACACACTGACCACAAACAGACCTAAGACACCGAGACTGACCCATTGACCACAACCTGGACAAACACACAGAAAGTGACCAACTGAACAAATCCTTACTGAACACAGAAACTGACCCACTGACAACAACTTGACCAAACACACAGAAACTGTACCACTGATCATGCACTGATGGAACTGACAGAAAATGGTCCACTGACCACAACCTGACCGAACACACAGAAATAAACCCGCTGACCACAACCTGACCGAACACACGAAGACTGACAAAAAGAGCTCAACCTGACCAAACTCACAGAAACTGACCCACTGGACACATCATGACCGAACTCACCGAATCTGACAAACTGACCACAACCTTACTGAGCACACCGAACTGACACACTGACCACAACCTGACCAAACACAAAGAAACTGACCCACTGACAACAACCAGACGGAACACACATAAACTGGCTCACTGAGAGCAAAGTGACCGAACACAGAGAAACTAACCCACTGAACACATCCTGAACGAACTCACAGAATCTGACCCACTGACCAAAACCTGACCGAGCACACAGAAACTGACCCACTGACCACAAACTGACCAAACACACAGAAACTGACACACTGACCACAACCTGACCGAACACAAATAAACTGGCTCACCCACAACAACCTGACCGACAACAAAGAAACTGACACAGTGATAAGTCCCGACTGAACACACAGAAACTGACCCACTGACCACAAGCTGACAAAATACACAGACACTGACACAATGAACACAACCTGAACAAACACACAGAAGGTGACCCACTGACGACAAAAACACCTAGCACACAGAAAATGACCCACTGACCACAACTTGAACAGACAGAAACTGACACAATGACCACAACCTGACCGAACACACATAAACTGGCTCACCCACAACAACCTGACCGACCACACAGGAACTGACATTGTGACCAAGACCTGACAGAACACACAGAAACTGACCCAAACACCAGCACCTTTCTGAACACATAGAAACTGATCTCCGTACCGCAACATGAACAAATACGCATAAACTGATCCACTGAACAAAAACTGACCAAACACACAGAAACTGACCCACTGACCACAACCTGACAGCACACACATAAACTGAGAAACTGACCACCACCTGTCCGAGCACACAGAAACTGACACATTGACAACAGTCTGACCGAGCACACAGAAATTGACACATTGACCAGAACCTGACCGAACACACAGAAACTGACCCACTGAGCACATCCTTACCGAAGCAACAGAAACTGACCCACTGACCACAACCTGACTAACAAACAGAAACTGACACAATGACGACAACCTGAACGATCACACAGGATCTGACAGACTGACCAAATCCTATCCGAACACAAAGAAACTGCCCCACTGAACACAACCTGACCAATCGCACCCAAACTCACCAACTGGCTACAACTGACCGAAGAAAGAGAAACTGGCCCACTGACCACTTCCAGACCAAACACACAGAATTGACACACTGACCACATCCTGACCGAATTCAACCAAACTGATCCACTGACCATATACTGACCGAACAGACAGAAACAGACCCACTGACCACCGCCTGACTGAACACACAGAAACTGAACCTCTGACCACATAATGTTCGAACAAAGATAAACTAACCCACAGACCACAAACTGACGGTGCACAAAGAAACTGACACACTGACCACATCCTGACTGAACACATTGAAACATACCCACTGACCACAACTTGACAGAACACAGAGAAACTGTCTCACTGACCACAACCTGACAGAGCACACAGAAACTGACCCACTGACCACAACCTGATGGTGCATACAGAAACTGACCCACTGACTACAACCTGACCGAACACACAGAAACTGACCCACTGACCACAACCTGACCAAACACACAGCAACTGACCCACTGACGACAACCTGATGGTGCACACATAAACTGTCCCACTGACCACAACCTGACAGAACACGCAGAAACTTACCCACTGGTCACAACTGACTGAACACACAGAAACTGACCCACTGACAACAACCTGACTGAAGACACAAAAATTGACCCACTGACCACAAGCTGACGGTGCACACAGAAACTGACACACTGATCACAACGAGAACGAACACACAGAACCTGACCCACTGAACACAACCTGAACAAGAACACAGAAACTGTCCCACTGACCACAATTTGGCCTTGCACACAGAAACTGAACAACTGACCGCAACCTGATGGTGCATACTGAAACCGGCCCACTTATCTCAACCTGACCAAACACACAGAAACTGACCCATTGACCAAAAGCTGACCGAACACAAAGAAAGTGACCAAATGATCACAATCTGACAGAACACACAGAAACTAACCCATTCACCATAACCTGACGGAACAAACACTGAAACCCAAACACTGACCACAACCTGTCTGATCATACATAAACTGATCCACTGACCACAAGCTGACCGAACACACAGAAACTGAGCCACTGACCACAACCTGACGTACCACACAGAAACTGACCCGCTGATGACAAACTGTACGATCACACAGAAACTGAGCCACTGACCACCATCTGCCCAAACAATCAGAAACTGACCCACTGACCACAACCTGACCGAACAAATGGAAACTGACCTACTGACCACAACCTGACAGAACACACAGAAACTGACACAACTGATCGAACAAACAGAAACTGGTCCACTGACCACATACTGAACAAAGTCAACGAAACTGAACCACTGATCCCAAACTGACCAATATGCAGAAACTGACCTTCAGACGATAACCTGACTGAACACACAGAAACTGACCCAGGGACCACAACCCGAGCATATACACAGAACGATCACACAGAAACTGACCCACTGACCACCACCTGCCCAAACAAACAGAAACTGATCCACTGACCACAACCATACTGGTTACATAGAAATTGACACACTGACCGAATCCTGACCGAACACATGTAAAGTTACCCACTGACCACAGCCTGACCAAACACAAATAAACTGACCCACAGACCACAACCTGACTGATCACACAGAAACTGACCCACTGACTACAACCTGAACGAGCACACAGAAACTGACACACTGACCAAATAATGACCGAACACAGTGAAACTGACCCAGTGACCACAACCTCACTGAACATGCAGCAACGGACCCACTGACCATAACCTGACCGAGAACACAGGAAATGCCCCATCGACCAAATCCTGAATGAACAAACAGAAACTGACCCACTCACCATAACCTGACTGAGTACAGAGGTACTGACCCAGTTACCACAACCTGATCGAATACACAGAATATCATCCACTGACATATCCTGACCGAAAACAGAGAAAATGACACACTGACCACAACCTGACTGAACATACAGAAACGGACCCATTGACCACAACCTGAATGAACAAACACTGAAACTGACCCACTGACCATATTGTGACCGAGCACACAGAAGCTGACCTTCTAACCACAACCTGAGGGAACACACAGAAACTGACACATTGACCACAACCTGGCCAAACACACAGAAACTGACCAACTGAACAAATCTTGACAGAACACACAGAAACTTAACCTCTGACAACAACTTGACCGAACTAGCAAAAACTGATCTTCTGACTACACGCAGATGGAGCGCACTGAAAGTGATCCACTGGCCACAAACTGACTGAACACAGAGAAACTGACTAACTGATCAAATCTTGACTGAACACACAGAAAATGACCCACTGAACACAACTTGTCCAAATACACAGAAACTTTCCCATTGACCACAATCTGACCGAAGACACTGAAAGTGAACAAATGAACACATCCTGACCGAACACACCAAAACTGAACGACTGACCACAACTTGACGGTGCACACAGACACTGACGCACTGACCAGTACCTGACCGAACACACAGAAAGTCACCAAATGACCACAACCTGACCAAACACACAGAAACGGATCCACTGACCACAACCTGACAGAACAAACAGAAACTGGGCCACTGACAAAAACCCAACCAAACACGCAGAAACTGACCATCTGACCATAACATGACCGAACACACAGAAACTCACACAATGACCAAAACATTACTGGTCACACAGAAATTGACACACTGACCAAATCCTGACCAAACACACATAAACTTACACTCTGACCACAACATGACCAAACGCAAAGAACCTGACCGCCTGTCCACAACCTGGCTGAACACACAGAAACTGACCCACTGACCACAACCTGACAGAAGACACAGAACCTGACACACTGACCACAACCAGAACGTGCACACAGAAACTGACACACTGAACAAATACAGACGAAACACAGTGAAACTGACCCACTGACCACCACCTGACCAATCACACAGAAACTGAAACACTAACCATGACCTGACCGAACACACATAAGAACATAAGAACATAAGACATAGGAGCATGAGTAGGCCAATCGGCCCCCCGAGCCTGCTCCGCCATTAAACAAGATCATGGCTGATCTGATCCCAACCGCCAATCCACTATCACAGAAGCATCTCCTGAATCTAACATAATTAGACACACGAAATAGGAGCAGGATCAGGCTACACGGCCCCTGGGCTCGCTCTGCTACCCAAAGGGCCATGAACGATCGGAACCTAGACTCATGTCCAAATTCCTGCCCGCTCCCCGTAACCCTTAATTCCCTTTACTTCTAGGAAACTGTCTATTTCTGTTAAAAATTTATATAATGATGTAGCTTCTACAGCTTTTTGGGGCAGCATATTCCATGGACCTACCACCCTCTGAGTGAAGTAGTTACTCCTCATCTCAGTTTTGAAAGAGCAGCCCCTTATTCTAAGACTATGCCCCCGAGTTCTATTTTCACCCATCATCGGGAACATCCTCCCCGCATCGAGCCGATCCAACCCCTTCACAATCTTATATGTTTCAATAAGATCGCCTCTCATTCTTCTGAACTCCAATGAGTAGAGTCGCAATCTACTCAACCTCTCCTCATATGTCCATCCCCTCATCCCCGGGATTAACCGAGTGAACCTTCTTTGTACTGACTCGAGAGCAAGTATGTCCTTTCTTAAGTATGGACACCAAAACTGTACGCAGTATTCCAGGTGCGGTCTCACCAATACCTTGTACAACTGAAGCAATACCTCCCTATTTTTATATTCTATCCCCCTAGCAATGAAAGCCAACGTTCCATTGGCCTTCTTAATCACTTACTGCACCTGTATACTAACCTTTTGAGTTTCGTGCACCAGGACCCCCAGATGCCTTTGTACTTCAGTAATTTCCAGTTTCTTGCCATTAAGATAATAACTTTCTCTACGATTTTTCCTGCCAAAGTGCATAACCTCACACTTTCCAGTATTGTATTCCAATTGCCAAATTTCTGCCCACTTACTTAGCCTGTCTATGTCCCCTTGCAGGTTTTTTATGTCCTCCTCACTCACTACTTTCCCTCCCATCTTAGTATCATCTGCATACTTTGATATGTTACACTCGGTCCCCTCCTCCAAATCGTTAATATAGATTGTAAAGAGTTGGGGACCCAGCACTGACCCCTGCGGAACACCACCAGTTACTGATTGCCAGTCTGAGAAGGAAACATTTATCCCAACTCTCTGCCGTCTGTTAGATAGCCAATCCTCTATCCTTGCCAAAATATTACCCCCAATTCCGTGATTTTTTATCTTAAGCAATAACCTTTTTTGTGGCACCTTGTCAAATGCCTTTTGTAAGTCTAAATACACTACGTCCACTGGTTCCCCTTTTATCCACCCTATATGTAACTTCCTCAAAGAACTCCAGCATATTTGTCAAACATGACTTCCCCTTCATAAAACAATGCTGACTTTGTCCTATAAAATTATGATTATCCAAATGTCCTGTTACTGTCTCCTTAATAATGGACTCCAAAATTTTACATACCACAGATGTTAGGCTAACCGGTCTATAGTTTCCAGCCTTCTGTCTACTGCCCTGTCTACATTAGCTGTTATCCAGTTTGCCGGGATCTTTGCCGAGTCCAGGGAGTTTTAGAAAATTATTACCAATGCATCCACAATCCCTACCGCCACTTCCCTCAAGACCCTAGGATTTAAGCCATCAGGTCCAGGTGATTTATCCGCCTTGAGTCCCACTATTTTACCGAGTACCAATTCCTTAGTGATTTTGATCGTGTTTAGCTCCTCCCCCGATTTAGCCCCCTGTTTGTCCAGTGTTGGGATATTCTAAGTGTCTTCTACTGTAAAGACTGATATAAAATATTCATTCAGTGTTTTTGCCATCTCCATATTTCCCACCATTAATTTCCCGGTCTCATCCTCTAAGGGACCAACATTTACGTTAGCCACCCCTTTTCTTTTGATATAAATATAAAAACTCTTACTATCTGTTTTTATATTTTTTGCTAATTTACTTTCATAATCTATCTTCCCTTTCTAAAATCAATCTTCTTGTTATTTTTTGCTGTCTTTTAAAGTGTTCCCAATCCTCTATCCTCCCACTAGTTTTGGCTACCTCATATGCCCTTGATTTTAGTCGAATGCTCTCCTTAATTTCTTTACTTAGCCACGGATAGCTGTCTTTCCTTATACACCCTTTTCTTCTCAGTGGAATATATTTTTTTTGGAAGTTGTAAAATAACTCCTTAAAATACACCACTGATCATGTATCGTCTTACCCTTTAATCTATTTTCTCTATCCACTCTACTCAATTCCGCTCTCATACCTTCATAGTCTCCTTTATTCAAGCTTAGCAGGCTTGTTTGAGATCCAACCTTTTCACCCTCTAATTGAATATGGAATTCAACCATGTTATGGTAATTTATTCCAAGGGGAAACTTTACTACGACATTTTTAATTCATCCTGTCTCGTTTCAAAGATCCAGATCTAAGGTTGCTTGCCCCCTCGTCGGTTCAGTTACATACTGCTCAAGAAAACCATCCCTAATACACTCAATGAACTCATCCTCAAGGCAGCCCTGCCCAATTTGATTTGCCCAACTAATATGATAGTTAAAATCCCTCATAATTATAGATGTTCCCTTATTACAAGCCTCAATTATTTCCTGATTGATACTCCGTCCAACAGAGTTGCCACTGTTCGGAGGCCTATAGAATACGCCCACTAGTGTTTATTTCCCCTTATTATTCCTTACCTTCACCCAAACTGTTTCACTATCCTGATCTTTTGACCCAATATCATTTCTCTGTATTACAGTGATTCCTTCCTTTATTAACATAGCCAGCCCACCTCCCCTTCCTTCCTGCCTATCCTGCCTGATCGTTAAATAACCTGGCATGTTTAATTCCCAGGTATTGTCACCCTGCAGCCATGTTTCTGTAATGGCCACAAGATCATACACATATGTAGTTATTTGTGCCATTAACTCGTCTATTTTGTTACGAATGCTACGTGCATTCAGATAGAGAACTTTCAAATATGTTTTGTGTCACTTAGTTCCTGCTGTTGCCCTTTTTATTACTTTACCTTTTACTCCATACCTTCTGCCCTTTCCTGACACGCTCTGGTTTTTAATTTCCCCACTGCTACCTAAGTCTATGACCTTCTCTGTTGTCATTTTTTTTATTTGCTCTCTAGGAACCTCCCCCCCACTAGTTAGTTTAAAGCCCTCTCTACAGCACTAGTTATATGTTCTGCCAGGACTCTAGTCCCAGCACTGGCCAAGTGAAGCCCGTCCCAACGGAACAGCTCCCTCCTGCCCCAGCACTGGTGCCAGTGTCCCAGGAAGCATAACCCATTTCTCCCACACCAGACTTTGAGCCACGCATTTAAATCTCAAATTTATTTTTCCTAGCCAAATTCGCTCGTGGCTCAGGTAATAATCCTTACCCTTATGGTTCTGCTTTTTAATTTGACCCCTAGCTGCTCAAACTCCCTCAGCAGAACCTCCTTCCTTGTCCTATCTATGTCGTTGGTACCAACATGGACCACGACAACTAGATCCTCCCCCTCCCACTCCAAGTTTCTCTCCAGTCCAGAGGAGATGTCCTTAACCCTGGCACCGGGCAGGCAACACAGCCTTCAGGACTCTCGCTCTTGGCTGCAAAGAAGTCTATCTATCCCCCTAACGATACTATCCCCTACCGATACAACATTTCTTTTAACTCCCCCCACTTGAATGGCCCCCCGCTCCACGGTGCTGTGGCCAGGTTGCTCATCCTCCCCGCAGTCCCTTTTCCCATCCTCACAGGGAGTAAGTGCCTGGAACCTGTTGGACAAGTGCAAGGGCTGCGGCTCCTCCAACACTGCCTCCTGGATCCCCGTAACTACCTCACTTCTAGTCACACCATCCTGACCCTGGCCACGGACTACTTCTGAATTAATTAATCTAATTGGTGTCAATAAATCGTGGTACACAGAGTTCAGGTAACTCTCCCCCTCTCTGATGTGTCTCAGTGTTTGAAGCTCGGACTCCAGCTCTTCAACACGGAGCCGGAATACCTAGAGCAGCCAACACTTACTGCAAATGTGATCACCGTGAGCATCAATGGTGTCCACCAGCTCCCACATATTGTAACATAAACTGACCGACTGACCATAACCTGACTGAACACACTGAAACCTTCACTCTGACCACACAACCTGACTGAAAACACAAAAACTGACACAGTGACCAAGTCCTGACTGAACACACAGTAAATGACCCACTGACCACAACCTGACAAAACACACTGACACTGACACAATGACCACAACTTGAGCAATCACACAAAAAGGGGCCCACTGACAACTACCTGACCTAGAAAAAAGAAACTGACCCACTGACCACATCCTGACCAAACACACAGAAACTGACCCACTGACCACAACTGACCGATCACACAGAAACTGACACACTGACCACAACCTGAACGAACTCACAGAAACTGACACACTGACCAAATCCTGACCGAACACACATAAACTGACCCACTGACAACAAAATTACCAAACACACAGAAACTGGCCCATGTACCACAGCCAGACCGAGCACTCAGAAACTTACCCACTGAACACAACCTTTCCGAGCACACAGAAAATGACCCACAGGCCACAACCTGACTGAGCACACAGAAGCTGACCTATTGAACACAAACTGACCGAACACACATGAAATGACCCACTGACCACAACCTGACGAAATGCACTGGTAATGTCCCACTGAACACAACCTGACCGAAAACACAGAAACTGACCCATGGACCGCAACATGACTGAAAATACACTGAAACTGACCCACTGACCACAACCTGACCGATCTCACAGAAAAGGGCCTTCATTCCAAAACCTGGCCTAATGAATAGAAACTGAACAACTGATAAAATCCGGACCGAACAAACAGAAACTGAACCACTGACAACAACTTGACCGAACAAACAGAACCTGACCCTCTGACCACACACTGACGGAAAACACAGAAAATGATCCACTGACCATAAAATGAGTGAACCCAATGAAACTAACGAACTGGCCAGATCCTGTCCGAACAGACAGAAATTGACCGACTGATCCCAACCTGACCGAGCACACAGAAACTGACACACTGAGCAAATCCTGACTGAACACACAGAAACTGATCCACTGACCAGAACCTCACCGAACAATAACTGAAACTGACACAATGACCACAAACTGACCGAACATGAAGAAACTGACCTATTGAGCGCAACCTGACCAAACACACAAAAAGTGACCAATTGAACAAATCCGGACAGAACACACAGGAACTGTCCCACTGACAACACACTGACGGAACCCACAGAAAGTGATCCACTGACCAGATGCTGACTGAACACACAGAAACTGTCCAACTGACCACCACCTGTCTGAACACACAGAAACTGACCAACAGACCACCAATTATCCGAGCACACAGAAACTAAGCCACGGTCCACAACCTTACTGAGCACACAGAAACTGACCCAGGGAACAAATCATGACCAAACACACAGAAACGGACACACAAAACACAACCTGCCCGAGCATAAAGAAAGTGACCCATAGACAACAACCTGACCGAGTAAACACTGAAACTGACACACTGACCCCAATCTTACAGAGCACAACGAAACTGACACATTACCCACAACCTTAATGAACAAACAGAAACTGACCCACTGCCCACAACCTGACCGAACACACAGAAACTGACACAATTAACAACTCCTGACTGAGCACAAAGAAACTGACACACTGATCACAACCTGAATGAACACACATAAATTGACCCACTGGCAACAACCTGACCAAACGCACAGAAACTGACCGACAGACCAGCATCTGTCAAAACACAGAGAAACTGACCCACTGAACACAACTTGGCTGGAGACACAGAAACTGATTCAATGAACACAACCTGATCGAACACACACAAGCTGACCAATGACCACAAAATGACCGAACAAACAGAAACTGACCCACTGACCACAACCTGACGGAACACACAGAAACTGGCCCAGGTACCACAGCCAGACCGAACACGCAGAAACTGACCCTCTGACAACAACCTGACAGAAAACACAGAATCTAACCCACTGACCAAATCCAAACTGAACACACAGAAACTTACCCACTGACAAAAAT
Source organism: Somniosus microcephalus (assembly GCF_052327205.1). Taxonomy (NCBI): domain Eukaryota; kingdom Metazoa; phylum Chordata; class Chondrichthyes; order Squaliformes; family Somniosidae; genus Somniosus; species Somniosus microcephalus. Next base: position 38,405,970 of record NW_028225186.1, on the reverse strand, counting down.
CTGATGAAACACACAGAAAGTGACACGCTGAACAAATCCTGACCGAACACACAGAAATTGAACCACTGACAACAACTTGATTGAACACACAGAGAAACCGTCCCACTGACAAAACACTGATCGAACCGACAGAAACTGATCCAATGAACAAGAACTAACTGATCACACAGACACTGACACACTGAACAAATACTGACTGAACACACAGAAACTGACACACTGACCACAACCAGACTGAACACATAACGACTAACACAATGACCACAACATGAATGAACTCACAGAAACTGAGCCATTGACCACAACCTGACCGAACACACAGAAACAGACACAATCACCAGAAATGGAATGAATTCACAGAAACTGGCCCACTGACCACAACCTGCCTGAACACACAGAAACTGAACCACTGACCACCACCTGAATCACCACACAGAACCTGATACACAGATCAAATCCTGACCGATCACACAGAAACTGTCCCACTGACCACAATCTGACTGAAAACACCGAAACTGACACAATAACCACAACCTGAATGAACACACAGAAAATGACCCACTGACACAGAACTGACTACACACACAAACTGACACAATGACCACAACCTGAACGAACACACAAAAATTGACCCTCAGACCAGCACCTGTCCAAACACACAGAAAATGACCCACTGACAATAAACTGGCTGAACACACAGCAACTGATGCAATGAACACAATCTGACCGAACACATGCAAACTGACCCACTGACCACAATCTGAAAGAACACACAGAAACTGACCCACTGACCACAACCTGATGGAACACACAGAAACTGACCCAATGACCACAACCTGACCGAACACACAGAAACTGACACACTGATCACAACCTGACCGAGCACACAGAAACTGACAAACTGAACACAAACTGACCAAACAAACAGAAACTGACCGATAGACCACAACCTGTCAGAACACACAGAAACTGACCGACTGACCATAAAATGCCTGAACACACAGAAACTGAGCAATTGGCCACATGCTGACCGAACACACAGTAACTGACAAAGTGACCATAAAATGATTCAACACACAGAAACTGACGCAGTGAACAAAACCTGACTGAACACAACAAAACTGACCCATTGACCCCAACCTGAAGAAACACACAGAAACTGACCCACTGACCACAACCTGATGGAACACACAGAAACTGGCCCCCTGGCCACAACCTGACCGAGAACAACAAAACTGACCCATTGACCACAACCTGGCCAAACGCACAGAGAAAGTGGCCAACTGAACAAATACGGACCAAAAACACAGAAACTCACCCAATGACAATAACTTGACCGAACACACAGAAACTGACACACTGACCACACACTGACGGAACCCACAGAAACTGATCCACTGACTTCAACCTGACTGAACAGACAGAAACTAACCCAATGATGACCTCCTGCCCGAACACACATAAACTGTCCCAATGACAACCACCTGTCCGACCACACAGAAATTGACCCACGGTCCACATTCTTACTGAGCACACAGAAACTGACCCACGGACCAAATCCTGACCAAACACACAGAAACTAACCCACAGAACACAACATACCCGAGCACACAGAAACTGATCCATTGACTACAACCTGACCGAACAAACACTGAAAGTGACACACTAACCAATATCTGACCGAGAACACCGAAGCTGAACCATTGACCACAACCTGGCAAAAACACAGAAAGTGACCAACTGAAGAAATCCTGACCAAACACACAGAAACTGGAACACTGACAAAAACATGACTGAATACACAGAAACAATCCCACTGACCACAAACTGAAGGAATCGACAGAAATTGATCCAGTGACCACAACCTGAATGAACACACATAAACTGACCCACTGAACACATCCTGAATGAACTCACAGAATGTGATCCAATGAACAAAACCTGACCGAGCACACAGAAACTGACACACTGCCCACAACCTGACCGAACACACAGAAACTGTCACACTGACTCAACCTGAATGAACACACAAAAACTGACACAGTGACCTAGTCCTGACTGAAAACACAGAAAATGACCCACTGACCACATCCTGATAAAACACACAGACACTGACACAGTGTCCTCAACCTTAGCAATCACACAGAAAGGGACCCAGTGACAACAACCTGACCTAGCACACAGAAACTGACCCACTGACCACATCCTGACCAAACACACAGAAACTGACCCACTGACAACAACATGTACGAAAACACAGAAACTGACACAATGAACAAATCCTGATCGAACACATATAAGCTGACCCACTGACTACAGCTTGACCAAACACACAGAAACTGATCCACAGACCACCAACTGTCTGAGCACACAGAAACTGACTCACTGTCCACAAACTTTGTGAGCACACAGAAACTGACCCAGGGAACAAATCATGACCAAACACACAGAAACGGACCTACAGAACACAACCTGCCCGAGCACAAAGAAAGTGACCCATTGTCAACAACCTCACAGAACATACACTGAAACTGACACACTGACCCCAATCTGACCGAGCACACCGAAACTGACACAATAACCATAACCTGAATGAACACACAGAAACTGACCCACTGACCACCAACTGACCGAGCACACAGAAACTGAGCCAGACCAGAACCTGACAGGACACATCGAATCTGACCCACTGACCAAATCCTGAACGAACACACAGAAACTGACCCAATGCCAACACTCTGATGAAACACACAGTAAGTGACACACTGAACAAATCCTGACTGAACGCACAGAAACTGAACCACTGACAACAACATGATCGAACACACAGATTCCGTCCCACTGACCAAACACTGATCGAACCGACAGTAACTGATCCACTAAACAAAACCTTAATGATCAAACAGGAACTGACACACTGAACATATCCTGAATGAACACACAGAAACTGACACACTGACCACAACCAGACCGTGCACATAACGACCGCCACAATGACCACAAAATGAAGGAACTCACAGAAACTGAGCGATTGACCACAACCTGAGCGAACACACAGAAACAGACACAATGACAACAAATGGAACTAATTCACAGAAACTGACCCACTGACCACAACCTGCCTGAACACACAGAAACTGAACCATCGACCACAACCTGACTCACCACACAGAATCTGACACACTGATCAAATCCTGACCGATCACACAGAAACTGTCCCACTGACCACAACCTGACCAAAAACACCAAAACTGACACAATAACCATAACATGTATGAACACACAGAAAATGACCCACTGACTCAAAACTGACCAAAAACACAGAAACTGACACAATGATCACAACCTGAATGAACGCACAAAAAATGACCCTCAGACCATCACCTGTCCAAACACACAGAAAATGACCCACTGACCACAAACTGGCTGAACACACAGCAACTGATACACTGAACACAACCTGACCGAACACATGCAAACTGACCCACTGACCATAATCTGACAGAACACACAGAAACTGACCCACTGACAACAACCTGAAGGAACACACAGAAGCTGACCCAATGACCACAACCTGACCGAACACACAGAAACTGAACCACTGAACAAAACCTGAGTGAACACATAGAAACTGACCCACTGACAACAGTATGACGAATGAAACAGAAACTGACCCACTGACATAATCCTGTCAGAACAGACAGAAACTGAACCACTGATCATAACCTGACCGAGCACACAGAAACTGACAAAATGAAAACAACCTGAACGAACGCACAGAAACTCACCCATTGCACACAACCTGAACGAACACACAGAAACTGACCCATTGACCACATCCTGGCCGAACACACAGAAACTGACAAACTGACCATAACATGACTGAACACACAGAAACTGACCCAGTGAACAAAACCTGACTGAACACAGCAAATCTAACCCATTGACCACAACCTGAAGAAACACACAGAAACTGACCCACTGACCTCAACCTGATGGAACACACAGAAACTGACCGCCTGACCACAACCTGACCGAACACAACAAAACTGACCCATTGACCACAACCTGACCAAACACACAGAAAGTGGCCAACTGAACAAATACGGACCGCAAACACAGAAACTGACCCAATGACAATATCTTGACCGAACACACAGAAACTGACACACTGACCACACACTGACGGAACCCACAGAAACTGATCCACTGAATACAATTTGACTGACCAGACAGAAACTAACCCAATGATGATCTACTGCCCGAACACACAGAAACTTTCCCAATGACCACCACCTGTCCGAGCACACAGAAATTGACCCACGGTCCACATCCTTACTGAGCACACAGAAACTGGCCTACGGGCCAAATCCTGACCAAACACACAGAAACTGACACAATGACCACAACCTGACCGAAAACACCAAAACTGACACAATAACCATAACCTGAAAGAACACACAGAAAACGACCCACTGACTCAAAACTGACCAAAAGAACAGAAACTGACACAATGACCACAACCTGAACGAACAAACAAACATTGACACTCTGACCATCACCTGTCCAATCACACAGAAAATGACCCACTGACCACATCCTGATAAAACACACAGACACTGACACAGTGTCCTCAACCTTAGCAATCACACAGAAAGGGACCCAGTGACAACAACCTGACCTAGCACACAGAAACTGACCCACTGACCACATCCTGACCAAACACACAGAAACTGACCCACTGACAACAACATGTACGAAAACACAGAAACTGACACACTGACCAAATCCTGATCGAACACATATAAGCTGACCCACTGACTACAGCTTGACCAAACACACAGAAACTGACCGACAGACCACCAACTGTCTGAGCACACAGAAACTGACTCACTGTCCACAAACTTTGTGAGCACACAGAAACTGACCAAGGGAACAAATCATGACCAAACACACAGAAACGGACCTACAGAACACAACCTGCCCGAGCACAAAGAAAGTGACCCATTGTCAACAACCTCACAGAACATACACTGAAACTGACACACTGACCCCAATCTGACCGAGCACACCGAAACTGACACAATAACCATAACCTGAATGAACACACAGAAACTGACCCACTGACCACCAACTGAATAAGGAAATGGCAGACCAATTAAACTCATACTTTGGTTCTGTATTCACAAAGGAGGACACAAATAACCTCCCAGGAATATCGGCAAACATAGGGACTAATGAGAGGGAGGAGCTGACAGAAATTAGTATCTCTAGGGATATGGTGTTGGGTAAGTTGAGGGGACTGAAGGCCGACAAATCCCCGGGGCCTGATAAACTACATCCTAGGGTACTTAAGGAGGTGGCCCTGGAGATAGCAGATGCTCTAAGGATCATCTTCCGGAACTCCATTGACTCGGGAACAGTACCCGTGGATTGGAGGGTAGCTAATGTTACCCCAATATTTAAAAAGGGGGGTAGAGAGAAAGCAGGGAATTATAGACCAGTAAGCCTTACATCGGTTGTGGGCAAAATGCTAGAGTCCATTATTAAGGATAAAATAGCGGAGCACTTGACAAATGGGGAAAGGATCGGACAGAGTCAACATGGATTTACAAAGGGTAAATCGTGTTTGACTAATCTGCTGGAATTTTTTGAGGAAGTAACTGGTAAAATAGATGGGGGAGAGCCAGTGGATGTGGTGTACCTTGACTTCCAGAAAGCCTTCGATAAGGTTCCACACAAAAGATTATCATGCAAAATTAAGGCTCATGGGATTGGGGGCAAAGTATTAACGTGGATAGAGAACTGGCTGGCGGATAGAAAACAGAGAGTTGGAATAAACGGCTCGTTTTCGGAGTGGCAGGCAGTGACCAGCGGGGTGCCGCAAGGATCTGTCCTGGGACCCCAGCTGTTCACAATATATATAAATGATCTGGATCAGGGAATTGGATGCAATATTTCCAAATTCGCTGACGACACTAAACTAGGAGGAGGGGTGGGCTCTGATGAGGATGTCAGGAGGCTACAGTGCGATTTGGACAGGTTGGGGGAATGGGCAGATACGTGGCAGATGCACTATAATGTGGATAAATGCGAGGTTATCCACTTTGGGGGTAAAAACAGGAGGGTAGATTATTATCTAAATGGCAATAGATTGGGAGATGGGGAAGTGCAGAGGGACCTGGGTGTTCTTGTGCTCCAGTCACTGAAGGAGAGCATGCAGGTGCAACAGGCGATCAAGAAGGCAAATGGTATGTTGGCCTTCATATCAAGGGGGTTCGAGTATAGGAATAGGGATACCTTACTACAGCTGTACAAGGTGCTGGTGAGACCGCATCTGGAGTATTGTGTACAGTTTTGGTCGCCCCATCTGCGGAAGGATGTTCTTGCCATGGAAAGAGTGCAACGGCGATTCACCAGGCTGATACCTGGAATGGCGGGAATGAACTACGAAGAGAGATTAAATAGTTTGGGCTTGTACTCACTGGAGTTTAGAAGATTGAGAGGGGATCTCATCGAAACATATAAAATTATGGCAGGCCTGGACAGGCTGAATTCAGAGAGAATGTTTCCAATGGCCGGGGAGCACAGAACCAGGGGCCACAGTCTAAAAATAGCGGGCAAATCATTTAAAACAGAGATGAGGAAGAATTTCTTCACTCAAAGAGTGGTGAGCCTGTGGAATTCCCTGCCACAGAGGGCTGTGAAGGCTAATTCAATAAATATTTTCAAGAGAGAATTGGATATATTTCTGAAGGCTAAGGGGATTAAGGGTTACGGAGAAAAGGCGGGGACGGGGTACTGAACTGGTAAGATCAGCTATGATCTCAGACGAAGATCAGCCATGATCTCATTGAATGGCGGAGCAGGCTCGAAGGGCCGAATGGCCTACTCCTGTTCCTATCTCTATGTTTCTATGTTTCTATGACCGAGCACACAGAAACTGAGCCAGACCAGAACCTGACAGGACACATAGAATCTGACCCACTGACCAAATCCTGAACGAACACACAGAAACTGACCCAATGCCAACACTCTGATGAAACACACAGTAAGTGACACACTGAACAAATCCTGACCGAACGCACAGAAACTGAACCACTGACAACAACATGATCGAACACACAGATTCCGTCCCACTGACCAAACACTGATCGAAACGACAGTAACTGATCCACTAAACAAAACCTTACTGATCAAACAGGAACTGACACACTGAACATATCCTGAACGAACACACAGAAACTGACCCATTGACCACATCCTGGCCGAACACACAGAAACTGACAAACTGACCATAACATGAATGAACACACAGAAACTGACCCAGTGAACAAAACCTGACTGAACACAGCAAATCTAACCCATTGACCACAACCTGAAGAAACACACAGAAACTGACCCACTGACCTCAACCTGATGGAACACACAGAAACTGACCGCCTGACCACAACCTGACCGAACACAACAAAACTGACCCATTGACCACAACCTGACCAAACACACAGAAAGTGGCCAACTGAACAAATACGGACCGCAAACACAGAAACTGACCCAATGACAATATCTTGACCGAACACACAGAAACTGACACACTGACCACACACTGACGGAACCCACAGAAACTGATCCACTGAATACAATTTGACTGACCAGACAGAAACTAACCCAATGATGATCTACCGCCCGAACACACAGAAACTTTCCCAATGACCACCACCTGTCCGAGCACACAGAAATTGACCCACGGTCCACATCCTTACTGAGCACACAGAAACTGGCCTACGGGCCAAATCCTGACCAAACACACAGAAACTGACACAATGACCACAACCTGACCGAAAACACCAAAACTGACACAATAACCATAACCTGAAAGAACACACAGAAAACGACCCACTGACTCAAAACTGACCAAAAGAACAGAAACTGACACAATGACCACAACCTGAACGAACAAACAAACATTGACACTCTGACCATCACCTGTCCAATCACACAGAAAATGACCCACTGACCACATCCTGATAAAACACACAGACACTGACACAGTGTCCTCAACCTTAGCAATCACACAGAAAGGGACCCAGTGACAACAACCTGACCTAGCACACAGAAACTGACCCACTGACCACATCCTGACCAAACACACAGAAACTGACCCACTGACAACAACATGTACGAAAACACAGAAACTGACACACTGACCAAATCCTGATCGAACACATATAAGCTGACCCACTGACTACAGCTTGACCAAACACACAGAAACTGACCGACAGACCACCAACTGTCTGAGCACACAGAAACTGACTCACTGTCCACAAACTTTGTGAGCACACAGAAACTGACCAAGGGAACAAATCATGACCAAACACACAGAAACGGACCTACAGAACACAACCTGCCCGAGCACAAAGAAAGTGACCCATTGTCAACAACCTCACAGAACATACACTGAAACTGACACACTGACCCCAATCTGACCGAGCACACCGAAACTGACACAATAACCATAACCTGAATGAACACACAGAAACTGACCCACTGACCACCAACTGAATAAGGAAATGGCAGACCAATTAAACTCATACTTTGGTTCTGTATTCACAAAGGAGGACACAAATAACCTCCCAGGAATATCGGCAAACATAGGGACTAATGAGAGGGAGGAGCTGACAGAAATTAGTATCACTAGGGATATGGTGTTGGGTAAGTTGAGGGGACTGAAGGCCGACAAATCCCCGGGGCCTGATAAACTACATCCTAGGGTACTTAAGGAGGTGGCCCTGGAGATAGCAGATGCTCTAAGGATCATCTTCCGGAACTCCATTGACTCGGGAACAGTACCCGTGGATTGGAGGGTAGCTAATGTTACCCCAATATTTAAAAAGGGGGGTAGAGAGAAAGCAGGGAATTATAGACCAGTAAGCCTTACATCGGTTGTGGGCAAAATGCTAGAGTCCATTATTAAGGATAAAATAGCGGAGCACTTGACAAATGGGGAAAGGATCGGACAGAGTCAACATGGATTTACAAAGGGTAAATCGTGTTTGACTAATCTGCTGGAATTTTTTGAGGAAGTAACTGGTAAAATAGATGGGGGAGAGCCAGTGGATGTGGTGTACCTTGACTTCCAGAAAGCCTTCGATAAGGTTCCACACAAAAGATTATCATGCAAAATTAAGGCTCATGGGATTGGGGGCAAAGTATTAACGTGGATAGAGAACTGGCTGGCGGATAGAAAACAGAGAGTTGGAATAAACGGCTCGTTTTCGGAGTGGCAGGCAGTGACCAGCGGGGTGCCGCAAGGATCTGTCCTGGGACCCCAGCTGTTCACAATATATATAAATGATCTGGATCAGGGAATTGGATGCAATATTTCCAAATTCGCTGACGACACTAAACTAGGAGGAGGGGTGGGCTCTGATGAGGATGTCAGGAGGCTACAGTGCGATTTGGACAGGTTGGGGGAATGGGCAGATACGTGGCAGATGCACTATAATGTGGATAAATGCGAGGTTATCCACTTTGGGGGTAAAAACAGGAGGGTAGATTATTATCTAAATGGCAATAGATTGGGAGATGGGGAAGTGCAGAGGGACCTGGGTGTTCTTGTGCACCAGTCACTGAAGGAGAGCATGCAGGTGCAACAGGCGATCAAGAAGGCAAATGGTATGTTGGCCTTCATATCAAGGGGGTTCGAGTATAGGAATAGGGATACCTTACTACAGCTGTACAAGGTGCTGGTGAGACCGCATCTGGAGTATTGTGTACAGTTTTGGTCGCCCCATCTGCGGAAGGATGTTCTTGCCATGGAAAGAGTGCAACGGCGATTCACCAGGCTGATACCTGGAATGGCGGGAATGAACTACGAAGAGAGATTAAATAGTTTGGGCTTGTACTCACTGGAGTTTAGAAGATTGAGAGGGGATCTCATCGAAACATATAAAATTATGGCAGGCCTGGACAGGCTGAATTCAGAGAGAATGTTTCCAATGGCCGGGGAGCACAGAACCAGGGGCCACAGTCTAAAAATAGCGGGCAAATCATTTAAAACAGAGATGAGGAAGAATTTCTTCACTCAAAGAGTGGTGAGCCTGTGGAATTCCCTGCCACAGAGGGCTGTGAAGGCTAATTCAATAAATATTTTCAAGAGAGAATTGGATATATTTCTGAAGGCTAAGGGGATTAAGGGTTACGGAGAAAAGGCGGGGACGGGGTACTGAACTGGTAAGATCAGCTATGATCTCAGACGAAGATCAGCCATGATCTCATTGAATGGCGGAGCAGGCTCGAAGGGCCGAATGGCCTACTCCTGTTCCTATCTCTATGTTTCTATGTTTCTATGACCGAGCACACAGAAACTGAGCCAGACCAGAACCTGACAGGACACATAGAATCTGACCCACTGACCAAATCCTGAACGAACACACAGAAACTGACCCAATGCCAACACTCTGATGAAACACACAGTAAGTGACACACTGAACAAATCCTGACCGAACGCACAGAAACTGAACCACTGACAACAACATGATCGAACACACAGATTCCGTCCCACTGACCAAACACTGATCGAAACGACAGTAACTGATCCACTAAACAAAACCTTACTGATCAAACAGGAACTGACACACTGAACATATCCTGAACGAACACACAGAAACTGACCCATTGACCACATCCTGGCCGAACACACAGAAACTGACAAACTGACCATAACATGAATGAACACACAGAAACTGACCCAGTGAACAAAACCTGACTGAACACAGCAAATCTAACCCATTGACCACAACCTGAAGAAACACACAGAAACTGACCCACTGACCTCAACCTGATGGAACACACAGAAACTGACCGCCTGACCACAACCTGACCGAACACAACAAAACTGACCCATTGACCACAACCTGACCAAACACACAGAAAGTGGCCAACTGAACAGATACGGACCGCAAACACAGAAACTGACCCAATGACAATATCTTGACCGAACACACAGAAACTGACACACTGACCACACACTGACGGAACCCACAGAAACTGATCCACTGAATACAATTTGACTGACCAGAAAGAAACTAACCCAATGATGATCTACTGCCCGAACACACAGAAACTTTCCCAATGACCACCACCTGTCCGAGCACACAGAAATTGACCCACGGTCCACATCCTTACTGAGCACACAGAAACTGGCCTACGGGCCAAATCCTGACCAAACACACAGAAACTGACACAATGACCACAACCTGACCGAAAACACCAAAACTGACACAATAACCATAACCTGAAAGAACACACAGAAAACGACCCACTGACTCAAAACTGACCAAAAGAACAGAAACTGACACAATGACCACAACCTGAACGAACAAACAAACATTGACACTCTGACCATCACCTGTCCAATCACACAGAAAATGACCCACTGACCACATCCTGATAAAACACACAGACACTGACACAGTGTCCTCAACCTTAGCAATCACACAGAAAGGGACCCAGTGACAACAACCTGACCTAGCACACAGAAACTGACCCACTGACCACATCCTGACCAAACACACAGAAACTGACCCACTGACAACAACATGTACGAAAACACAGAAACTGACACACTGACCAAATCCTGATCGAACACATATAAGCTGACCCACTGACTACAGCTTGACCAAACACACAGAAACTGACCGACAGACCACCAACTGTCTGAGCACACAGAAACTGACTCACTGTCCACAAACTTTGTGAGCACACAGAAACTGACCAAGGGAACAAATCATGACCAAACACACAGAAACGGACCTACAGAACACAACCTGCCCGAGCACAAAGAAAGTGACCCATTGTCAACAACCTCACAGAACATACACTGAAACTGACACACTGACCCCAATCTGACCGAGCACACCGAAACTGACACAATAACCATAACCTGAATGAACACACAGAAACTGACCCACTGACCACCAACTGAATAAGGAAATGGCAGACCAATTAAACTCATACTTTGGTTCTGTATTCACAAAGGAGGACACAAATAACCTCCCAGGAATATCGGCAAACATAGGGACTAATGAGAGGGAGGAGCTGACAGAAATTAGTATCACTAGGGATATGGTGTTGGGTAAGTTGAGGGGACTGAAGGCCGACAAATCCCCGGGGCCTGATAAACTACATCCTAGGGTACTTAAGGAGGTGGCCCTGGAGATAGCAGATGCTCTAAGGATCATCTTCCGGAACTCCATTGACTCGGGAACAGTACCCGTGGATTGGAGGGTAGCTAATGTTACCCCAATATTTAAAAAGGGGGGTAGAGAGAAAGCAGGGAATTATAGACCAGTAAGCCTTACATCGGTTGTGGGCAAAATGCTAGAGTCCATTATTAAGGATAAAATAGCGGAGCACTTGACAAATGGGGAAAGGATCGGACAGAGTCAACATGGATTTACAAAGGGTAAATCGTGTTTGACTAATCTGCTGGAATTTTTTGAGGAAGTAACTGGTAAAATAGATGGGGGAGAGCCAGTGGATGTGGTGTACCTTGACTTCCAGAAAGCCTTCGATAAGGTTCCACACAAAAGATTATCATGCAAAATTAAGGCTCATGGGATTGGGGGCAAAGTATTAACGTGGATAGAGAACTGGCTGGCGGATAGAAAACAGAGAGTTGGAATAAACGGCTCGTTTTCGGAGTGGCAGGCAGTGACCAGCGGGGTGCCGCAAGGATCTGTCCTGGGACCCCAGCTGTTCACAATATATATAAATGATCTGGATCAGGGAATTGGATGCAATATTTCCAAATTCGCTGACGACACTAAACTAGGAGGAGGGGTGGGCTCTGATGAGGATGTCAGGAGGCTACAGTGCGATTTGGACAGGTTGGGGGAATGGGCAGATACGTGGCAGATGCACTATAATGTGGATAAATGCGAGGTTATCCACTTTGGGGGTAAAAACAGGAGGGTAGATTATTATCTAAATGGCAATAGATTGGGAGATGGGGAAGTGCAGAGGGACCTGGGTGTTCTTGTGCACCAGTCACTGAAGGAGAGCATGCAGGTGCAACAGGCGATCAAGAAGGCAAATGGTATGTTGGCCTTCATATCAAGGGGGTTCGAGTATAGGAATAGGGATACCTTACTACAGCTGTACAAGGTGCTGGTGAGACCGCATCTGGAGTATTGTGTACAGTTTTGGTCGCCCCATCTGCGGAAGGATGTTCTTGCCATGGAAAGAGTGCAACGGCGATTCACCAGGCTGATACCTGGAATGGCGGGAATGAACTACGAAGAGAGATTAAATAGTTTGGGCTTGTACTCACTGGAGTTTAGAAGATTGAGAGGGGATCTCATCGAAACATATAAAATTATGGCAGGCCTGGACAGGCTGAATTCAGAGAGAATGTTTCCAATGGCCGGGGAGCACAGAACCAGGGGCCACAGTCTAAAAATAGCGGGCAAATCATTTAAAACAGAGATGAGGAAGAATTTCTTCACTCAAAGAGTGGTGAGCCTGTGGAATTCCCTGCCACAGAGGGCTGTGAAGGCTAATTCAATAAATATTTTCAAGAGAGAATTGGATATATTTCTGAAGGCTAAGGGGATTAAGGGTTACGGAGAAAAGGCGGGGACGGGGTACTGAACTGGTAAGATCAGCTATGATCTCAGACGAAGATCAGCCATGATCTCATTGAATGGCGGAGCAGGCTCGAAGGGCCGAATGGCCTACTCCTGTTCCTATCTCTATGTTTCTATGTTTCTATGACCGAGCACACAGAAACTGAGCCAGACCAGAACCTGACAGGACACATAGAATCTGACCCACTGACCAAATCCTGAACGAACACACAGAAACTGACCCAATGCCAACACTCTGATGAAACACACAGTAAGTGACACACTGAACAAATCCTGACCGAACGCACAGAAACTGAACCACTGACAACAACATGATCGAACACACAGATTCCGTCCCACTGACCAAACACTGATCGAACCGACAGTAACTGATCCACTAAACAAAACCTTACTGATCAAACAGGAAATGACACACTGAACATATCCTGAATGAACACACAGAAACTGACACACTGACCACAACCAGACCGTGCACATAACGACCGCCACAATGACCACAAAATGAAGGAACTCACAGAAACTGAGCGATTGACCACAACCTGAGCGAACACACAGAAACAGACACAATGACAACAAATGGAACTAATTCACAGAAACTGACCCACTGACCACAACCTGCCTGAACACACAGAAACTGAACCATCGACCACAACCTGACTCACCACACAGAATCTGACACACTGATCAAATCCTGACCGATCACACAGAAACTGTCCCACTGACCACAACCTGACCAAAAACACCAAAACTGACACAATAACCATAACATGTATGAACACACAGAAAATGACCCACTGACTCAAAACTGACCAAAAACACAGAAACTGACACAATGATCACAACCTGAATGAACGCACAAAAAATGACCCTCAGACCATCACCTGTCCAAACACACAGAAAATGACCCACTGACCACAAACTGGCTGAACACACAGCAACTGATACACTGAACACAACCTGACCGAACACATGCAAACTGACCCACTGACCATAATCTGACAGAACACACAGAAACTGACCCACTGACAACAACCTGAAGGAACACACAGAAGCTGACCCAATGACCACAACCTGACCGAACACACAGAAACTGAACCACTGAACAAAACCTGAGTGAACACATAGAAACTGACCCACTGACAACAGTATGACGAATGAAACAGAAACTGACCCACTGACATAATCCTGTCAGAACAGACAGAAACTGAACCACTGATCATAACCTGACCGAGCACACAGAAACTGACAAAATGAAAACAACCTGAACGAACGCACAGAAACTCACCCATTGCACACAACCTCAACGAACACACAGAAACTGACCCATTGACCACATCCTGGCCGAACACACAGAAACTGACAAACTGACCATAACATGACTGAACACACAGAAACTGACCCAGTGAACAAAACCTGACTGAACACAGCAAATCTAACCCATTGACCACAACCTGAAGAAACACACAGAAACTGACCCACTGACCTCAACCTGATGGAACACACAGAAACTGACCGCCTGACCACAACCTGACCGAGCACAACAAAACTGACCCATTGACCACAACCTGACCATACACACAGAAAGTGGCCAACTGAACTAATACGGACCGCAAACACAGAAACTGACCCAATGACAATATCTTGACCGAACACACAGAAACTGACACACTGACCACACACTGACGGAACCCACAGAAACTGATCCACTGAATACAATTTGACTGAACAGACAGAAACTAAACCAATGATGATCTACTGCCCGAACACACAGAAACTTTCCCAATGACCACCACCTGTCCGAGCACACAGAAATTGACCCACGGTCCACATCCTTACTGAGCACACAGAAACTGGCCTACGGGCCAAATCCTGACCAAACACACAGAAACTGACACAATGACCACAACCTGACCGAAAACACCAAAACTGACACAATAACCTTAACCTGAAAGAACACACAGAAAACGACCCACTGACTCAAAATTGACCAAAAGAACAGAAACTGACACAATGACCACAACCTGAACGAACACACAAACATTGACACTCTGACCATCACCTGTCCAATCACACAGAAAATGACCCACTGACCACAACATGGCTGAACACACAGTAACTGACCCACTGACCACAACCAGATGGAACACACAGAAACTGACCCACTGACCACAAGCTGACCGAACACACAGAATCTGAACCACTGAACATCCCTGACTGAACACACAGAAACTACCCACTGACAACATTATGACGAAACAAACAGAAACTGACCCACTGAACAGATCCTTTCAGAACAGACAGAAACTGACCCACTGATCACAACCTAACCGAGCACACAGAAACTGACAAGCTGAACACAACCTGACCGAACACACAGAAATTGAACCATTGACCACAACCTGACCGAACACACAGAAACTGACCCACTGACCATATAATGACAGAATACACAGAAACTGACCCATTGAACATAACCTGACCGAACACACAGAAACTGACAAACTGACCATAAAATGACTGAACACACAGAAACTGAACCACTGAACACAACCTGACCGAATATAACAAAACTGACACATTGACCACAACCTGATGGAACACACAGAGACTGACCCACTGACCTCAACCTGATGGAACACACAGAAACTGACCCCTTGACCACAACCTGACCAAACACTCAGTAACTGAACCACTGACCACAACCTGACCGAACACACAGAAACTGACCAACTGACCACAAACTGACTGAACACACAGAAACTGAAACACTGCCCACAACCTGACCGAACACAAAGAAACTGTCACACTGACCTCAATCTGACTGAACACACAAAAACTGACACAGTGAGGAAGTCCTGACTGAACGCACAGAAAATGACCAACGGACCACAAACTGACCGAACACACAGGAACTGTCACACTGACCTCAATCTGACTGAACACACAAAAATTGGCAAACTGAACAAATCCTGACTGAACACACAGAAACTGACACACTGACCACAAACTGACCGAGCACATAACGACTGACACAATGACCACTACATGAACGAACTCACAGAAACTGAGCCATTGACCACAAACTGACCGACCACAGAGAAACAGACACGATGACCACAAATGGAACAAATTCACAAAAAACTGGCCCACTGACCACAACCTGCCTGATCACACAGAAACTGAACCACTAACCGCAACCTGAATCACCACACAGAAACTGATACACTGATGAAATCCTGACCGATCGCACAGAAACTGTCCCACTGACAACAATCTGACTGAAAACTCCGAAACTGATACAATAACCACAACATAAAAGAACACACAGAACATGACCCACTGACTCAAAACTGACCAAACACACAGAAAATGACACAATGACCACAACCTGAACGAACACACACAAAATTGACCCTCAGACTAGCACCTGCCCAAACACACAGAAACAGAGCTACTGACCACAAACTGGCTGAACACACAGCAACTGATGCACTGAATACAACCTGACCGAACACATGCAAACTGACCCACTGACCACAATCTGACAGAACACACAGAAACTGACCCACTGACAACAACCTCATGGAACACACAGAAACCGACCCAATGACCACAACCTGACCGAATACACAGAAACTGAACCACTGAACAAACACTGACTGAACACACAGAAACTGACCCAGTGAACAGAACCTGACCGAACACAACAAAACTGACCCATTGACCACAACCTGAAGAAACACACAGAAACTGACCCACTGGCCACAACCTGACCGAACACAACAAAACTGACCAATTGACCACAACCTGGCCAAACACACAGAAAGTGGTCAACTGAACGAATAAAGACCGCAAACACAGAAACTGACCCAATGACAATGACTTGACCGAACACACAGAAACTGACACACTGACCACAAACTGATGGAACAACACAGGAACTGATCCACTGACCACTACCTGTCTGAACAGACAGTAACTAACCCAATGATGACCACCTGCCCGAACACACAGACACTTTCCCAATGACCACCACCTGCCCAAGCACACAGAAATTGACCCACGGTCCACATCCTTACTGAGCACACAGAAACTGACCCACGGACCAAATCCTCACCAAACACACAGAAACTGACACAATGACCACAAACTGACCGAAAACAGCAAAACTGACACAATAACCATAACCTGAATGAACACACAGAAAATGACCCACTGACTCAAAACTGACCAAAAACACAGAAACTGACACAATGACCACAACCTGAACGAACACACAAAAATTCACCCTCTGACCATCATCTGTCCAAACACACAGAAAATGACCCACTGACCACAACCTGGCTGAACACACAGCAACTGATACACTGAACACATCCTGACCGAACAAATGAAAACTGACCTACTGACCACAACTGACAGAGCACACAGAAACTGACCCACTGACCACAACCTGATGGAACACACAGAAACTGATCCACTGACCACAAGTTAACCGAACACACAGAGACTGAACCACTGAACAAAACCTGACTGAACACACAGAAACTGACCCACTGACAACATTATGATGAAACAAACAGAAACTGACCCTCTGACCAGATCCTTTCAGAACAGACAGAAACTGACCCACTGATCACAACCTGACCGAGCACACAGAAACTGACAAATTGAACACAACCTGACTGAAAACACAGAAACTGACCCATTGACCACAACCTGACCGAACACACAGAAACTGACCCACTGACCATAAAATGATTGAATACACAGAAACTGACCCACTGACCATAACCTGACCGAACACATATAAACTGACAAACTGACCATAAAATGACTGAACACACAGAAACTGACCCACTGAACACAACATGACCGAACACAACAAAACTGACACATTGACCACAACCTGATGGAACACACAGAAACACACCCACTGACCTCAACCTGATGGAACACACAGAAACCGACCCCCAGACCACAACCTGACCAAACACACAGTAACTGATCCATTGACCACAACCTGACCGAACACACAGAAACTGACCAACTGACCACAAACTGAGCGAACACACAGAAACTGACACACTGCCCACAACCTGACCGAACACACCGAAACTATCATACTGACCTCAATCTGACTGAACACACAAAAACTGACACAGTGACCAAGTCCTGACTGACCGCACAGAAAATGACCAACTGACCACAAACTGACCGATCACACAGAAACTGATACACTGCCCACAAACTGACCGAACACACAGAAACTGTCACACTGACCTCAATCTGACTGAACACACAAAAACTGACACAGTGACCAAGTCCTGACTGAACGCACAGAAAATGACCAACTGACCACAAACTGACGGATCACACAGAAACTGACACACTGCCCACAACCTGACCGAACACACAGAAGCTGTCACACTGACCTCAATCTGACTGAACACACAAAAACTGACACACTGAAGAAATCCTGACTGAACACACAGAAACTGACACACTGACCACAACCTGAACGAGCACATAACGACTGACACAATGACCACAACATGAATGAACTCACAGAAACTGAGCCATTGACCACAACCTGACCGAACTCACAGAAAAAGACACAATGACCTCAAATGGAACGAATTCACAAAAAACTGGCCCATTGACCACAACCTGCCTGAGCACACAGAAACTGAACCACTGACCACAACCTGAATCACCACACAGAAACTTATACACTGACCAAAACCTGACCGAGCACACTGTAACTGACCCACTGAAATCAACCTGTTCAAACACACACCAGCTTACCCACTGACGACAACCTGACCAGAGCACACAGAACCTGACCCACTGACCATAACCTGACCAAACACAGAGTAGCTGACCAAATGACCACAACCTGACCGAACACACAGAGACTGGCCAACTGACCACAAACTGACCGAACACAGAGAAACTGACACACTGCCCAAACTCCTGACTGAACACACAGAAACTGACACAATGACCACAACCTGACTGAGCATACAAAGACTGACACAATGACCACAACATGAACGAACTCACAGAAACTGAGCCATTGTCCATAACCAGACCGTATACACATAAACTGACACATTGACAACAAATGGAACGAATTCACAGAAACAGTCCCACTGACCACAACCTGCCTGAACACACATAAACTGAAACACTGACCAAATCCTGGCCGAACTCACAGAAGCTGTCCCACTGACCAAAACTGACTGAAAACACTGGAACTTACACAATAACCACAACCTGAATGAGCACACAGAAAATGACCCACTGACACAAATCTGACCATACACACAGAAACTGACACAATGACCACGACCTGAACGAACACACAAAAATTGACCCTCAGACCAGCACCTGTCCAACCACATAGAAAATGACCGACTGAACACAACTTGGCTGAACACACTGTTGCCTCACAGCGCCAGGGACCCGGGTTCAAATCTGGACTCGGGCGACTGTCTGTGTGGAGTTTGCACATTCTCCCTGTGTCTGCGTGGGTTTCCTCCGGGTGCTCCGGTTTCCTCCTACAGGCCAAAGATGTGCGGGTTAGGTTGATTTGGCTATGATAAATTGACCCTTAGTGTTGGGGGATTAAATACGTGGGGTTACGGGGATAGGGTGGGATATGTGTCGGTGCAGGCTCGATGGGCCGAAATGGCCTCTATCTGCACTGTGGGGATTCTGTGATTTTGTGGGATTCTGTGAAAACAACCTAATGGAACACACAGAAACTGACCCACTGACTACAACATGGCTGATCACACAGAAACGGACCACATGACCACAAACTGACCAAACACACAGAAACTGACCCACTGACCACACCCTGACTGAACACACAGAAACTGACCCACTGACAACAGTATGACGAAACAAACAGAATCTGACCCACTGACCAGATCCTGTCAGAACAGACAGAAACTGAAGCACTGATCACAACCTGACTGAGCACACAGAAACTGACAAAATGAACACAACCTGACCGGACACATGCAAACTGACCTACTGATCACAAACTGACAGAACACCCAGAAACTGACCCACTGACTACAACCTGATGGAATACACAGAAACTGACCCAATGACCACAACCTGACCGAACACACAGAAACTGAACCACTGAACAAACCCTGACTGAACACACAGAAACTGACCCACTGACAACAGTATGACGAAACAAACAGAAACTAACCCAATGACCAGATCCTGTCAGAACTGACAGAAACTGGACGACTGATCACAACCTGACCGAACACACAGAAACTGACAAACTCACCATAACATGACTGAACACACAGAAACTGACCCAGTGAACAAAACCTGACCGAACACAACAAAACTGACCCATTGACCACAACATGAAGAAACACACAGAAACTGACCCACTGAACTCAACCTGATGGAACACACAGAAACTGACCCCCTGACCACAACCTGACCGAACACACAGAAACTGACCCACTGACAACAACCAGACTGAACAGACAGGAACTAACCCAATGATGACCTCCTGCCTGAATACACAGAAACTTTCCCAATGACCACCACCTGTCCGAGCACACAGAAATTGACCCATGGTCCACATCCTTACTGCGCACACAGAAACTGATCCACGGACCAAATCCTGACCAAAAACACAGAAACTGACACAATGACCACAACCTGAACGAACACACAAAAATTGACCCTCAGACCATCACATGTCCAAACACACAGAAAATGACCCACTAACCACAACCTGGCTGAACACACAGCAACTGATACACTGAACACAACCTGACCGAACACATGCAAACTGACCCACTGACCACAAGCTGACCGAACACACGGAAACTGAACCACTGAACAAATCCTGACTGAACACACAGAATCTGACCCACTGACAACATTATGACGAATCAAACAGAAACTGACCCATTGACCAGATCCTTTCAGAACAGACAGAAACTGACCCACTGATCACAACATGACAGAGCACACAGAAACTGAAAAGCTGAACACAACCTGACCGAACACACAGAAACTGACCCATTGAGCACAACCTGACCGAACACACAGAAACTGACCCACTGACAATAAAATGACTGAATACACAGAAACTGACCCATTGACCATAACCTGACCGAACACACAGAAACTGACAAACTGACCAGAAAATGACTGAACACACAGAAACGGACCCACTGAGCACAACGTGACCGAACAGAACAAAACTGACACATTGACCACAACCTGATGGAACACACAGAAACTGACACACTGACCTCAACCTGATGGAACACACAGAAACTGACACCCTGACCACAACTTGACCAAACACACAGTAACTGACCCACTGACCACGACCTGACCGAAGTCACAGAAACTGACCAACTGACCACAAACTGACCGAACACACAGAAACTGTCACACTGACCTCAATCTGACTGAACACACAGAAACTGACACACTGAACAAATCCTGACTGAACACGCAGAAACTGACACACTGACCACAACCTGACCGAGCACATAACGACTGACACAATAACCACAACATGAACGAACTCGCAGAAACTGAGCCATTGACCACAACCTGACCAAAAACACAAAAACAGACACAATGACAACAAATGGAACGAATTCACAAAAAACTGGCCAACTGACCACAACCTGCCTGAACACACAGAAACAGAACCACTGACCGCAACCTGAATCACCACACAGAAACTGACACACTGATCAAATCCTGACCGATCGCACAGAAAGTGTCCCACTGACCACAACCTGACTGAAAACTCCAAAACTGATACAATATCCACAACATAAATGAACACACAGAACATGACCCACTGACTCAAAACTGACCAAACATACAGAAACTGACACAATGACCACAACCTGAACGAACACACAAAAATTGACCCTCAGACCAGCACCTGCCCAAACACACAGAAACTGTCCCACTGACCACAATCTGACAGAACACACAGAAACTGACCCACTGACAACAACCAATGGAACACACAGAAACTGACCCAATGACAACAACCTGACCGAACACGCAGAAACGGAACCACTGAATAAACCCTGACTGAACACACAGAAACTGACCCACTGACAACAGTATGACGAAACAAACAGAAACTGACCCACTGACCAGATCCTGTCAGAACAGACAGAAACTGACACACTGATCACAACCTGACCGAGCACACAGAAACTGACAAAATGAACACATCCTGACCGAACACACAGAAACTGACCCATTGACAACAACGTGAACGAACACACAGAAACTGACCCACTGACCATAAAATGACTGAGCACACAGAAACTGACCCATTGACCACAACCTGACCAAACACACAGAAACTGACAAACTGACCATAACATGAAGAAACACACAGAAACTGACACACTGACCTCAATCTGATGGAACACACAGAAACTGTCCCCCTGACCACAACCTGACCGAACACAACAAAGCTGACCCATTGACCATAACCTGGCAAAACACACAGAACGTGGCCAAATGAACAAATACGGACCACAAACACAGAAACTGACCCAATGACAATAACTTGACCGAACACACAGAAACTTACACACTGACCACAAACTGACGGAACCCACAGAAACTGATCCACTGACCACAACCTGACTGAACAGACAGTAACTAACCCAATGATGACCACTTGCCCGAACACACAGAAACTGACCCAATGACAATAACTTGACCGAACACACAGAAACTTACACACTGACCACAAACTGACGGAACACACAGATACTGATCCACTGACCACAACCTGACTGAACAGACAGAAACTAACCCAATGATGACCTCCTGCACGAACACACATAACTGATACAATGACCACCACCTGTCCGAGCACACAGAAATTGATCCACGGACCAAATCCTGACCAAACAGACAGAAACTAACCACAGAACACAAAGTGCCCGAGCACACAGAAACTGACCCATTGACCACAACCTGACTTAACAAGCACTGAAACTGACACACTGACCACTATCTGACCGAGAAAACCGAAACTGAACCATTGACCACAACCTGGCCAAAACACAGAAAGTGACCAACTGAACAAATCCTGACCGAACACACAGTAAATGGAACACTGACAAAAACTTGACTGAATACACCGAAACTGTCCCACTGACCACAAACTTAAGGAATCGACATAAATTGATCCAGTGACCACAACCTGAATGATCACACATAAACTGACCCACTGAACACATCCTGAATGAACTCACAGAATTTGACCCACTGATCAAAACATGTCTGAGCACACTGTAACTGACCCACTGACCACAACCTGTTCAAACACACACAAAATTACCCACTGACAACAACCTGACCAGAACATACAGAACCTGACACATTGACCATAACCTGACCAAACAGACAGTAACTGACCCACTGACCACAACCTGACCGAACACACAGAGACTGATCAACTGACCACAAACTGACCGAACACACCAAAACTGACATACTGCCCAACTCCTAACTGAACACACAGGAACTGACACAATGACCACAACCAGACCGTAGACACATAAACTGAGACATTGACAAAAAATGGAACGAATTCACAGAAACTGTCCCACTGACCACAACCTGCCTGAACACACATAAACTGACACACTGACCAAATCCTGACGGAACACACAGAAGCTGTCACACTGACCAAAACTGACTGAAAACACCGGAACTGACACAATAACCACAACCTGAATGAACACAAAGAAAATAACCCACTGACACAAATGTGACCATAGACACAGAAACTGACACAATGACCAAAACTTGAACGAACACACAAAAATTGACCCTCAGACCAGCACCTGTCCAACCACACAGAAAATGACCCACTCACCACAACTTGGCTGAACATACAGGAACTGGCCCACTGATCACAACCTGATGGAACACAAAGGAACTTACCCACTGACTACAACCTGGCTGAACACACATAAACTGACCAACTGCCCACAAACTGACCGAACACACAGAAACTGACACACTGCCCACAACCTGACCGAACACACAGAAAATGTCACACTGACCTCAACCTGACTGAACACACAAAAACTGACAAAGTGACCAAGTCCTGACTGAACGCACAGAAACTGAACCACTGACCACATCCTGACCAAACACACAGAAACGGAACCACTGACCACAAACTGACCCACCACACAGAAACTGACACACTGATCAAATACGGACCAATCACTCATAAACGGTCCCACTGACCACAACCTGACCGAAAACACCAAAACGGACACAATAACCATAACCTGAATGAACACACAGAAAATGAACCACTGACTCAAAACTGACAAAAAACACATAAACTGACACAATGACCACAACCTGAACGAACACACAAAAATTGACTCTCAGACCATCACCTGTCCAAACACAGAAAATGACCAACTGACTTAATAAGATAAGACAGGATCTGGCAAGAGTGGACTGGGAGCAGCTACTTATAGGAAAATCCACATCAAAACAGTGGGAGGCTTTCAGAAGGGAAATAGAGAGAGTACAACACCAAGAGGATAACCAGGGAAAGGGTAGGGCCCATTAGGGACCAAAGTGGCAATCTGTGTGCAGAGCCAGATGATGTAGGCGGGGTTTTTAATGATTTTTTTGCATCTGTGTTCACTATGGAGAGAGACGATTCAGACAAAGAAATCGGGCAAGGGGACTGTGACATACAAAGGGTAGCTAAAGTAAATGTTGGTTCCTTAGAGGATGACACCGATAAATTAATGGTGGGAAATATGGAGAAGGCAAAAACACTGAATGAATATTTCGTATCAGTCTTTACAGTAGAAGAAACTAAGAATATCCCAACACTGGACAAACAGGGGGCTATAGGGGAGGAGGAGCTAAACACGATCAAAATCACTAAGGAAGTGGTACTCGGTAAAATAATGGGACTCAAGGTGGATAAATCACCTGGACCTGATGGCTTACATCCTAGGGTCTTGAGGGAAGTGGCGGTAGGGATTGTGGATGCATTGGTAATAATTTTCCAAAACTCCCTGGAAACAGCAAAGATCCGGGCAGACTGGAAAACTGCTAATGCAACGCCCTTATTTAATAAGGGCAGCAGGCAGAAGGCTGGAATCTATAGACCAGTTAGCCTAACATCTGTGGTAGGTAAAATATCGGAGTCCATTATTAAGGAGACAGTAACAGGACATTTGGATAATCATAATTTAATAGGACAAAGGCAGCATTGTTTTATGAAGGGGAAGTCATGTTTGACAAATTTGCTGGAGTTCTTTGAGGAAGTAACATATAGGGTGATACTGGACCTAATTCTGTGGAATGTAGCCGGGCAAGTGGTGGAAGAGTCAGTAGGAGTGCATTTTGCCGACACTGACCATAATTCGGTGAGGTTTAAGGTGGTCATGGAAAAAGACAAAGACGGCCCGGAAATAAGGGTTCTAAATTGGGGGAAGGCCGATTTTAATATGGTAAGGCAGGATCTGGCCAAAGTGGACTGGGAGCAGCTACTTATAGGAAAATCCACATCAAGACAGTGGGAGACTTTCAGAAGGGAAATAGAGAGAGTACAATGCCAACATGTTCCTGTAAAGGTCAAGGGAGGGACCAACAAGCAAAGGGAACCTTGGATGACAAGGGATATACAAAAATGCATTAGAAATAAAAGGGGGGCTTTTGGCAGTTACTAAAGACTAAAGACGGAAGAAGCCCTAGAGGAGTATAAAAAGTGCAGGGGCATAATTAAAAAAGAAATTAGGAGGACGAGGAGGGGCCATGAAATAACACTGGCGAGCAAAATAAAGGAAAATCCTAAGATGTTTTATAAGTATATTAAGGGCAAGAGGATAACCAGGGAAAGGGTAGGGCCCATTAGGGACCAAAGTGGCAAGCTGTGTGTAGAGCCAGATGAAGTAGGTGGGGTTTTCAATGAATTTTTTGCCTCAGTGTTCATTATGGAGAAAGTCGATGTAGACATAAAAGTCGGGCAAGGGGACTGTGAAATACTTGAACATATTAGCATCGAGAGGGAGGAGGTACTAGCGGTTTTAGCAGGCCAAAAAGTGGATAAATCCCCAGGCCCGGACGAGATGTATCCCAGGCTGTTGTGTGAGGCAAAGGAGGAGATTGCAGGGGTTCTGACACAAATTTTCAGAACCTCTCAGGCCACAGGGGATGTACCAGAGGACTGGAGAACAGCTAACGTAGTACCATTATTCAAGAAGGGTAGCAGGGATAAACCAGGGAGTTACAGGCCAGTGAGCCTAACATCTGTGGTAGGGAAATTATTGGAAAACATTCTGAGGGACAAAATTAGTCTCCATTTGGAGAGGCAAGGATTAATCGGGGATAGTCAGCATGGCTTTGTCAAGGGTAAATCATGTCTGACCAATCTGATTGAATTTTTCGAGGGGGTGACTCGGTGTGTGGATGAGGGAAATGCTGTGGATGTGGTTTACATGGACTTCAGTAAAGCTTTTGACAAAGTCCCGCATAGGAGACTGGTCAAGAAGGTAAGAGCCCATGGGATCCAGGGGGCCTTGGCGGGTTGGATCCTAAACTGGCTGAGTGGCAGGAGGCAGAGGGTGATGGTCGAAGGTTGCTTTTGTGACTGGAAGCCTGTGTCCAGTGGGGTACCTCAGGGATCGGTGCTGGGTCCCTTGCTGTTTGTGATCTACATTAATGATTTGGATGAGAATGTAAAGGGTATGATCAGTAAGTTCGCGGATGACACGAAAATTGGTGGGGTGGGAAATTGCGATGAGGAAAGCCTCAGGCTACAGGACGATATTAACGGGTTGGCCAGATGGGCGGAAAAGTGGCAAATGGAATTTAACCCGGAAAAGTGCGAGGTGATGCATTTTGGACGGACAAATAAGGCAAGGGAATACACAATGAGTGGTAGGACCCTAGTAAGTACCGAGGGTCAGAGGGACCTTGGTGTACATGTACATAGATCCCTGAAGGCAGCGGAACAGGTAGATAAGATGGTTAAAAAGGCTTATGGGATACTTGCCTTCATTAGCAGAGGCATAGAATATAAGAGCAGGGAGGTTGTGATGGAGCTGTAAAAAACGCTGGTGAGGCCACAGCTGGAAATCACAGAAATCACAGAAACCCCACAGTGCAGATAGAGGCCATTTCGGCCCATCGAGCCTGCACCGACACATATCCCACCCGATCCCTGTAACCCCTACACCAACACATATCCCACCCTATCCTCGTAACCACACATATTTAATCCCCCTAACACTAATGGTCAATTTATCATAGCCAATCAACCTAACCCGCACATTTTTGGACTGTGGGAGGAAACCGGAGCACCCGGAGGAAACCCACGCAAACACGGGGAGAATGTGCAAACTCCACACAGACAGTCACCCGAGGCTGGATTCGAACCCGGGTCCCTGGTGCTGTGAGGCAACAGTGCTAACCACTACTGTGTGCAGTTCTGGTCGCCTCACTATAGGAAGGATGTGATTGCTTTGAAGAGGGTGCAGAGAAGATTCACCAGGATGTTACCTGGGATGGAGCGCCTCAGCTATGAAGAAAGACTCAACAGGCTGGGGTTGTTTTCCTTGGAGCAAAGGAGGCTGAGGGGGGACCTGATTGAGGTGTACAAAATGATGAGGGGCATAGATAGGTTGGATAAAGAGGAACTTTTCCCCTTAGTAGGGGGGTCAATAACAAGGGGGCACAGACTCAGGGTAAGGGGCAGGAGATTTAGGGGGGATTTGAGGAGGAACTTTTTCACCCAGAGGGTGGTTGGAAGCTGGAACGCACTGCCTGAAAGGGTGGTAGAGGCAGGAACCCTCACAACATTCAAGAAGCATTTGGATGAGCACTTGAAATGCCATTGCATACAAGGCTATGGACCAAATGCTGGAAAATGGGATTAGACTGGACAGGGAGGGATGGGCGGCGCAGACACGATGGGCCGAAGGGCCTCTTTCTGTGCTGTAAAACTCTATGACTCTATGACTCTATGACTCTGACCAGAACCTGGCTGAACACACAGCAACTGATACACTGAACACAACCTGACCGAACACATGCAAACTGACCTACTGACCACAAACTGACAGAACACACAGAAACTGACCCACTGACCACAACCTGATGGAACACACAGAAACTGACCCACTGACCACAAGCTGACAGAACACACCGAAACTGAACCACTGAACAAACCCTGACTGAACACACAGAAACTGACCCACTGACAACGGTATGACGAAACAAACAGAAACTGACCCACAGACCAGATCATTTCAGAACAGATAGAAACTGACCCACTGATCACAAACTGATCGAGCACACAGAAACTGACAAACTGAAAACAACCTGACCGAACACACAGAAACTGAAACATTGACCACAACCTGAGCGAACACACAGAAACTGACACACTGACAATAAAATGACTGAATACACAGAAACTGACCCATTGAACATAACCTGACCGAAACGCAGAAACTGACAAACTGACCATAAAATGACTGAACACACAGAAACTGACCCACTGAACACAACCTGACCGAACACAACAAAACTGATACATTGACCACAACCTGATGGAACACAAAGAAACTGACCCACTGACGTCAACCTGATGGAACACACAGAAACTGACCCCCTGACCACAACCTGACCAAACACATAGTAACTGACCCACTGTCCAGAACCTGACCGAACACACAAAAAATGACCAACTGATCACTAACTGACCGAACACACAGAAACTGACACACTGCCAGCAACTTGACCAAACTCACAGCAAGTTTCAAACTGACCTCAATCTGACTGAACACACAAAAACTGACACAGTGACCAAGTCCTGACTGAATGCACAGAAAATGACCAACTGACCACAAACTGACCGAACACACAGAAACTGACACACTGCCCACAACCTGACTGAGCACACATAAACTGACACACTGACCACAACCTGATCGAGCACAAAGCGACTGACAGAATGATCACATCATGAACAAACTCACAGAAACTGAGCCATTGACCACAACCTGACCGAAAAAAAGAAACAGACACAATGACCAAAAATGGAAAGAATTCACAAAAAACTGGCCCACTGACCACAACCTGCCTGAACACACAGAAACTGACCCAATGACTACAACCTGACCGAACACACAGAAACTGAACCACTTAACAAACCCTGACTGAACACACAGAAACTGACCCACTGACAACAGTATGACAAAACATACAGAAACTGACTCACTGACCAGATCCTGTCAAAACAGACAGAAACTAACCATTGATCACAACCTGACCGAGCACACAGAAACTGACGAAATGAACACAACCTGACCGAACACACAGAAACTGACCCATTGACCACAACCTGAATGAACACACAGAAACTGACCCACTGACCATGAAGTTACTGAACACACAGAAACTGACCCATTGACCATAACCTGACCGAACACACAGAAACTGACAAACTGACCATAAAATGACTGAACACACAGAAAATGACCCCCTGAACGCAACCTGACCGAACACAACAAAACTGACCCATTGACCACAACCTGGCCAAACACACAGAAACTGGCCAACTGAACAAATACGTACCGCAAACACAGAAACTGACCCAATGACAATAACTTGACCGAACACACAGAAACTGACACACTGAACACACACTGACCGAACACACAGAAACTGATCCACTGACCACAACCTGATTGAACAGACAGAAACTAACACAATGATGACCTCATGCATGAACACAGAGACAATTTCCCAATGACCACCACCTGTCCGAGCACACATAAATTGACCCACGGTCCACATCCTTACTGAGCACACAGAAAGTGACCCACGGACCAAATCCTGACCAAACACACAGAAACTAACCCACAGAACACAAAATCCCCGAGCACACAGAAACTGACCCATTGACCACAACCTGACAGAACAAACACTGAAACTGACACACTGACCACTATCTGACCGAGAACACCGAAACTGACCCATTGACCACAACCTGGACAAAAAAAAGAAAGTGACCAACTGAACAAATCCTGACCGAAAACACAGAAAATGGAACTCTGACAAAAACCTGACTGAATACACCGAAACTGTCCCACTGACCACAATTTAAGGAATCGACAGAAATTGATCCACTGACCACAACCTGAATGAACACACATAAACTGATACATTGACCACAACCTGATGGAACACAAAGAAACTGACCCACTGACGTCAACCTGATGGAACACACAGAAACTGACCCCCTGACCACAACCTGACCAAACACATAGTAACTGACCCACTGTCCAGAACCTGACCGAACACACAAAAAATGACCAACTGATCACTAACTGACCGAACACACAGAAACTGACACACTGCCAGCAACTTGACCAAACTCACAGCAAGTTTCAAACTGACCTCAATCTGACTGAACACACAAAAACTGACACAGTGACCAAGTCCTGACTGAATGCACAGAAAATGACCAACTGACCACAAACTGACCGAACACACAGAAACTGACACACTGCCCACAACCTGACCTAACACACAGAAACTGTCACACTGACCTCAATCTGACTGAGCACACAGAAACTGACACACTGACCACAACCTGATCGAGCACCAAGCGACTGACAGAATGATCACATCATGAACAAACTCACAGAAACTGAGCCATTGACCACAACCTGACCGAAAAAAAGAAACAGACACAATGACCAAAAATGGAAAGAATTCACAAAAAACTGGCCCACTGACCACAACCTGCCTGAACACACAGAAATTGACCCAATGACTACAACCTGACCGAACACACAGAAACTGAACCAATTAACAAACCCTGACTGAACACACAGAAACTGACCCACTGACAACAGTATGACAAAACATACAGAAACTGACTCACTGACCAGATCCTGTCAAAACAGACAGAAACTAACCATTGATCACAACCTGACCGAGCACACAGAAACTGACGAAATGAACACAACCTGACCGAACACACAGAAACTGACCCACTTAACATAACCTGACCGAACACAAAAAACTGACCCATTGACCACAACCTGATGGAAGACACAGAAACTGACCCAGTGACCTCAACCTAATGCAACAAACAGAAGCCGACCCACTGACCACATATTGACCGAACACACAGAGACTGACCCACTGACCACAGTATAACGAAACAAAGAAACTGATCCACTGACCATAACATGACTGAACACACAGAAACTGACCCACTGACCACAACCTGAACAAACACAACAAAACTGACCCATTGACCACAACCTGGCCAAAAAAACAGCAAGTGGCCAACTGAACAAATACGGATCGAACACACAGAAACTGACCCAATGGCCATAACTTAAGCGAACAGACAGAAACTGACCCAATGATGACCTCCTGCCCGAACACACAGAAACTGTCCCAATGACCACCACCTGTCCAAGCACACAGAAATTAACCCACGGTCCACATCCTTATTGAGCACACACAAACTGACCCACGGACCAAATCCTGACCAAACACACAGAAACTGACCCACAGAACACAATATGCCCGAGCACACAGAAACTGACTCATTGACGACAACCTGACCGAACAAACACTGAAACTGACACACAGACCACTATCTGACAGAGAACACCGAAACTGACTCATTGACCACAACCTGGCCAAAAACAGAGAAAATGACAAACTGAACAAATCCTGACAGAACACAGAGAAACTGGAACACTGACAAAAATTTGACTGAACACACAGAAACTGTCCCACTGACCACAACCTGAAGGAATCGACAGAAATTGATCCACTGACCACAACCTGAATGAACACACTGAATCAGACCCACTGAACACATCCTGAATGAACTCACAGAATGTGACCCACTGACCAATGTCTGGTCGAGCACACTGTAACTGACCCACTGACCACAACCTGACCAAACACGCACAAGCTTACACACTGACCACAACCTGACCAAACACACAGAACCTGACCCACTGACCACAACCTGACTAAGCACACAATAACTGACCCACTGACCACAACCTGACCAAACACACAGAAACTGACCAACTGACCACAAACTGACCGAACACACAGAAACTGACACACTGACCACAACCTGATCAAGCACAAAGCGACTGACAGAATGATCACATCATGAACAAACTCACAGAAACTGAGCCATTGACCACAACCTGACCGAAAGAAAGAAACAGACACAATGACCAAAAATGGAAAGAATTCACAAAAAACTGGCCCACTGACCGCAACCTGCCTGAACACACAGAAACTGACCCAATGACTACAACCTGACCGAACACACAGAAACTGAACCACTTAACAAACCCTGACTGAACACACAGAAACTGACCCACTGACAACAGTATGACAAAACATACAGAAACTGACTCACTGACCAGATCCTGTCAAAACAGACAGAAACTAACCATTGATCACAACCTGACCGAGCACACAGAAACTGACGAAATGAACACAACCTGACCGAACACACAGAAACTGACCCATTGACCACAACCTGAATGAACACACAGAAACTGACCCACTGACCATGAAGTTACTGAACACACAGAAACTGACCCATTGACCATAACCTGACCGAACACACAGAAACTGATAAACTGACCATAAAATGACTGAACACACAGAAAATGACCCCCTGAACACAACCTGACCGAACACAACAAAACTGACCCATTGACCACAACCTGGCCAAACACACAGAAAGTGGCCAACTGAACAAATACGTACCGCAAATGCAGAAACTGACCCAATGACAATAACTTGACCGAACACACAGAAACTGACACACTGAACACACACTGACCGAACACACAGAAACTGATCCACTGACCACAACCTGATTGAACAGACAGAAACTAACACAATGATGACCTCATGCATGAACACAGAGAAAATTTCCCAATGACCACCACCTGTCCGAGCACACATAAATTGACCCACGGTCCACATCCTTACTGAGCACACAGAAAGTGACCCACGGACCAAATCCTGACCAAACACACAGAAACTAACCCACAGAACACAAAATCCACGAGCACACAGAAACTTACCCATTGACCACAACCTGACAGAACAAACACTGAAACTGACACACTGACCACTATCTGACCGAGAACACCGAAACTGACCCATTGACCACAACCTGGACAAAAAAAAGAAAGTGACCAACTGAACAAATCCTGACCGAACACACAGAAAATGGAACTCTGACAAAAACCTGACTGAATACACCGAAACTGTCCCACTGACCACAATTTAAGGAATCGACAGAAATTGATCCACTGACCACAACCTGAATGAACACACATAAACTGACCCACTGAACACATCCTGAATGAACTCACAGAATCAGACCCACTGACCAAAACCTGACCGAGAACACAGAAACTGTCACACTGACCTCAATCTGACTGAGCACACATAAACTGACACACTGACCACAACCTGATCGAGCACAAAGCGACTGACAGAATGATCACATCATGAACAAACTCACAGAAACTGAGCCATTGACCACAACCTGACCGAAAAAAAGAAACAGACACAATGACCAAAAATGGAAAGAATTCACAAAAAACTGGCCCACTGACCACAACCTGCCTGAACACACAGAAACTGACCCAATGACTACAACCTGACCGAACACACAGAAACTGAACCACTTAACAAACCCTGACTGAACACACAGAAACTGACCCACTGACAACAGTATGACAAAACATACAGAAACTGACTCACTGACCAGATCCTGTCAAAACAGACAGAAACTAACCATTGATCACAACCTGACCGAGCACACAGAAACTGACGAAATGAACACAACCTGACCGAACACACAGAAACTGACCCATTGACCACAACCTGAATGAACACACAGAAACTGACCCACTGACCATGAAGTTACTGAACACACAGAAACTGACCCATTGACCATAACCTGACCGAACACACAGAAACTGACAAACTGACCATAAAATGACTGAACACACAGAAAATGACCCCCTGAACGCAACCTGACCGAACACAACAAAACTGACCCATTGACCACAACCTGGCCAAACACACAGAAACTGGCCAACTGAACAAATACGTACCGCAAACACAGAAACTGACCCAATGACAATAACTTGACCGAACACACAGAAACTGACACACTGAACACACACTGACCGAACACACAGAAACTGATCCACTGACCACAACCTGATTGAACAGACAGAAACTAACACAATGATGACCTCATGCATGAACACAGAGAAAATTTCCCAATGACCACCACCTGTCCGAGCACACATAAATTGACCCACGGTCCACATCCTTACTGAGCACACAGAAAGTGACCCACGGACCAAATCCTGACCAAACACACAGAAACTAACCCACAGAACACAAAATCCCCGAGCACACAGAAACTGACCCATTGACCACAACCTGACAGAACAAACACTGAAACTGACACACTGACCACTATCTGACCGAGAACACCGAAACTGACCCATTGACCACAACCTGGACAAAAAAAAGAAAGTGACCAACTGAACAAATCCTGACCGAAAACACAGAAAATGGAACTCTGACAAAAACCTGACTGAATACACCGAAACTGTCCCACTGACCACAATTTAAGGAATCGACAGAAATTGATCCACTGACCACAACCTGAATGAACACACATAAACTGATACATTGACCACAACCTGATGGAACACAAAGAAACTGACCCACTGACGTCAACCTGATGGAACACACAGAAACTGACCCCCTGACCACAACCTGACCAAACACATAGTAACTGACCCACTGTCCAGAACCTGACCGAACACACAAAAAATGACCAACTGATCACTAACTGACCGAACACACAGAAACTGACACACTGCCAGCAACTTGACCAAACTCACAGCAAGTTTCAAACTGACCTCAATCTGACTGAACACACAAAAACTGACACAGTGACCAAGTCCTGACTGAATGCACAGAAAATGACCAACTGACCACAAACTGACCGAACACACAGAAACTGACACACTGCCCACAACCTGACCTAACACACAGAAACTGTCACACTGACCTCAATCTGACTGAGCACACAGAAACTGACACACTGACCACAACCTGATCGAGCACCAAGCGACTGACAGAATGATCACATCATGAACAAACTCACAGAAACTGAGCCATTGACCACAACCTGACCGAAAAAAAGAAACAGACACAATGACCAAAAATGGAAAGAATTCACAAAAAACTGGCCCACTGACCACAACCTGCCTGAACACACAGAAATTGACCCAATGACTACAACCTGACCGAACACACAGAAACTGAACCAATTAACAAACCCTGACTGAACACACAGAAACTGACCTATTGACAACAGTATGACAAAACATACAGAAACTGACTCACTGACCAGATCCTGTCAAAACAGACAGAAACTAACCATTGATCACAACCTGACCGAGCACACAGAAACTGACGAAATGAACACAACCTGACCGAACACACAGAAACTGACCCACTTAACATAACCTGACCGAACACAAAAAACTGACCCATTGACCACAACCTGATGGAAGACACAGAAACTGACCCAGTGACCTCAACCTCATGCAACAAACAGAAGCTGACCCACTGACCACATATTGACCGAACACACAGAGACTGACCCACTGACCACAGTATAACGAAACAAAGAAACTGATCCACTGACCATAACATGACTGAACACACAGAAACTGACCCACTGACCACAACCTGAACAAACACAACAAAACTGACCCATTGACCACAACCTGGCCAAAAAAACAGCAAGTGGCCAACTGAACAAATACGGATCGAACACACAGAAACTGACCCAATGGCCATAACTTAAGCGAACAGACAGAAACTGACCCAATGATGACCTCCTGCCCGAACACACAGAAACTGTCCCAATGACCACCACCTGTCCAAGCACACAGAAATTAACCCACGGTCCACATCCTTATTGAGCACACACAAACTGACCCACGGACCAAATCCTGACCAAACACACAGAAACTGACCCACAGAACACAATATGCCCGAGCACACAGAAACTGACTCATTGACGACAACCTGACCGAACAAACACTGAAACTGACACACAGACCACTATCTGACAGAGAACACCGAAACTGACTCATTGACCACAACCTGGCCAAAAACAGAGAAAATGACAAACTGAACAAATCCTGACAGAACACAGAGAAACTGGAACACTGACAAAAATTTGACTGAACACACAGAAACTGTCCCACTGACCACAACCTGAAGGAATCGACAGAAATTGATCCACTGACCACAACCTGAATGAACACACAGAATCAGACCCACTGAACACATCCTGAATGAACTCACAGAATGTGACCCACTGACCAAAGTCTGGTCGAGCACACTGTAACTGACCCACTGACCACAACCTGACCAAACACGCACAAGCTTACACACTGACCACAACCTGACCAAACACACAGAACCTGACCCACTGACCACAACCTGACTAAGCACACAATAACTGACCCACTGACCACAACCTGACCAAACACACAGAAACTGACCAACTGACCACAAACTGACCGAACACACAGAAACTGACACACTGCCCACAACCTGACCTAACACACAGAAACTGTCACACTGACCTCAATCTGACTGAGCACACAGAAACTGACACACTGACCACAACCTGATCAAGCACAAAGCGACTGACAGAATGATCACATCATGAACAAACTCACAGAAACTGAGCCATTGACCACAACCTGACCGAAAGAAAGAAACAGACACAATGACCAAAAATGGAAAGAATTCACAAAAAACTGGCCCACTGACCGCAACCTGCCTGAACACACAGAAACTGACCCAATGACTACAACCTGACCGAACACACAGAAACTGAACCACTTAACAAACCCTGACTGAACACACAGAAACTGACCCACTGACAACAGTATGACAAAACATACAGAAACTGACTCACTGACCAGATCCTGTCAAAACAGACAGAAACTAACCATTGATCACAACCTGACCGAGCACACAGAAACTGACGAAATGAACACAACCTGACCGAACACACAGAAACTGACCCATTGACCACAACCTGAATGAACACACAGAAACTGACCCACTGACCATGAAGTTACTGAACACACAGAAACTGACCCATTGACCATAACCTGACCGAACACACAGAAACTGACAAACTGACCATAAAATGACTGAACACACAGAAAATGACCCCCTGAACACAACCTGACCGAACACAACAAAACTGACCCATTGACCACAACCTGGCCAAACACACAGAAAGTGGCCAACTGAACAAATACGTACCGCAAATGCAGAAACTGACCCAATGACAATAACTTGACCGAACACACAGAAACTGACACACTGAACACACACTGACCGAACACACAGAAACTGATCCACTGACCACAACCTGATTGAACAGACAGAAACTAACACAATGATGACCTCATGCATGAACACAGAGAAAATTTCCCAATGACCACCACCTGTCCGAGCACACATAAATTGACCCACGGTCCACATCCTTACTGAGCACACAGAAAGTGACCCACGGACCAAATCCTGACCAAACACACAGAAACTAACCCACAGAACACAAAATCCACGAGCACACAGAAACTGACCCATTGACCACAACCTGACAGAACAAACACTGAAACTGACACACTGACCACTATCTGACCGAGAACACCGAAACTGACCCATTGACCACAACCTGGACAAAAAAAAGAAAGTGACCAACTGAACAAATCCTGACCGAACACACAGAAAATGGAACTCTGACAAAAACCTGACTGAATACACCGAAACTGTCCCACTGACCACAATTTAAGGAATCGACAGAAATTGATCCACTGACCACAACCTGAATGAACACACATAAACTGACCCACTGAACACATCCTGAATGAACTCACAGAATCAGACCCACTGACCAAAACCTGACCGAGAACACTGTAACTGGCCCACTGACCACAACCTGTTCAAACACACACAAACTTACTCACTGACCACAACATGACCAGAACACACAGAAACTAACCCACTGGCCACAACCTGACCAAACACACAGTAACTGACCCATTGACCAGAACCTGACCGAACACACAGAGACTGAGCAACAGACCACAAACAGACCACAAACTGACCGAACACACAGAAATTGAAACACTGCCCAAACTCCTGGCTGAACACACAGAAACTGACACAATGACCACAACCTGACTGAGCACACAAAGACTGACACAATGACCACAACATGAAGGAACTCACAGAAACTGAGACATTGACCACAACCTGAACGTACACACATAAACTGACGCATTGACAACAAATGGAACGAATTCACAGAAACTGACCCACAGACCACAACCTGCCTGAACATAGATAAATTGACACACTGACCAAATCCTGACCGAACACACAGAAGCTGTCCCACTGACCACAATCTGACTGAAAATACCGGAACTGACACAATAACCACAACCTGAATGAACACACAGAAAATGACCCACTGACACAAATCTAACCATACACGCAGAAACTGACACAATGACCACAACCTGAACGAACACACAAAAATTGACCCTCAGACCAGCATCTGTCCAACCACACAGAAAATGACCCACTGACCACAACTTGGCTGAACACACAGTAACTGGCCCACTGAACACAACCTGATGGAACACACAGAAATTGACCCACTGACTACAACCTGGCTGAACACACAGAAACTGACCAACTGACCATAAACTGACCGAACACACAGAAACTGACACACTGCCCACAACCTGACCGAACACACAGAAACTGTCAGACTTACCTCAACCTGACTGAATACGCAAAAACTGACACAGTGACCAAGTCCTGACTGAAC
Source organism: Somniosus microcephalus (assembly GCF_052327205.1). Lineage (NCBI taxonomy): Eukaryota > Metazoa > Chordata > Chondrichthyes > Squaliformes > Somniosidae > Somniosus > Somniosus microcephalus. Next base: position 38,366,256 of record NW_028225186.1, on the reverse strand, counting down.
ACACTGAAAATGACGCACTCACCACAACCTGGAATAACACACAGAAACTGACACAATGATCACAACCTGAACAATCTCACAGAAAGGGAGCCACTGACTACAGCTTGACCAAACACAAAGAAACTGAACCACTGACCACATCCTGACCGAACACACAGAAACTGACCCACTGAACACAACCTGACGGAACACTCAGAAACTGGCTCACGTACCACAGACAGATGGAGCAGACAGAAACTGAACCACTGACCACAACCTGACAGAACACACAGATCTGACCCACTGACCAAATCCTGACCGAATACACAAAATCTGAACCACTGACCACAACCTGACTCATTACACATTAACTGACACACTGACCAAATCCTGACCGATCACACAGAAACTGTCCCACTGACCACAACCTTACCGAAAGCACTGAAACTGATACAATAACCACAACCTGAATGAACACACAGAAAATGACCCACTGACTCAAAGCTGACCATACACACAAAAACTGAAACAATGACCACAACCTGAATGAACACAGAAAAATTGACCCTCAGACCAGCACCTGTCCAAACACACGGAAACTTACCCACTGACCACAATCTGGCTGAACACACAGAAACTGAAACACTGAACACAACATGAACGAACACACACAAACTGCCCCACTGACAACAAGCTGACCGAACACAAAGCAACTGGCCCACTGAACACAAATTGATGGAACGCTCAGAAACTGACACACTGACTGCAACCTGGATGCACACACAGAATCTGACACACTGACTACAATCTGACCGATCACATGCAAACGGACACACTGAGCACAATCTGATGGAACACACAGAAACTGACTCACTGACCACAACCTGATGGAACACACACAAACTGAACCACTGAACAAATACTGACCGAGCACACAGAAACTGGCAAACTGACGACAATTTGACCAAACACACAGAAACTGACCCACTTAACATAACCTGACCGAACACAAAAAACTGACCCATTGACCACAACCTGATGGAAGACACAGAAACTGACCCAGTGACCTCAACCTCATGCAACAAACAGAAGCTGACCCACTGACCACATATTGACCGAACACACAGAGACTGACCCACTGACCACAGTATAACGAAACAAAGAAACTGATCCACTGACCATAACATGACTGAACACACAGAAACTGACCCACTGACCACAACCTGAACAAACACAACAAAACTGACCCATTGACCACAACCTGGCCTAAAAAACAGCAAGTGGCCAACTGAACAAATACGGATCGAACACACAGAAACTGACCCAATGGCCATAACTTAAGCGAACAGACAGAAACTGACCCAATGATGACCTCCTGCCCGAACACACAGAAACTGTCCCAATGACCACCACCTGTCCAAGCACACAGAAATTAACCCACGGTCCACATCCTTACTGAGCACACACAAACTGACCCACGGACCAAATCCTGACCAAACACACAGAAACTGACCCACAGAACACAATATGCCCGAGCACACAGAAACTGACTCATTGACGACAACCTGACCGAACAAACACTGAAACTGACACACAGACCACTATCTGACCGAGAACACCGAAACTGACACATTGACCACAACCTGGCCAAAAACAGAGAAAATGACAAACTGAACAAATCCTGACAGAACACAGAGAAACTGGAACACTGACAAAAATTTGACTGAACACACAGAAACTGTCCCACTGACCACAACCTGAAGGAATCGACAGAAATTGATCCACTGACCACAACCTGAATGAACACACAGAATCAGACCCAATGAACACATCCTGAATGAACTCACAGAATGTGACCCACTGACCAAAATCTGGCCGAGCACACTGTAACTGACCCACTGACCACAACCTGACCAAACACGCACAAGCTTACACACTGACCACAACCTGACCGAACACACAGAACCTGACCCACTGACCACAACCTGACCAAAAACACAATAACTGACCCACTGACCACAACCTGACCAAACACAAAGAAACTGACCAACTGACCACAAACTGACCGAACACACAGAAACTGACACACTGCCCACAACCTGACCGATCACACAGAAGCTGGCACAGTGACCTCAACCTGACTGAACACGAAAAGACTGACACAGTGACCAAGTCATGACTGAACACACAGAAAATGACCCACTGACCACAACCTGACAAAACACACAGACACTGACACAATGACCACAACCTGAACAATCACACAGAAAGTGACCCACTGACAACAATCAGAACTAGCACACAGAAACTAACCCACTGACCACATACTGAACGAACACACAGAAACTGACAAACTGACCAAATCCTGACCGGACAGAGAGCAACTGCCCCACTGACTACAACTTGACCGAACCCTCAGAAATGGACCCACTGAAAAAATCCTGACCGAACACACAGAAACTTAACCACTGACCACAACCTTTCCAAGCACACAGAAACTGACCCACAGACCACAACCTGACCGAGCACACAGAAGCTGACCCACTGAACACAAACTGACCGATCACACACGAAATGACCCACTGACCACAACCTTACCAAATGCACTGTTAATGTCCCAATGAGCACAATCTAACCGAAAACACAGAAACTGACCCATGGACCAAAACCTGACTGAAAATATTCTGAAACTGACCCACTGTCCACAATCTGAAAGAACAATAACTGGAACATACCCACTGACCACAACCTGACCGAGCTCACAGAAAAGGGACTTCCTACCAAAACCTGACCTAACACACCGAAACTGACCCATTGACCACCACCTGGCCAAACACACAGAAATTGACCAATGGAACAAATCCTGACCGAACACACAGAAACTGAACCGCTGACAACAACTTGACCGAACAAACAGAAACTGACCCACTGACCACAAGCTGACGGATCCCACAGAAAATGATCCACTGACCATAAAATGACTGAACCCACTGAAACTGACGAACTGAGCATGAACTGACCGAGCAAACAAAAATTGTCCCATTGGCGACAACCTGACCTAACATGCAGAAACTGAGCCGCAGATCAGCACCTGTACAAACACACAGAAGCTGACCCACTTACCAGATCCTTTCCGAAAAGACAGAAATTGACCCACTGATCCGATCCTGACCGAGCACACAGAAACTGACACACTGAGCAAATCCTGACTGAACACATGGAAACTGATCCACTGACCAGAACCTCACCGAACAAAAACTGAAACTGACACAATGAACACAAACTGACAGAACACACAGAAACTGACCCACTGACCACAACCTGATGGAACACACAGAAACTGACCCACTGACCACAACCTGACCGAACACACAGAAACTGAACCACTGACAACAGTATGACGAAAGAAACAGAAATTGAACCACTGAGCAGATCCTGTCAGAACGGACAGAAACTGACCCATTGATCACAGACTGACCGAGCACATAGAAACTGACAAACTGACCACAAACTGAACGAACACACAGAAACTGACCCATTGACCAGAACCTGACCGAAGACACAGAAACTGACACACAGACCAGATTCTGTCAGAACACACAGAAACTGAACCACTGACCACAACCTGACCGAACAAAACAAAACTGACACATTGCCCACAACCTGGCCAAACACACGGAAAGTGGACAACTGAAGAAATATGGACCGAACACACAGAAACTGTCCCACTGACCACATACTGACGGAAAACACCGAAACTGTCCCAATGACCAAAACCTGAACAAACACACAAAAATTGAACCTCAGACAACCACCTGTCCAAAGACACAGAACATGACCCATTGGTCACAACCTGGCTGAACACTCAGAAACTGACACACTGAAGACAACCTGACCGAACACACACAAACTGACCCACTGACCACAAACTGAACGAACACAAAGTAACTGGCCCACTGAACACAACCGGATGGAACACGCAGAAAGTGACCCACTGAATACAACCTGGCTGAACACACAGAATCTGACACACTGAACACAACCTGACCGAACAAATGCAAACTGACCCACTGACCACAAACTGACAGAACACATAGAAACTGACCCATTGTCCACAACCTGGCCAAACACACAGAAAGTGGATAACTGAACAAATACGGACCGAACACACAGAAACTGACCCAATGACAATAACTCATTGACGGAACCCACAGAAACTGATCCACTGACCACAACCTGACTGAACAGACAGCAACTGACCTAATGATCACCTCCTGCATGAACACACAGAAACTGATACAATGACCACCACCTGTACGAGCACACAGAAATTGACCCACGGTCCACATCCTTACTGAGCACACAGAAACTGACCCACGGACCAAATCCTGACCAAACACACAGAAACTGACTCACAGAACACAAAATGCCCGAGCAAAAGAAACTGATGCATTGACCACAATCTGTCCAAACACACAATAACTGACCCACTGACCACAACCTGACCGAACACACAGAAACTGACCAACTGACCACAAACTGACCGAACACACAGAAACTGACACACTGCCCACAACCTGACCGATCACACAGAAGCTGGCACACTGACCTCAACCTGACTGAACACGAAAAGACTGACACAGTGACCAAGTCATGACTGAACACACAGAAAATGACCCGCTGACCACAACCTGACAAAACACACAGACACTGACACAATGACCACAACGTGAACAATCACACAGAAAGTGACCCACTGACAACAACCTGAAGTACCACACAGAAACTTACCCACTGACCACATCCTGAACGAACACACAGAAACTGACAAATTGACCAAATCCTGACCGAACAGAGAGCAACTGCCCCATTGACTACAACTTGACCGAACTCTCAGAAATGGACCCACTGAAAAAATCCTGACCGAACACACAGAAACTTAACCACTGACCACAACCTTTCCAAGCACACAGAAGCTGACCCACAGACCACAACCTGACCGAGCACACAGAAGCTGACCCACTGAACACAAACTGACCGATCACACAGGAAATGACCCACTGACCACAACCTTACCAAATGCACTGTTAATGTCCCAATGAGCACAATCTGACCGAAAACACAGAAACTGACCCATGGACCAAAACCTGACTGAAAATATTCTTAAACTGACCCACTGTCCACAACCTGAAAGAACAATAACTGGAACATACTCACTGACCACAACCTGACTGAGCTCACAGAAAATGGACTTCCTTCCAAAACCTGACCTAACACACCGAAACTGGCCCATTGACCACCACCTGGCCAAACACACAGAAACTGACCAATGGAACAAATCCTGACCGAACACACAGAAACTGAACCGCTGACAACAACTTGACCGAACAAACAGAAACTGACCCACTGACCACACGCTGACGGATCCCACAGAAGATGATCCACTGACCATAAAATGACTGAACCCACTGAAACTGAAGAACTGAGCACGAACTGACCGAGCAAACAAAAATTGACCCATTGGCGACAAACTGACCTAACATGTAGAAACTGAGCCGCAGATCAGCACCTGTACAAACACACAGAAGCTGACCCACTTACCAGATCCTTTCCGAAAAGACAGAAACTGACACACTGAGCAAATCCTGACTGAACACATGGAAACTGATCCACTGACCAGAACCTCACCGAACAAAAACTGAAACTGACACAATGAACACAAACTGACCGAACACAAAGAAACTGACCCATTGACCACCACCTGACCAAACACACAGAAAGTGACCAACTGAACAATCCGGACCGAACACACATAAACTGACCCAATGACAACAAATTGCTGTAACACGCAGAAACTGTACCACTGACCACACACTGACGGAACCCACGGAAACTGATCCACTGACCAGAAGCTGACTGAACACACAGAAACTGTCTAACTGACCACCACCTGTCTGAACACACGGAAACTGACCCACAGACCACCAACTGTCCGTGCACACAGAAACTGACCCACTGTCCACATCCTTATTGAGCACACAGAAACTTACCCAGGGACCAAATCCTGACCAAACAGACAGAAACGGAAAAAACAGAATACAACCTGCCCGAGCACAAAGAAAGTGTCCAATTTACAACAACCTGATGGAACAAACACTGAAACAGACACACTTACCCCAATCTGACCGAGCACACCGAAACTGATACAATAACCACAACCTGAATGAACAAACAGAAACTGACCCACTGACCACAACCTGACCGAACACACAGAAACTGTCACAATGAACAACTCCTGACTGAGCACACAGAAACTGATACACTGATCACACCTGAATGAACACACATAAATAGACCCACGGGCGACAACCTGACCGACCACACAGAAACTGACCCACTGACCACAACTTGGCTGAAGACACAGAAACTGACTCACTGAACACAACCTGACCAAACACACACAAACTGACCAATGACCACAAACTGACCGAACACACATAAACTGACCCACTGACCACAACCTGAAGGAACACACAGAAACTGGCCCACGTTCCACAGCCAGACTGAGCACACAAAAACTGACTCACTGACCACAACCTGCCAGAACACACAGAATCTGACACACTGACCAAATCCTGAACGAACACACAGAAACTGACCCACTGACAACAATCTGATGAAACACACAGAAAGTGACACACTGAACAAATCCTGACCGAACACAGAGCAACTGAACAACTAACAACAACTTGACCGAACATACAGAAACCCTCCACTGTCCAAACAATGATCGAACCGACAGAAACTGATCCACTGAACAAAACCTTGCTGATCACACAGAAACTGACAAAATGAACAAATCCTGACTGAACACACAGAAACTGACACACTGACCACAACCTGACCGAGCACACAAAGTCCGACACAATGACCAAACATGAACGAACTCACAGAAACTGAGCCATTGTCCAGAACCTAACCGAACACCCAGAAACTGACACAATGACCACAAATGGAATGAATTCACAGAAACTGACCCAATGAACACAACCTGCCTGAACACACAGAAACTGAACCACTGTTCACAAACTGACTCACCACACAGAAACTGACACACTGACCAAATCCTTGCATACCACACACAAACTGACCCACTGACCACATACTGACCGAAAAAACCGAAACTGACACAATGACCACAACCTGAACGAACATACAAAAATTGAACCTCAGACAACCACCTGTCCAAAGACCCAGAACCTGAGCCACTGGTCACAACCTGGCTGAACACTCAGAAACTGACACACTAAAGACAACCTGACCGAACACAAACAAACTGACCCACTGACCACAAACTGAACGAACACACAGAAACTGGCCCACTGAACACAACCAGGTGGAACACGCAGAAAGTGACCCACTGAATATAAACTGGCTGAACACACAGAATCTGACACACTGAACACAACCTGACCGTACAAATGCAAACTGACCCACTGAACACAAACTGACAGAACACACACAAACTGACCCACTGACCACAACCTGATGGAACACACAGAAACTGACCCACTGACCACAACCTGACCGAACACACAGAAACTGAACCACTGACAACAGTATGACGAAAGAAACAGAAATTGAACCACTGAGCTGATCCTGTCAGAACGGACAGAAACTGACCCATTGATCACAACCTGACCGAGCACATAGAAACTGACAAACTGACCACAAACTGAACGAACACACAGAAACTGACCCATTGACCAGAACCTGACCGAAGACACAGAAACTGACACACAGACCAGATTCTGTCAGAACACACAGAAACTGAACCACTGACCACAACCTGACCGAACACAACCAAACTGACCCATTGTCCACAAACTGGCCAAACACACAGAAAGTGGACAACTGACGAAATATGGACCGAACACACAGAAACTGTCCCACTGACCACATACTGACCGAAAACACCGAAACTGTCCCAATGACCACAACCTGAACAAACACACAAAAATTGAACCTCAGACAACCACCTGTCCAAAGACACAGAACATGACCCATTGGTCACAACCTGGCTGAACACTCAGAAACTGACACACTGAAGACAACCTGACCGAACACACACAAACTGACCTACTGACCACAAACTGAACGAACACAAAGTAACTGGTCCACTGAACACAACCGGATGAAACACGCAGAAAGTGACCCACTGAATACAACCTGGCTGAACACACAGAATCTGACACACTGAACACAACCTGACCGAACAAATGCAAACTGACCCACTGACCACAAACTGACAGAACACATAGAAACTGACCCATTGAACACAACCTGGCCAAACACACAGAAAATTGCCAACTGAACAAATACGGACCGAACACACAGAAACTGACCCAATGACAATAACTCATTGACGGAACCCACAGAAACTGATCCACTGACCACAACCTGACTGAACAGACATCAACTGACCTAATGATCACCTCCTGCATGAACACACAGAAACTGATACAATGACCACCACCTGTACGAGCACACAGAAATTGACCCACGGTCCACATCCTTACTGAGCACACAGAAACTGACCCACGGACCAAATCCTGACCAAACACACAGAAACTGACTCACAGAACACAAAATGCCCGAGCAAAAAGAAACTGACCCATTGACCACAACCTGTCCAAACAAACACTGAAATTGACACACTGACCACAATGTTACCGAGAACACCGAAACTTACGCATTGACCACAACCTGGTCAAAAACACAGAAAGTGACAACCTGAACAAATTCTGACCGAACACACAGAAACTGGAACACTGACAAAAACTTGACTGTACTCACAGGAACTGTACCACTGACCACAAACTGTAGGAATCGACAGAAACTGATCCATTGACCACAACCTGACTGAACACACAGAAATTGACCCACTGAACACATCCTGAATGAACTCACGGAATCTGCCCCACTGACCAAAACCTGACCGATCACAAATTAACTGACACACTGTCCACAACCTCACCAAACACACACAAACTTACCCACTTACCACAACCTGACTGGACTCGCTGAACCTGACCCACAGGCAACAACCTGACCAAACACACAGCAACTGACCCACTGACAACAACCTGACCGAAAACACAGAAACTGACCAACTGACCACAATCTGACCAAATACACAGAAACTGACACACTGCCAACAACCTGACCAAACACAGAAACTGTCACACTGACCTCAGCCTGACTGAACACAGAAAAACTGACGCAGTAACCAAGTCCTGACTGAACACACAGAAAATGAACCACTGACCACACCCTGACAAAACACACAGACACTGAAACAATGACCACAACTTGAACAATCACACAGAAAGGGACTCACTGACAACAACCTGACCTAGAACACAGAATCTAATCCACTGACCACATCCTGACCAAACTCACAGAAACCGACCCACTGACCACAACTGACCAATCAGACAGAAACTGACACACTGACCACAACCTGAACAAACACACAGAAACTGACACACTGACCAAATCCTCACAGAAAAAACAGAAACTGACCCACTGAGTACAACTTGACCAAACACACGGAAACTGACCCACTGACCACAACCTGACCGAACACAACTAAACTGACACGCTGACCACACCCTGACTGAACACAACAAAACTGACCCACTGACCACAACCTGGCCAAACACACAGAAAGTGGCCAACTAAACAAATACAGACCGAACACACAGAAACTGATCCAATGACAATAACTTGAACGAACACACAGAAACTGACCCACTAACCACACGCTGACGGAACCCACAGAAACTGATCCACTGACCACAACCTGACGGAACAGACAGCAACTGGACCAATGATCACCTCCTGCACGAACACACAACAAACGGATACAATGACCACCACCTGTACGAGCACACAGAAATTGACCCACGGTCCACATCCTTACTGAGCACACAGAAACTGACCCACGGACCAAATCCTGACCAAACACACAGAAACTGACCCACAGAACACAAAATGCCCGAGCAAACAGAAACTGACCCACAGAACACAAAATGTCCGAGCAAACAGAAACTGACCCATTGACCACAACCTGACTGAACACATAGAAACTGACCCACTGAACACATCCAGAATGAACTCACAGAATCTGACCCACTGAACAAAACCTGACCGAGCACACAGTAACTGACCCATGGACCAGCAATTGTCAAAACAAATAGAAAAAGACCCACTGAACAAAATCTGGCTGAACAAACAAAAATTGACGCACTGAACACAACCTGACCAAACACACAGAAACAGACCCACTGACCACAACCTGACCGAACAAATGGAAACTGACCTACTGACCACAACCTGACAGGTCACACAGAAACTGATCAAAACTTATCGAGCAAACAGAAATTGGTCCACTGACCAAATACTGACCAAAGTCAACCAATTGGAACCACTGATCACAACCTGACCAACTACACAGAAACTGGCAATCTGACCATATTCTGACCGGACAAACAGTAACGGACCCACTGACCACAACCGGAGCAAATCCACAGAGACTGACCCACTGAACACAACCTCACCAAAAACACAGAAACTTACCCACTGACCAAAATCATAAAGGTCACATAGAAATTGACACACTGACCAAATCCTGACCGAACACACATAAACTTACCCACTGACCACAACTTGACTGAACACACAGAAACTGACCCACTGACCAGAACCTGACTGAACACAAAGAATCTGACCCACTGACTACACCTGACCGAAGAAACAGATACTGGCCCACTGAACATATACTGGTCGAATTCAATCAGACTGAGCCTCTGACGGCAACCTGAACAAAGACGCAGAAACTGACATTCTGACCATGTCCTGACCGAACACACAGAAACTGACCGACTGACCACAACCTGACCGAACACAGAAACTGACCGACTGACCATAACCTGACCGAGAACACAGAAATTGCCCCACTGAACGCAACCTGATTGAACATACGGAAACTGACCCACAGACCAGATCCTTTCTGAAAACACAGTAACTGACACAATGACCAACTCCTGACTGAGCACAGAGAAACTGACACACTGACCACAACCTGAATGAACACAGAGAAGTTGAGCCACTGGGGACAAACTGACCGAACATGCAGAAACTGACCCACAGACCAGCACTTGAATAAACGCATAGAAACTGACCCACTATCCACAAACTGGCTGAAGACACAGAAACTGATGCACTGAACACAACCTGACTGAACAAACACAAACTGACCCACTGACCACAAACTCACCGAACAAAAACTGAAACTGATCCACTGACCACAACCTGACAGAACACACAGAAACTGACCCATTGACCACAACCTGACCGAACACACAGAAACTTATACAATGCCTAATTCCTGACTGAGCACACAGAAACTGAACACTGACCACAACCTGAATGAACACACAGACGTTGACCCACTGGCGACAAACTGACCGAACATGAAGAAACTGACCCACAGACCAGCACCTGTACAAATACATAGAATCTGATCCACTGCCCACAACCTGGCTGAAGAAACAGAAACTGATGCACTGAACACAACCTGACCGAACACACACAAACTGATCCACTGACCACAAACTGGCCAAACACACAGAAACTGGCCCACTGACCTCAACCTGATGGAACACACAGAAACTGGACTACTTACCAGAACCTGACCAAGCACACAGAAACTGACCCTCTGACCAGAACCTGATCGAACAATCAGAAACTGACCCACTGACCAAATCCTGACGGAACACACAGAAACTGACCCACTGACCACAACCTCACCGAACATTAACTGAAACTGACAAACAGACCAGAACCTGACCGAACACACAGAAACTGACCTTCCTACTGCAACCTGACCGAACACACAGAAACCGACCCATTGACCACAACCTGACCAAACACACAGAAACTGACCAACTGATCAAATCCTGACAGAACACACCGAAACTGAACCTCTGACAACAACTTGACCGAACAGACAGAAACTGACCCACTGACCGCATACTGACAGGACCCACAGAAACTGATCCACTGACCACAAACTGACTGAACACACATAAACTCATCAACTGACCATATATTGACAAACACACACAAACTGACGCACTGACCACATCTTGTCCAATCACAAAGGAACTGGCCGATTGACCACAATCTGACCGAACACACTGAAAGTGACTAAATGACCGCAACCTGACCGACCACACCAAAGCTGAACCACTGACCACAAACTGATGGTGCACACAGAAACTGACCGACTGACCACAACCTGACCGAACACACAAAAACTGAACCACTGACCAATTCCTGACCGAACACACAGAAACTGATCCACTAACAACAGTGTGATGAAACAAACAGAAACTGGCCCACTGACCACAACCTGAGCGAACACACAGAACCTTATACATTAACCACAACCTGACTGAACACACAGCAACTGACACACTGACAACACCATGACCGAACACACAAAAACTAACCCACTGACCACAACCTGATTGAACACACAGAATCTGACCCAATGACCACAACCTGGCCAAACATTCAGAAACTGACCAACTGAACAAACCCTGACAGAACTCAAAGAAAATGAACTTCTGACAACAATTCGATCAAACAGACAGAAACTGACCCACTGACCACACACTGACAGAACCCATAGAAACTGATCCACTGACGACAAACTGACTGAACACACAGAAACTGGTCAACTGACCATACCAAACACAAAGGTACTGACCCACTGACCACAACTTCTCTGAACTCACAGAAACTGACCCATTCGACACAATCTGAACGAACACACTGAAAGTGACCAAATGACCACAACCTGACCGAACACACCAAAAGTGAACCACTGATCACAACCTGGCGGTGCAAACAGAACTGACCAACTGGCCACAACCTGACCGAACACACAGAAAGTGACCAAATGACCACAACCTGAACAACAACACATAAACTAATCTACTGACCACAACCTGACAGAACACACAGAAACTGACCCACTGACCACAAACTGATTGAACACACAGAAACTGACAAACTGATCACCACCTGTCCTAACACATAGAAACTCACCCACTAACCACCACCTGTCCGAGTGCACAGTAATTGGCCCACTGACAACAGTATGACCACAAACACAGAAACTTACCCACTGAAAACATCCTGACTGAAATCAGAGAAAATGAACCACTGAACACAACCTCACCGAACACACAGAAACTGAAACACAGACCAAATCCTGACTGACCACACAAAAACTGACCCATTGACAACAAACTGAGCGAACACGCAGAAAATGACACAAGAACCACAGATGGAACGAACACACAGAAACTGACCCACTGACCACAACCTGTCCGAACACAGAGAAACTGAACCACTGACAGAACCTGACAGAACACAAAGAAACTGGCTCAGTTACCACAACCTGACCAAGCACACAGAAACTGACACACTGACCACAACCTTACCGAACACGGTGGCATAGTGGTTAGCACTGTTGCCTCACAGCGCCAAGGACCCGGGTTCAAATCCGGCCTCGGGTGACTCTCTGTGTGGAGTTTGCACATTCTCCCCGTGTTTGTGTGGGTTTTCTCCGGGTGCTCCGGTTTCCTCCCACAGTCCAAAGATGTGCAGGTTAGGTTGATTGGCTATGATAAATTGACCCTTAGTGTTAGGGGGATTAAATACGTGGGGTTACAGAGATAGGGTGGGATATGTGTTGGTGTAGGGGTTACGGGGAATCGGGTGGGATATGTGTCGATGCAGGCTCGATGGGCTGAAATGGCCTCTATCTGCACTGTGGGGTTTCTGTGGTTCTGTGGTTCTTACCACAACCTGACCATGCACACAGAAACTAACACACTGGCCACAACCTGACCGAACGCACATAAACTGGCCCACTGACCAAATCCTGACCGAACGCACAGAAACTGACCCACTGTCTACAGTCTGATGAAACAAACAGTAACTGACCCACTGACCAGATCCTGTCCAAACACATAGAAACTCACCCACTGACCACAATCTCGCTGAACACACAGAAACTGACGCACTGAACACAACCTGACTGAACGCACACAAACTGACCTACTGACCACAAACTCACCGAACACACAGAAACTGACCCACTGACAGAACCTGACAGAACACAAAGAAACTGGCTCACTTACCACAACTTGACCAAGCACACAGAAACTGACACACTGACCACAACCTTACCGAACACACAGAAACTGACCCACTGACCAAATCCTGACCGAACGCACAGAAACTGATCAACTGTCAACAGTCTGATGAAACAAACAGAAACTGACACACTGACCAAATCCTGACCGAACACACAGAAACTGACCAACTGACCACAACCTCACCGAACTCAGACTGACCACAACCTGACCGAACACAAAGAAATTGACCAAAATCTGACCAAACACAGAAACAGACCGACTGACCATAACCTGACCAAGAACACAGAAATTACCCTTCTGACCGCAACCTGACTGAACACACAGGAATGACCCACTGGCCAAAACCAGACGGAGCACAATAAAACTGACCCACTGCTCACAAACTGATCGAAAACAGAAAATGTCACCAACTGACATAACCAGACAGGAAGTACAGGAAGTAACCCACTGACCACAACCTGATTGAGCACAGAGAGACTGACCCACTGCCCATAACCTGCCCGAAAACACAGGAAATGACCCACTGACCACAATCTGACCGAACACACAGAAAATGATCAAATGACCACAACCTGGCCAAACAAACACAAACTAATCCACTGACCACAACCTGACAGAACACACAGAAACTGACCCATTGACTAAAAACAACCAAACACGCAGAAACTGTCCTTCTGACCATAACCTGTCCGAACACTCAGGAACTGATACACTGACCACAATCTGACCACACAGAATCTGACCCACTGACAACAACTTGACTGAACACAGAGAAACTGATCCACTGACCACACACTGACAGAAACCACAGAAACTTATCGACTGACCACAAACTGATTGAACACACAGAATCTGACCCACTGACCACCACCTGTCCTAGCGCACATTCACTGACCCACTGACAACAGGCTGACCACAAACACAGAAACTTACCCGCTGAACACATCCTGACTGAACTCAGAGAAAATGAACCACTGACCACAACCTGACCGATCACACAGAAACTGAAAAACTGACCAAATCCTGACTGACCACACGGAAACTGACCCAAACACAACAAACTGAGCGAGCACACAGGAACTGACACAAGGACCACAGATGGAACAAACACACGTAAACTGATCCGCTGACCACAAACTGTCCGAACACAGAGAAACTGAACCAGTGACCATAACCTGACCGATCACAAAGAATCAAACACGCTGAACAAATCCTGACCGAACACACAGAAACTGACCCATTGACCACAATCTGACTGAACAAACTGAAAGTGACCAAACTACCACCAACTGATGGAACACACCAAAACTAAACCACTGATCACAACCTGAAAGTGCACACAGAAACTGTCCCACTGACCACAACCTGACCGAACACGCAGAAAGTGACCAAATGTACACAACCTGACAAAACACACAGAAACTAATCCACTGACCACAACCTGACAGAACACACAGAAACTGACCCATTGACAAAAATATTAACAAACACGCAGATACTGACCTTCTGACCATAACTTGACCGAACACTCAGAAAGAGATACACTGAACACAATCTGACCACACAGAATCTGACACACTGACAAAAACTTGACCGAACACAGAGAAACTGATCCACTGACCACAAACTGAGAGAAACCACAGAAACTGATCCATTGACCACAAACTGATCGAACATGCAGAAACTGACCTACAGACCAGCACCTGTCCAAACAAATAGAAACTGAACAACTGACCACAAACTGACCGAAAACACAGAAACTGGCCCGCTTACCACAACCTGACCGAGCACACAGAAAATGACCCAGCGCCCACAACCTGACTGAACAGACATAATTTGACCCACTGAACAAATCATGACCGAACAGACAGAAACTGACCCACTGACAACAGTCTAATGAAACAAACGGAAACTGACCCACTGACCAGATCCTGTCCGAAGAGACAGAAATTGACACACTGATTGCAACCTGACCGAGCACACATAAACTGACACACTGACCAAATACTGACCGAGCACACAAAAATTGACCCACTGACCACAACCTCACCGAACAAAAACGGAAACTGACATGCTGACCAAACCTGACCAAACTCACAGAAACTGACCCATTGAACACAAACTGACC
The DNA here is from genome assembly GCF_052327205.1 of Somniosus microcephalus. NCBI lineage: Eukaryota > Metazoa > Chordata > Chondrichthyes > Squaliformes > Somniosidae > Somniosus > Somniosus microcephalus. The sequence continues at coordinate 38,349,852 of NW_028225186.1, read as the reverse complement.
GAACACACAGAAACAGACCCACTGACCTAAACCTCACTGAACAAAAACTGAAACTGACCCATTGACCAAAACCTGGCAAAATACACAGAAAGTGATCAACTGAACAAATCCGGACTGAACACACAGAAACTGACCCAATGACAACAACTTGATGCAACACACACAAACTGACAAACTGACCACAAACTGACGGAACACACAGAAACTGGTCCACTGACCACAACCTGACTGAACACACAGAAACTTACCGTTTGACCACCACCTGTCTGAACACACAGAAACTGACCCACAGACCACCACCTGTCTGAGCACACAGAGGCTGACCCGCTGTCCACTTCCTTAGTGAGCACAGAGAAACTGACCCAGGGAACAAATCCTGACGAAACACACAGAAACTGACCCACAGAACACAACCTGCCCGAGCACAATGAAACTGGACCATTGACAAAAACCTGACCGAAAAAATACTGACCACAATCTGACCGAGCCCACCGAAACTGACCCATTGACCACAAGCTGGTAAAAACACACAGAAAGTGACACACTGAACAAATCCTGACCGAACAAACAGAAACTGTACCAGTGACAACAACTTTACCGAACACACAGAAACTGTTCCACTGACCACACACTGATGGAACCGAGAGAAACTGATCCACTGACCAAATCCTTACTGATCACACAGAAACTGACACACTGAACAAATCCTGACTGAACACACAGAAAGAGAAACACTGACCACAACCTGACCGAGCAAGCAATGACTGACACAATGAACATAACATGACCAAACACACAAAAACTGACTCACTGAACATATCCTGAATGAACTCACACAAAGTGACCCACTGAACATAACCTGACCGAACAATCAGAAACTGATGCAATGACCACAAATGGAACGCATTCAGAGAAACTGACCAACTGACCACAACCTGTCTGAACACACAGAAACTGACCCATTGACCACAATCTGACGAACACACAGAAGCTGCCCCACTGACCACAACCTGACTGAACACCCATTAACTGGCACACGGACCACAACCTGACTGAACGCCCCTAAACTGACCCACATTCAACAGTCTGACTGAACACACATAAACTGACCCACTGACCACAAACTGACTGAGCACAAAAAAACTGACCCATAGAGCACAAAATGATCGAAAAGACAGAAACTGACCCACTGAACACAACCTGGCTGAACATTCAGAAACTGACCCATAGACCACAAGCTGACTGAACACACAGAAACTGACCCATTGACCATAACCTGACCGAAACAACACAGAAATTGACCCATTGACCACAACCTGACCGAACCAACACATAAACTGACCCACTGACCACTACCTGACCGAGCACACAGAAGCTGGTCTACCTACCACTACCTAACTGAACACACCAAAATGATCCTTTGACCACAACATGGCCAACACACAGAAACTGACCAACTGAACAAATCCTGACCGAACACAAAGCAACTGACCCACTGACAACAACATGACCGAGAAAACTACGCACTGACGAAACACACAGAAACTGATCCTTGGACCACAAACTGACTTAACACACTGAAACTGACCCACTGACCACAACCTGATCGAACACACCGATATTGACCCGTTGACTAAAACATGGGCTAACACAAAGAAACTGAACAAATCCAGACCGAACACACAGCAAATGCCCCACTGAACACAACCTGACCGAACACAAAGAAACTGACCCACTGACCACAACCTTTCCGAGCACAAAGAAACTGACCCATTAACAATAGTCTGAGCAAACACACAGAAATGGACGCACTGATCAGATGCTGTCCGAACGCACATAAACTGACCCAGTGACAAAAACGTTTCCGAGCACACAGATACTTATCCACTGCCCATAACCTGACTGAAAACACAGAAACTGACACACTGACCAAAACCCAACCGAACACACAGAAACTGGCCCACTGACCAAATCCTGACCAAACACACAGAAACTGACCCATTGACCACAACATTTCCGAGCACACAGAAACTGACCCACAGACTGCAACCTGACTGTGTACACAGAATCTTACCCACTGACATTTCCTGACCGAAAGCACAGGAAATGACCCACTGACCAGAACCTGACCGAACACACAGAAACTAACTCATTGACCACTACCTAACCGAACAAACACTGAAACTGAATCACTGACCACAGCCTGACCGAGCACACAGAAACAGGTCCAACTACCACAACCTGGCCGAACAGACCGAAATTGACCCATTGACCACAACATGGGCAAACACACAGAAATTGAACAACAGAACAAATCCTGAACGAACACACAGCAACTGACCCACTGACAGCAACTTGAATGAAAAAACAGAAGATGACCCATTGGCCACACACTGACAGAACCAACAGAAACTGAACCACTGAACACAAACTGACTGAACACGTAGGTCCCTTACAGTCAGAATCAGGGGAATTTATAATGGGGAGCAAAGAAATGGCAAACCAATTCAATACATATTTTGGTTCTGCCTTCACAAAGGAGGACACCAATAACCTCCCAGAGATGTCGGGGAAAATAGGAACTAATGACAGGGAGGAACTGAAAGAAATCAGTATTTGTAAGGAAATGGTGTTGGGGAAGTTGACTGGATTGATGGCCGATAAATCCCCAGGGCCTAATAATCTGCATCCTAGGCTACTTAAGGAACTGGCCCTGGAGATAGTAGATGCATTGCTGGTCATCTTCCAGAACCCGATAGACTCTGGAACAGTACCCATGGATTGGATGGTAGCTAATTTTACCCCACTATTCAAAAAAGGTGGTAGAGAAAAAGCAGGGAATTATCCCTGACATCGGTGGTGGGGAAAATTCAAGAGTCCATTATAAAAGATGTAATGGCAGAGCATTTGGAAAGCAGTGACAGTATCGGACAAAATCAACATGGATTTACTGAAGGTAAATAGTGCTTGACTAATCTAATGGAATTTTTTGAGGTTGTAACTGGTAAAATAGATAAGGGAGAACCAGTGGATGTGGTGTATTTGGACTTTCAGAAGGCTTCCGATAAGGTCCCTCATAAGAGATTAGCGTGCAAAATTAAGGCACATGGGATTGGGGACAAGGTATTGACTTGGATAGAGAACAGGTTGGCAGATAGAAAGCAAAAAGTTGGAATAAACGGGTCGTTTTCCGAGTGGCAGGCAATGTCTAGTGGGGTACCGCAGGGATCGCTCCTAGGACCCGAGCTGTTCACGATATATATTAATGATCTGGACGAGGGAATTTGCTGTAAGATCTCCAAATTTGCAGACGACACAAAGCTGGGTTGGAGGGTGTGCTGTGAGGAGGATGTCGTGAAACTCCAGTGCGATTTGGGCAGATTGGATGATTGGGCAGAAACATGGCAAATGCACTATAACGTGGATATATGTGAAGTTATCCACTGTGGTGGCAAAAACAGGAAGGCAGATTATTATTTGAAAGGCAATAGATTGGGAGAAGGGGAAGTGCAAAGAGACCTGGGTATTCATGTGCACCAGTCGCTGAAGTTAAGCATGCAGGTGCAGCAGGCGGTTAAGAAGGCAAATGGTACGTTGGCCTTCGTAGCAAGAGGTTTCGAGTACAGGAACAAGGATGTCTCGCAGCAGTTGTACAGGGCCTTGGTGAGACAGCACCTTGAGTATTATGTGCAGTTTTGGTCGCCTTATCTGAGGAAGGATGTTTTTGCCATGGAAGGAGTGCAGCGAAGATACACCAGGCTGATACCTGGGATGGCAGGAATGACGTATGAGGAGATATTGTGTCGATTGGGCTTATACTCACTGGAGTTTAGAAGATTGAGAGGGGATCTCATCGAAACCTATAAAATTCTGTCAGGTATGGACTGACTAAATGCAAGAAGGATGTTCCCGATGGCCGGGGAGTCCAGGGCTATGGGTCATTATCTAAGGATAAGGGGTGAGTCATTTAGGACTGAGATGAGGAGGAATTTCTTCACCCAGAGAGTGATGAACCAGTGTAATTGTCTGCCACGGACGGCGGTGGAGGCCAGTTCATTAAATATATTCAAGAAGGAGTTGGATATATTTCTTTATGCTAAAGGGATCAAGGGATATGGTGAGAAGGCAGGGACCGGGTACTGAATTTGGATGATTAGCCATGAACTCATTGAATGGCGGAGCAGTCTCGAGGTGCCGAATGGCTACTCCTGCTCCTATCTTTTATGTTTCTATGTTTCTATGAAACTGACCAACTGAGCACAAACTGACCGAGCACACAGAAACTGCTACACTGGCCACAAAATGGGAGAACACGCATAAACTGATCCACTGAACACAACCTGACCGAAAAAAGAAACTGACCCACTGACCAAAACCTAATGGATCACACGTAAGTTGACACACTGTCCAAAGCCTGACCGAGCACACAAAGACTGACACACTGACCACAACCTGACCGAGCACACAGAAACTGGGCCACTCACGACGACCAGAACAAACACACAGAAACTGACACACTGACGACACCCTGACCAAACACACAGAAACTGGCCCACTGACCACTTTCTGGAGAAAACACACCGAATCTTTCCCACTGATCACAACCTTTCAGAGCACACAGAAACTGACCCACTGTCCAAATCCTGACGGAACACACAGAAACTGACCCACAGATCACAACCTGACAGCGCACACAGATACTGAAACACTGATCACAACCTGACCGAATGAATATGAAATGACCCACTGACCACATCCTGACGGAACACATAGTGACTGACCCATTGACCACAACCGGACCGAACAAACACTGAATCTGACAAACTGACCACAACCTGACCGAACACACAGAAGCTGTCTTTCATGCCACAACATAAGCGAACACACAGAAACTTACCCATTGACTGCAACCTGGCCTAACACATAGAAACTGACCAACTGACTAAATCCTGACTAAACACACAGAAATTGACCCACTAACCACAACCTGACTGAACACACATAAGCTGGCACACTGCCCACAACCTGACTGAACACACAGAAACTGACCCGCTGACCACAACCTGATGGCGCACACGGAAATGACCCACTGACATATCCTGACCGAATGCACTGACCTCAATCTTTCCTAACACAAAGAAACTGACCCATTGACCACAATCTGACGAACACACAGCAGCTGCCCCACTGACCACAACCTGACTGATCACCCATTAACTGGCACACTGACCACTACCTGACTGAACACCCATAAACTGACCCACTTTCTACAGTCTCACTGAACACACATAATCTGACCCACTGACCACAACCTGACTGAGCACAAAGAAACTGACCCATAGAGCACAAACTGACCGAAAAGAAAGAAACTGACCCACTGAACACAACCTGACCGAACATTCAGAAACTGACCCATAGACCACAAGCTAACTGAGCACACAGAAACTGACCCACTGACCACAACCTGACTGAACCAACACAGAAATTGACACACTGACCACAACCTCACCGAACCAACACAGAAACTGACCCACTGACCACAACCTGACCGAGCACACAGAAACTGGTCTACCTACCACTACCTGACCGAACACACCAAACTGACCCTTTGACCACAACATGGCCTAACACACAGAAACTGACCAACTGAACAAATCCTGACCGAACACAAAGCAACCGACCCACTGACAACAACATGACCGAGAAAACTACGCACTGACGAAATACACAGGAACTGATCCTTTGACCACAAACTGACTTAACACACTGAAACTGACCCACTGACCACAGCCTGATCGAACACACCGATATTGACCCGTTGACTAAAACATGGGCTAACACACAGAAACTGAACACATACTGACCGAACACACAGCAAATGCCCCACTGAACACAACCTGACCGAAAACACAGAAACTGACCCACTGACCACAACCTGTCCGAGCACAAAGAAACTGACCCATTAACAATAGTCTGAGCAAACACACAGAAATGGATGCACTGACCAGATGCTGTCCGAACGCACATAAAGTGACCCACTGACCAAAACGTTTCCGAGCACCCAGAAACTGATCCACTGCCCACAACTTGACTGAAAACACAGAAACTGACACACTGACCAAAACCCGACCGAACACACAGAAACTGGCCCACTGACCAAATCCTGACCAAAGCAAACAGAAACTGACCCACTGACCACAACCTGTCCGAGCACACAGAAACTGACCCACAGACTGCAACCTGACTGTGTACACAGAATCTGACCCACTGACATTTCCTGACCGAAAGCACAGGAAATGACCCACTGACCAGAACCTGACCGAACACACAGAAACTGACTCATTGACCACTACCTAACTGAACAAACACTGAAACTGAACCACTGACCACAGCCTGACCGAGCACACAGAAACAGGTCCAACTACCACAACCTTGCCGAACAGACCGAAATTGACCCATTGACCACAACCTGGGCAAACACACAGAACTTGAACAACAGAACAAATCCTGAACGAACACACAGCAACTGACCCACTGACAAGAACTTGACTGAAAAAACAGAAACTGACACATTGACCACACACTGACAGAACCCACAGAAACTGATCCACTGAACACAAACTGACTGAACACGTAGGTCCCTTACAGTCAGAAGCAGGGGAATTTATAATGGGGAACAAAGAAATGGTAAACCAATTAAATACATATTTTAGTTCTGTCTTCAAAAAGGGAGACACAAATAACCTCCCAGAGATATCGGGGAAAATAGGGACTAATGACAGGGAGGAATTGAAAGAAATCAGTATTTGTAAGGAAATGGTGTTGGGGAAGTTGACTGGATTGAAGGCCGATAAATCCCCAGGGCCTAATAATCTGCATCCTAGGGTACTTAAGGAACTGGCCCTGGAGATAGTAGATGCATTGCTGGTCATCTTCCAGAACTCGATAGATTCTGGAACAGTACCCATGGATTGGGTGGTAGCTAAAGTTACCCCACTATTCAAAAAAGGTGGTAGAGAAAAAGCAGGGAATTATCCCTGACAACGGTGGTGGGGAAAATTCTAGAGTCCATTATAAAAGATGTAATGGCAGAGCATTTGGAAAGCAGTGACAGGATCGGACAAAATCAACATGGATTTACTAAAGGTAAATCGTGTTTGACTAATCTAATGGAATTTTTTGAGGTTGTAACTGGTAAATAGATAAGGGAGAACCAGTGGATGTGGTGTATTTGGACTTTCAGAAGGCTTTCGATAAGATCCCGCATAAGAGATTAGCGTGCAAAATTAAGGCACATGGGATTGGGGGCAAGGTATTGACTTGGATAGAGAACAGGTTGGCAGATAGAAAGCAAAAAGTTGGAATAAACGGGTCGTTTTCCGAGTGGCAGGCAATGACTAGTGGGGTACCGCAGGGATCGGTCCTAGGACCCGAGCTGTTCACGATATATATTAATGATCTGGACGAGGGAATTTGATGTAATATCTCCAAATTTGCAGACGAGACAAAGCTGGGTTGGAGGGTGTACTGTGAGGAGGATGTCGTGAAACTCTAGTACGATTTGGGCAGGTTGGATGATTGGGCAGAAACATGGCAAATGCACTATAACGTGGATAAATGTGAAGTTATCCACTGTGGTGGCAAAAACAGGAAGGCAGATTTTTATTTGAAATGCAATAGATTGGGAGAAGGGGAAGTGCAAAGAGACCTGGGTGTTCATGTGCACCAGTCGCTGAAGGTAAGCATGCAGGTGCAGCAGGCGGTTAAGAAGGCAAATGGTACGTTGGCCTTCGTAGCGAGAGGTTTCGAGTACAGGAACAAGGATGTCTTGCTGCAGTTGTACAGGGCCTTGGTGAGACAGCCCTTGAGTATTATGTGCAGTTTTGGTCGCCTTATCTGAGGAAGGATGTTTTTGCCATGGAAGCGAAGATTCACCAGGCTGATACCTGGGATGGCAGGAATGACGTATGAGGAGATATTGTGTCGATTGGGCTTATACTCACTGGAGTTTAGAAGATTGAGAGGGGATCTCATCGAAACCTATAAAATTCTGTCAGGCCTGGACTGACTAAATGCAAGAAGGATGTTCCCGATGGCCGGGGAGTCCAGAACTAGGGGTCATTATCTAAGGATAAGGGGTCAGCCATTTAGGACTGTGATGAGGAGGAATTTCTTCACCCAGAGAGTGCTGAACCAGTGTAATTGTCTGCCAAAGAGGGCGGTGGAGGCCAGTTCATTAAATATATTCAAGAAGGAGTTGGATATATTTCTTTAGGCAAAAGGGATCAAGGGATATGGGGAGAAGGCAGGGACAGGGTACTGAATTTGGATGATCAGCCATGAACTCATTGAATGGCAGAGCTGACTCGAGGGGCCGAATGGCTACTCCTGCTCCTATCGTTCATGTTTCTATGTTTCTATGAAACTGACACACTGAGCACAGACTGACCGAGCACAAAGAAACTGCTACACTGGCCACAAAATTTGAGAACACACATAAACTGATCCACTGAACACAACCTGACCGAACAAAGAACCTGACCCACTGACCAAAAGATAATGGATCACACGTAAGTTGACACACTGTCCAAAGCCTGACCAAGCACACAAAGACTGACACAATGACCACAACCTGACCGAGCACACAGAAACTGGGCCACTCACCACAACCAGAACAAACACAAAGGATCTGACACACTGACAACACCTTGAGCAAACACACAGAAACTGGCCCACTGACCACTTTCTGGACAAAACACACCGAATCGTTCCCACTGAACACAACCTTTCAGAGCACACAGAAACTGACCCACTGTCCAAATCCTGACCGAACACACAGAAACTGACCCACAGACCACAACCTGACAGCGCACACAGATACTGAAACACTGACCACAACCTGACCGAATAAACATGAAATGTCCCACTGACAACATCCTGACAGAACACATAGAGACTGACCCATTGACCACAACCTGACTGAACAAACACTGAATCTCACAAACAGACCACAACCTGACCGAACACACAGAAGCTGTCTTTCATGCCACAACGAAAGCGAACACACAGAAACTTACCCATTGACTGCAACCTGGCCAAACACACAGAATCTGACCAACTGGACAAATTCTGACCCAACACACAGAAACTGACCCAATGACAAAAATTTGACCGAACACACAGAAATTGACCCAGTAACCACATACTGACAGAACCAACAGAAACTGATCCACTGACCAGATCTGGTCCGAACTCACGTAAACTACCCAATGACCAAAACCTGATCGAGCAGAGAGAAGCTGAACCATAGCCCACAACCTGACTGAACACACATAAACTGACACACTTACGACAACCTGAGTGAACACACAGGAACTAACCCAGTGTCCACAACTTGATGGAGCACACGAAAAATGAACCACTGACATATCCTGACCGAAAGCACAGGAAATGACTCATTGACCACGACCTGTCCTAAAACAAAGAAACTGACCAATTGAAGACAATCTGACCGAACAAGCACTGAAACTGACACACTGACCACAACCTGTCTGTGCACACAGAAACTCCCCCACTGACCACAAAGTGTCCGAGCACAAGGAATCTGACCCACTAACAACAGTCTGACCAAACACACAGAAATTGTCCCACTGACCAGATCCTTTCCAAACACACATAAACTGACCCACTGACCAAAACCTGACCGAGAACACCAAAACTTCACTGTGCCCATAATCTGTTTGAACCCACACAAACTGACCCACTGACCAGAACCTGACTGAAATCCCATAAACTGACCACTGCCCATAAAATGACTGAACACACATAAACTGACCCACTGACCACAAGTTAATCGAACACACTGAAACTGGCCCTCTGACCATATCCTGAATGAACACACATAAACTGACCGACTGACCACACACAGTCTGAGCACATAGAAAGTGACCCACAGACCACAACCTGACTGAGCACACAGAAAGTTACCCATAGACAACAACCTAACCAAACACACAGAAACTAACCCACTGACCACAACCTGATCGAGGACACAGAAACTGACCAATGACCACAACCTGACCGAACCAACACAGAAACTGTCCTACCTACCACATTCTGGACAAAAACACACAGAAACTGACCCACAGACCACTACATTTCAGAGCACACAGAAACTGGCCAAATCCTGACCGAACACACAGAAACTGACCCACAGACCACAACCTGACTGAGCGTACAGAAATAGACCCATTGACCACAATCTGACCGAATAAACATGAAATGACCCACTGACCAAATCCCGACGGAACACAGAGAGGCTGATCAATTGAGCACAACCTCACCGAACAAACACTGAATCTGACACACTGACCACAACCTGACTGAACACACAGAAACTTACCCATTGACTGCAACCTGGCCAAACACACAGAACGTGACCAACTGAACAAATCCTGACCCAACACACAGAAACTGACCCATTGATAAAAACCTGACCGAACACACAGAAATTGAAACACTGACCACATACTGATGGAGCCGACAGAAACTGAGCCACTGACCAGATCCGGTCCAAACACTCATAAACTGACCCAATGACCAAAGCCTGACCGAGCACACAGAAACTGATCCTTTGACCACAAACTGACTTAACACACTGAAACTGACCCACTGACCACAACCTGACCAAACACACCGAAATTGACCCGTTGATCACAACATGGCCTAACACACAGAAACTGAACAAATCCTGACCGAACACTCAGCATCTGCCCCACTGAGCACAACCTGAATGAACACACAGAAACTGACCCACTGACCACAACCTGTCCGAGCACACAGAAACTGACCCATTAACTATAGTCTGACCAAACACACAGAAATGGACCCACTGACCAGATCCTGTCCGAACACACATAAACTGCCCCACTGACCAAAAACTTTCCGAGCACACAGAAACTGATCCACTGCCCACAACCTGACTGAAAACACAGAAAAGTACACACTGCCCAAAACCCGACCGAACACACAGAAACTGGCCCACTGACCAAATCCTGACCAGACACACAGAAACTGACCCACTGACCGCAACCTGTCTGAGCACACAGAATCTGACCCACATATTCCATTTCCTGGTAGCTACATTTTACTTTTGACTTTTGTTAATACAAGCAGGGAAACTGCGTTAACATAAGAAAACAAAATGCAGCAGATGCTGGATCTGGAATTGTTGATTAAATGCTGGAAACACCCCGAAGGTCCTGGAACATCTGTGGGCAGAGAAACACAGGGTTAACCTTTCAGGTCCATGAGCTCTCGGCATTCAATAAGTTCATGGCTGATGAGATCTTCGACACAATGCCACTTTGCCGCTTGCTCCCCATAACCCTTGACTCCCCTGTAGCTCAAATATATGTCTATCACCGCCAGACATACAGAGCGAGAGCCTCCGTTTGATGTCTTACAGAGTGGCCCGAGGGATAAGTGACTTCAGTTATGTTGATAGTGTGGAGAAGCTGGGATTGATTTCATCAGAAGGCTAAGAGGAAATTTAATACAGGCTTGCAAAATTACAAGGGGTTTTGATAGAGGGAATAAAGAGAAACGCTTTCCAGTGGCAGGAGGGATGGTAACCAGAGGACACCGATTGAAGATAACGGGCAAAAGAATGAGCATGGGAGATTTGTCTTACACAGCAAGGGGTAAGGCCTAATGAATATCGTAATGCTCAGGATAAGTTGTCACGGAGCAGGCACTCTCTCATTCCAGTCTTGCACACGTTGCTAATGTGGCATTTTTCACACTGGCAATGAGTTGAATGATAGCCGTGCTGTGATCAGCTAAATTTGTGAGGGAGTTGCAGTCGGCAAGAAAATACATGGAAGAGGGATAATAACCATGACTGTTCTGACACTGTGAGGTACAGTTAAATGTGGGCATGCAAACATTTAATATATCTTGTTCCCAATGTCATTTCCTGCTGACTTTGAAACAACAGGCAACTTGCAGAGGCAAGGAACTGAATGTTGCACCTCTGTACCGAATGATGCGTTGCGTTAACAGCTGAAATCTGTTTCCTCTGTGCTTTTCTCAGAGACACACACAGTCAGAGAAAAGCCGTCGGGATATTGAATAATCACCACTAAAATATCAAGGACAAAGTAAACGAAATAGTAATGCAGTGCTTGAGACAAAGAGTCAAACACATACACGAACACAAGTGTGTGCTAAATTTGTGTGGGTATGTCTCAAATATCCATCTGATTCTTGGAGGCTTGCAGCACAGTGTGAGGCCATTCGGTCAATCGTGCCAGTGCTGTCTTCTTGAAAGAGCATTCGGGCTTACTCCCGCTGTTATCTGCATTTCTCTTTTCTCTCTCCTTCCACAGTGCCCCTTACAAAGACAAACAGAAGGAGAACACTATGCTAACGAGGAATTCATGCATGAAGTTGTTATACAGTTCTTTACCGTTTCTAATTATTTTAGTTCATCTTTTTCTGCTCAACTTTTCCAAGGATCACTTTAAGGTGCTGCCCAAAGGTTTAAAAGTGGGGATGTTAAAATTCCTCTTCGTCGGGAGATTGAACCCCGGTCTACCCACGTGACAAGCAGGGATACTCTCCACTATACTAACGAGGAAGTAAACAATGCAAGCTCTGTCAGAGTAAGAATCGAGCCTGTTACACTGGAACAGGATGCCAGTCAGCCCCTCAAACCTGTTGCACAGGAATAGGAGGAGGACCTTCATTCCCTTGATCCAGTTGCAGAGGTACAGCTCATATATTATTAATGCTTCATGTGATGTGTTTGCTATGAAATAAATTGTAAAAAAAATTAACCTGCATTGACCGGAAATCGAACCAAAGAATCCCACGGGGCAGGCAACAATTCTACTGCTAAACCACCAACGCACGCAAATACAACAGAGTTCATTTTCTGGTAGCTACAATTTGTTTTTGACTTTTGTTAATACAAGCGGGGACTCTGCATTAACATAAAAAGCAAAATGCAGCAGATGTTGGATCTGGAATTGTTGATTAAATGCTGGAAACAGTCTATAGTTCCATGAACATCTGTGGACAGAGAAACACAGGGTTAACCTTTCAGGTCCATGACCTCTCGGCAGAGCTAAGATTTTGCAGCTTTGTAGGTCCCGTGTGAGTTTCCTTCCAAAGTTATTCAGCTGCTCAAAAATTACATGATTATGAAAATAACCTTCCCCAAGAAGAATAAATAGGAGCAGGATTGGGCCATTCGGCCCCTCGAGCCTGCCCCGCCATTCAATAAGTTCCTGGCTGATGAGATTTTGGACACAACGCCACTTTGCCGCCCGCTCCCCATAACCCTTGACTCCCCTGTAGCTCAAATATATGTCTATCTCTGCCAGACATACAGAGTGAAAGCCTCCGTTTGATGTCTTACAGAATGGCCCGAGGGATAAGTGACTTCAGTTATGTTGATCGTGTGGAGAAGCTGGGATTGCTTTCCTCAGAAGGCTAAGAGGAAATTTAATAGAGGCTTGCAAAATTACAAGGGGATTTGATAGAGGGAATAAGGAGAAACGCTTTCCAGTGGCAGGAGGGATGGTAACCAGAGGACACCGATTGAAGATAACCGGCAAAAGAACCAGCATGGGGAGAATTGTCTTACACAGCAAGGGGTAAGGCCTAATGAATATCTTAATGCTCGGGATAAGTTATCACGGTCCACTTACTCTCTCATTCCAGGCTTGCATACCTAGTTAATGTGGCATTGTTCATACTGGCAATTAGTTGATTGCTAGCCGTGCTGTGATCAGCTAAGTTTATTAGTGAGTTGCAGTCGGCAAGAAAATACATGGAATAACCGTGACTGTTCTGACACTGTGAGGTACAGTTAAATGTGGGCATATAAACATTTAAAGTGTCTTGTTCCCAATGTCATTTCCTGCTGAATTTGAAACAACAGGCATTTTACAGAAGGCAAGGAACTGACACAGGGGTTTCCTAAACTGGCACAGTGTGCTCATTCACTGACACAGGGAGCGGCGTCACTGACACACGGAGTTCCTACTCTGTAACAGGGCGTTCTTGCACAGACGCTGGGAGATCCTACATTGGCACAGGCAGCAACTACTCCGACTCAGGAGCTCCTACACTGACACAGGTTGCCCTTACACAGAGAGAGTGAGCTCCTGCACTGACACAGGGAGCCCTTACACCGACACAGCGAGCTCCTTCACTGACTCAGGGAGCCCCTGCGCCAACAAAGTAGCACCTACACCAACAGAAGAGCTCCTACACTGACACAGGGTGCTCCTACATTGACATAGGGTGCCCTTACACAGAGAGAGTGAGCTGCTGCACTGACACAGGGAGCACATACACCGACACACTGAGCTCCTTCACTGACTCAGGGAGCCCCTGCACCAACAAAGTAGCACCTACACCAACACAAGAGCTCCTACACTGACACAGGATGCTCATACACTAACATAGGGAGCCCCTACACCGACACAGTGAGCCCCTACACCGACACACTGAGCTCCTACTCTGACACAGGGTGCACTTGCACCGAGACATTGAACACCAACACTGACACAGGGAGCCCCTACACAGACACAGTGAGCTCCTACACTGACAGAGTGTGCTTCTACACTGACACAGGGAGTTCCTACACGAACAAATGAGCTCCTGCACTGACACAGGGAGCCTTTACACCGAGACAGTGAGCTCCTGCACTTACACAGGGAGCCACTACACCAACACAGGAGCCCCTTCACCAACACAGAAGCTCCTACACTGAAACAGGGAGCTACTACACTGACACAGGGCTTCCCTACACTGGCTCAGTGTGCTCATTCACTGACACAGGGAGCAGCATCACTGACACATGGAGTTCCTACTCTGAAACAGGGAGTTCTTGCACAGACACAGGAGAGCCTACACTGACACAGGCAGCACCTACACCGACAAACGAGCTCCTACACTGACACAGGGAGCCTTTTCACCGAGACAGTGATCTCCTACACTGACACTGGAGACCCTACACCGACACATTGTGATCCTTCACTGACTCAGGGAGCCCCTACACCGACACAGGAGCTCCTACACTGACACAGGAGCTCCTACACTGACACAGCATCTCTTGCACTGACACAGGGAGCCCTTACACTGAGACAGTCAGCTCACACACTGACAAAGGGAGCACCTACACCGACACAGGAGCTCCTACACTGAAACAGGGAGCCCCTACACCGACACAGTGCGATCCTTCACTGACTCAGGGAGCACCTACACCTACACAGGAGCTCCTACACTGGCACAGGAGCTCCTACACTGACACAGCATCTCTTGCACTGACACAGGGAGCCCTTATACTGAGACAGTGAGCTCACACACTGACAGAGGGAGCCCCTACACCGACACAGGAGCTCCTACACTGAAACAGGGAGCCCCTACACCGACACAGTGAGCTCCTTCACTGACTGACGGTGCCACTATATTAACACAGGAGCCCGTACACCAACACAAGTGCTCCTACACTGACACAGTGAGCTCCTACACTGACACAGGGAGTTCCTACACTGGCACAGTGTGCTCATTCACTGACACTGGGAGCACCATCACTGACACTGGGTGTTCCTACCCTGAAACAGGGAGTTCCTAAACTCGTACAGTGAAACTGACACAGACACAGGGAGCACCGACACTGACACAGCCATTTCATACACTGGCACAACGATTCCTACGCTGGCACAGGGAGCTCATTGACTGACACAGGGAGAACCTTCACAGATACAGGTAGCCCCTACACTGACACAGGGATCTCCTTTCCTGACAAAGGGAGCTCGTACACTGACACAGGAAGCTCCTACACTGACACAGGGAGATCCTGCTTTGATACAGGGAGCTCTTACACTGACAAATTGAGCTTCTACATTGACAAAGGGAGCACTTGCACAGACACAGGGAGCTTCTTCTTAGACACAGTGAGCTCCAACACTGACATAGTGAACTCCTACACTGACACAAGGAGCTACTACACTGACACAGGGAGCTCCAACACTGACACAGTGAGCTCCTAGGCTGACACTGTGAGAGCCGTCACTGACACTGTGAGCTCCTACATAGACAGAGGAGAGTTCCTACACGGAGATAGGGCGCTCCTTCACTGACACAGTGAGCACTTTCTCTGACACAGGGATCTCATGCGCTGACACAGGGTGCTTCGACACAGACACAGGCAGCTCTTGCATTGACACAGTGAGTTCCTACAAAGACACAGGGAGCTCCTACACAGACGCAGTGATCTCCTACACTGACAGAGGAAGCTGCTTCACTGCCAGAGGGAGATCCTACACTGAAAAATGGAGCACCGTCACTGACACATGGAGCTCAAACTCTGACATAGGCAGCTACTACACTGACACTGGGAGATCCTACACTGACACTGGGAGCTCCCACACTGACACAGGCAGCTCTTACACCGCCGCAGGGAGGTCTTACACCGACACAATGAGCAACTTCACTTACACAGGGAGCTCATTCACTGACACAGGATGCTCCTACACAGACACCAGGAGCTCCAGCACTGACAAAGTGAGCTCCTGCACAGACACAGCCAGCGCATTCACTGATAGACTGAGCTCCTTCACTGACATCGGGATCTCATGCACTGACATGGTGTGCTCCTACACAGACAGCGGGAGCTCCAGCACTGACAGAGTGAGCTCCTGCACAGACACCGCGAGCACATTCACTGGCACAGGATGCTCCTGCACTGACATAGGGAGCACCAACACTGACAATGCAGTGCCTACATTGAAACAGGGCTTTGCTACACAGACAAAGGGCGCTACTACACTGCTATTGGGAGCTCCCACACTGACACAGGGAGCTCTTACACTGACACAGGGAGCTCCTACACTGATATAGTGAACTCCTACACTGACGCAGCATGCTGCCGCACTGACACAGGCAGCTCCTTCTCTGAAACAGGCAGCTCCCACATTGACACAAGGAGCTCCTACATAGACACAGGCAGCTCCTAAACACAAGCAGGGAGCTCCTATACAGGCACAATTAGCTCCTACACTTACACAGGGAGCTCAGACATTGACACAGGGAGCATCTACACAGACACAGTGAGCTCATACACAGCCACAGGGAGCTCCTAACGTGACACCAGGAGCTCATGGACTGACACAGGCAGCTCATACACAGAGAGAGCGAGCCCCTATTCTGAAGCAATGAGTTCCTACTCTGACTCAGTGAGCTCCTGCACAGACACAGAGAGCTCATAAACTGACACATGGATTACCAACATAGTCACAGGGAGCTCCGACACAGAAACAGGAGCTGCTACACTAACACAGGGAGCTCCTGCACTGACACAGGAGCCCCTGCAATGGCGTAGGAGTTCCTTCACAGGCAAAGGGATATGCTACACTGATACAGGGAACTCCTACACTGACAAATGAAGCTTCTACTCGACACATCGGGATCCTACAGTGACGCATTGAGTTCCCACACTGACACAGGTATCTCCTACCCTGGCACAGTGAGCCCCTACACTGACAAAGTAAGCTCCTGCACTGACAGAGGGAGCTCCTACACACACATGATCTCCTACATTCAAACAGTGAGCTCCTACACTGACACAGGGAGCTCCTACACAGACACAGTATGCTCCAAAGCTGACACAGGACGACCCTACACTGATAAAGGGAGATTCTACATAGACTCAGGGAGCTCCTACTCTGACAGAGGGATCGCCTACACAGACACAATATTCTCCTACACAGACTCTGAGAGCTCCTACACTGATAAAATGAGCTCTTACACAGACACAGTGAGCTCCTTCATAGACACAGGGATCTCTTGCACTGCTAATGGGAGGTCCTACACAGACACAGTGAGCTCCTACACAGTCAGAATTAGCTCCTACAGAGACAAAGCAAGCTCCTACACTAACACAGTGCGCTATTACACACACAGAGTGTTCTCCTATACTGACACAGGTAGCTCCAACACTTACACAGAGAGCTCCTACACTGATACAGTGAGCAACTACACAGACAATGTGACCTCCAACATTTACAAAGGGAGCTCATACACAGACACCAGCTCGTGGATAGACACAGGGGGCTGCTGCACTGACAGAGTGAGATCCCACTCAGACACATTTAGCTCTTTCACTGTCAGATATAGCTCCTACACAGTCACAGGAATCTCCTACACAGAGAGAGAGCTCCAACACATACACAGGGTGCTCATACACTGACACAGAGAGCTCATAAGCTGACAGAATGTGTTCCTACAGTGACAGTGGGAGCTCCTACAATGGCAAAGTTAGCTCCTACAACGAAACCGCGAGATCCTACATTGACACAGCGAGCTCCTACAAAGACACAGGGATCTCCTACACAGACACTGGGAGCTCCACGACAGATGCAACAGATTATACATCGTCCTAGACTGCCCTACAACAGACCCAGACAGGTCCTACAAAGGTCCAGACAGCTCCAACACTGTCCAAAACAGCTGCTTTAACAGATAAAGTCCGTTTCAACAGATACCGTACAGCAAATGTCACAGACGCAGTGAGCTCCTAAGCAGAAACAGACATTTCCTGCACAACCCCAATAAGCTCGTAAAAAGACACAGAAAACACAACCACAGGCCGAGACAGCATCTCGAATGCCACAGACGATTCATTTTACTGAATCATACTGCTTCTCGACAGACACAGAAAGCTACTGTCACAGCCTCAGAGAGCTCCTAATCAATCACAGAGAGATCCTACACAGAGTCAGACACCTGCTGGAAAGGGACAGACAGCTCCTAGGCAGTCCTACACAGAGCTAGACACCTGCTAGTAAGAGCCAGAATGCTCCTATACAGCCCTACGCAGCTCCTACAAACTCACACATAGACCGCTACATTCACAGACACAAGATGCATCTATACAGAACGAGAAGCTCATATAAAGAAGTAAGCATTTGCTACATCGAGCCAGACATCTCCCAGGCGTAACCAGACAATCCCTGCACAGAAACAGACAGATCCTACACGAACCCAGATGGCTCCTTCACAGACGCAGGGAGCATCTACACAGACTCAGCCCCTGCTACACTGAGCAAGAACGGTCCTACACACACCCAGGCAGCTACGTTCAGGGACACAGACAGCTACTGTTGCAGACCCAGACTGCTCCTTGACACATAGATAGACAACTCCTACAGAAACTCAGAAGGTTCCTGCACACACCCAGACAACTCCTACACAGACCCATACTGCATCCAGAAAGATTCAGAGAGCCCATTTTAGAGACCCAGGCAGCTCCTACACAAACACAGGAAGCTCCTAAACAGATCCAGCAGATCTAACACAGACCTGGACAGGTGCCACATGGACTCAGACAGCTCCACCCTTGATACAAGGAGCTCTCCTATGCAGATCCAGGGAGCACCTACTCTGGCCAAGGAACTCCTTCATTGAAAATGATTGTTGTACATGGGCCCAGACAGTCTCTAGAAAGGCTCAGACTGCTCCTAGAACGAAACAGACAGCTCCATTCACATACTCAGAAATCTCATTGCACAGAGCCAGGCAGATGCCACAGAGGCCCAGCAGCACCTGCATAGATCCAGAACCTCATATACAGACCAGACATGTTCGACACAAACCCAAAATGCTCCGACACAGAAAAAGCCGCTGCTAAGTTGGCCTAGACAGCTCCTAAATAGACACTGACTGGTCCTACAAGGGACAAGGCAGCTCCTATACAAATCCAGGCAGCGCCGACGCAGAACGTGACAACTCTTACACAAACCATGACTACTCCTTCATAGAGCCAAACAGCTCATTTCACAGACACATCTGCTCCGGCACAGATCATGACTGATCCGCCCCAAACCCAGGCACCTCATATAAAGACACAGGTTGCTTTTACAAAGACAGCGCAACTGCTAGCTGGAAGTAGTTGGCTCCGAAGCAGACCCAGGCAGCTACTTTCACAGATTCAGGCAGCCACTTCACAAACCCGGATCGTTACTTTCAAAGACCCAGACAGCTCCTACACAGACCCAAAAAGCTAATTTCACAGATCCAAACAGATTCAGGCAGCTCCTATACGGACTCAGACAACAACACAAACAGACACAGAATTTATGTAGACACAGACAGCTCATTGTAGAGACACAGACAGCTCCTACAGAAACACAGGAATCTCCTACAGAGATCCAGCAGTTCCTACATAGAAACAGGCAGCTCCTACATAGGCCCAGACAGCTCCTAAATAGACGCAGACAGTTGTAACCTTGACAAAGGGAGTTGAAACACAGATCCAGGAAGAACCTGTACTGACCGAGGAACAGCTTCACAGAAAATTGCTTTTGTACACGGTCCAAAACAGTTCCTCGGTGGCTCATAAATAGATCCTCACCAGTCCGGCAAGGCCCCAGACAGCTCTTACACTGAAAGAGAAAACTACTGTCTGAGAACCAGACAGCATCTAAATACACCTAGACAACTAATACACTGACCCAAACAGTACGTACAGAGAGAGAGTTAGCTACTGCAGACACAGACAACTCCTCAACAGAGCCAGACTGCATCTACAAAGAAAATATGGCCCATTTTAGGGACTGAGGCAGCTCCAACCATGGCACATGGAGCTGCAACACAGACACATATAATTCATACCCAGACACAGGGAGATCCTAAAGAGACCCAGACAACTTCTGAATAAACACAGACAAATCCTGCCTCACAGCACCAGGGACCCGGGTTCGAATCCGGCCTCGGGTGACTGTCTGTGTGGAGTTTGCACATTCTCCCCGTGTTTGTGTGGTTTCCTCCGGGTGCTCCGGTTTCCTTCCACAGTCCAAAGATGTGCGGGTTAGGTTGATTGGCTATGATAAATTGAGCCTTAATGTTAGGGGGATTAAATACGTGGGGTTACGGGGTTAGGGTGTGATATGTGTTGGTGTAGGGGTTACGGGGATCGGGTGGGTTATGTTTCGGTGCAGGCTCGATGGGCCAAAATGGCCTCTATCTGCATTGTGGGGTTTCTGTGATTCTGTGAAAACAGACAGTTCCTAACAAGATATAGGTAGCCCCTTCACAGACCCAGAAAACTCCTACACAGGGCCATAATGCATCTGCAAAGATCCAGAGAGCTAATTTTAGAGACCCAGACAGCGCCTACACTGACACAGACAGTTCCTACACAGATCCAGGCAGCTTCTACACAAAGACAGACAGCTGCTGCACAAAGCCAGACAGCTCCAACACTGCCACAGGGCGTTCCTACACAGCCACGGCCGCTGCTACGGAGATCTAGAAGGATTATAAACAGACCCAGACAGGACCAAAAAGGGCACAAGAGCTACTGTCACAGACACCGGCAGCTACCACGTTGGCCCAGACAGCTCCAGCATAGATCTAGAACCTCTTACAAGGACCCAGACTTGTCTGTCACAAGCCCAGACTGCCTCTTAACAGTCCCAGAAATCTCCTACACAAATCCAGATAACTCCTACATGGACTCAAGTAGCCCCTGCACAAAGATAAATCGATTCTACAAAGTCAAAGGGAGCTCCTACAGAGAGCCAGACAACGTATTACAAACGCTGACTGCATCTCCAAAGAAACAAACAGCCTCTGCAAAGAAACAACAAGCTCCTACACAGATCTGGCTGGCTCTAAAAGGTCATAGTCAGCTCATTATGGAGACCCAGACAGGTTCTACACAAGCACAGACATCTCATACAATGATCCAGACAGTTCCAACAGGAATACAGACAAGTTCTGCACATACCAAAACAGCTCATTCATAGACAGAGGGTGCGCATACATAGAGCTACAATTTCCTGCATGATCCAGCCAGCATAAACAAAGATACAGGCATCATCTACAAATATACAGACAACACATGTTAAAGAGCCAGAGAGCAGCTACAGAAATCATACTCACAGGGATTAGTGGAGACTTCGGGAAGAGGCTATGAGCTAGGAGTCCTTCAAGAATAAATTGGGCCTGTTCCTGGCTGGGATGGAGATTACCTTTTACAGAAGTTAAGTACTGCAGGAAATACAGGGACAGAGTGCTTTCCTGGACAAGTTTCGATCGCTTAGCTGGGTCGGAGAGGAATTTCCCAGATTTGGTCTCCCAAATTGGCCATTGTTTTTTTTTAGCTGGTTTTTCGCCTCTCCCGGGAGATCACATGTGTTCCGGTGGGATGGAGAGTGAAAGTAGATTTGAGGTTAGGATCAGATCAGCCATGATCTTATTGAATGGCGGAGCAGACTCGAGGGGCCGATTGGCCTACTCCTGCTCCTCTGTCTTATGTTCTTATGTAGAAACACAGAAAGCTCCCACACAGATGCAGCAGGTCCTACATCGATCTAGGCAGCTCCTGCATAGACTCAGACAGATCCTACATGCACTCCAACAGATCCAACCTTGACACACGGAGCTGCAACACAGACATAGATACAGCTACACAGGACCAGGGAGCACGTATATTCATCCAGGATCTCCTGCACAGAAACAGACCGTGGCATCGGGCTCAGACAATTCATAGAAAGGTGCAGTCAGCTCCTATGCAGACCCAGTAAACAGCAATCAGACTCATAATGCACATTTCACAGACCCAGGCAGTTCCCACTTATGCCCAGCACCACCAGCAAAGATCCAGTACATCCGACACAAGGCCAGACATGTCCTACAGGGAGCTCCTACACACACCCAGACAGCTGCTTACTCAGACACAAATAGCTACATTCGGGGAACGAGTCAACTCCTACAAAGAACCAAACAGCTGCTGTCTGAGACCAAACTGCTCCTACACAGACTGGACAGCACTTACACCGACCAAGAAAGCACCTACACAGACGAGACAGCACTTACACAGGCACTGAAAGCTGCTACACAGACCCAGAAAGCTCCTACATGGACAGAGGGTGTGGAGTGCACAGAGCAGAATTAAACGGAATGGTCTTGAACCTAGTGTTTTATTTGGGAATTTGGAAAGAGTGGGAATTTCTGTTAAGTATTGAGTAAGCAAAAGCTGTATAAAATAAAATGTAGTTGAAGATTTTGATTTTAATCTAGTACTTTAAAAGCTGTAATTAACAGAAACTGCCGGCCAGAGGCTGTTCCAGTGTTTCTCTAGAATAGGCACCAATCGCCAGGAGCAGGGCAGCTGAGTCCACACTTGTAGATTGCGGGAGGCTCCGAGTGTCTAAGAGGAAACATTTCTGCAGAGCACAGCGCAGTCTGCACACAGTGGGTTAAATGGCGTGAAATTGAACAGTGTGTTTTATTTAGGAATTTGAAAAGTGTGGGATTTTGGAGAAGAGGGGGAAGGGGTTGTTTCGTTTTGCCAAAGCTACTTGTAGTGCTTTGTGTTACAGGTAGATAAGTAATATATGTACGCTTAACTTAATCTAGATCCAGTAAGTAGTCAAGAAACTACACTGTAAACTAAGTTACCAAAATACCAACTTAATTAAATTTAATTAAATAAAGCAAGGCCTTTGACACTATACTAACTGAGAAGGCCCCCCTGACCCTAACACTCACCCTGTGACACTGCCCGTTGTGGAATCATACATGTTCGCGCTATTGCTTTCCCATTATACTTTCTCCAGTCTGAAATTATACTGCGCTCCCAGTCTGGGGTCCTTTTTAGCACATCTACACTTTCTCTAGTCTGAGATTATGCTGTGCCCGCAGGTTGGGATCCTCTATAGCCCCTCGATACTTTCTCCAGTCTGAGATTATACTGGGCCCAATGGCCGGGAAACCCTTTAGCCTCTCACTACTTACTCCTGTCGGAGATTATACTGGGCCCAAAGGCTCGGATCCCCTATAGCCCCTCTCTGCTCTCTCCAGTCTAGGATCAAAATGTGGCAAAATCCCTGGGATCTCCCTGTGCCCTTCGATATTTTTGCCACTCTGGGATCCAAGGCTAGGATACTCCTGTGCCAATTAAACTTTCCCAACTCTGGGATTATATTATTGCCCGCAGCTTCAGATCCTCCTTTTCCCTTCTATACATTCTCCAGTTTGGGATTACACTGTGCTCGCAGCTTGGGTCCTCGTGAGCCCCTCTATAGTTCCTCCAGTCTGGAATCATATTGTTGCCGCAGGCTGAGCTCCTCATGTGCCCATCTACACTTTCTCCAGTTTGAAATTGTACATTGGCCTCGGCTGGAATCCGCCTGTGCCCCTCTACACTTTCTCCAATCTGGGATTATGAACCACACCCGTCGGTTGTACTCATTGCATTGAAGGGAGATCAGAGCGAGCGCAAGTAAAGTTGTGTTCATCCTGTATCCTGTTCGACGAAATCTCTGCATGGTTTCTGTACCTGCACTAGTTCAGCTTTAATAATGTTAGGCTGCCCTTAAGGTGTTAATCATTAACACATTCCGCTCAATTGTTTCCCGTCGGAACCTGCCCTTGAATTATGCTCCTGGTTCTGGTTGTTGTACCTCCTGGTTCTGGTTATTCTACTTCCTGATTCGTCAGGTTACTCCTCCCTCTCGGTTATTGTCCGTCTAACTCCTCTCCCATACTCCGGTGTCTGAGATGGCTCCTCTTATCATAACCAAAAACTTTGACTCTGTCCAGTGTGGAAACGTGTTAGTGCTGCCCAGAGCATCGGTTCGTACCGTGACCACCCCCACCACCTCCGCCCTGCTTGTAGCTGTTAACCTCCGATATTCATGACAATCCCCCCGTTTTGTTATTATTCCTGCCTTTTGGTTTGCTGACATGACTACCCTTATATTGGCTATTTCCTCGCTGTACTGGCTCCTGGGATTATTCCTCCTTCTGTGTTTCATCACAATACCTTCCTCCTGATTCTGCTTAGACCTCTGACTCCTGGGTTCTTGTTATCACTCCTTTATCCTGGTTTCTTGTTATTACTCCATTCTCCTGTCTGTGGTTAGAAAACTTCCTTCCTGCTTCTTATTAGTCACCCTCGTCATTTTTGTTATGACCCCCACCCACCCCGTCGTATTTTACACAGAGTTCCAGGGAAATTACTCAAACGAGAAAGATAATTGAACCAACAGTCCGTGTAGCTCTTTATTCTCCTCTCTATCAGTAGAACTATTCCCATGTGCCCCCCTGTTCCTATTTCACATGACCTAATCAGAAATCTACTTTCCTATTTTTCTCAAAGCGGTTTGTGTATAAGAAAGAAAAAATAAGAAAGAAAGAACGAATGAAAGAAGGAAAGATTGAAAGAATGAAAGTTTAGAAAGTAATAAAAAAGAAAGACAGAAAGAAAGAGAATAAGTAAGAAAGTAAAAACGCAAGAAAGAAACAAAGAAAATAAGAAAGAAATAAAAATTGAAATAATGAAAGAAAGATGGAAAGAAATAAGGCTGATAGGAAGGAATGAAGGAAGAAAGAAAGGAACAAAGAACGGAGGATAAAAGAAAGAAAGAATAATGAAGGAAAGGAAGTTAATGAGATGTTTCAGATTTGAGCGAATGCTGTAGATTTGCCCTGTGTTATGACTTGTTTCCTAATCTATTGATATGCTAATTAGTTTCCTTTCCTCGCCTCAAACATCAACTCCTTTGTGGGTCCCGGTTACACGGAGAATTTCATTCAGCACAGTGGGAATCACAGCCCAGTGACACCCAATTCACCCAATATCCACACTCACTTCCCTCTGGATTATTCAGAAAGAAAGGAAGAATAAAATTTACTGTTTATGCTTTCATGAAGGATTAATATTTGTCACCGTCAGATGCCAGCGTCAATCTGTTCAGATAAACATTTTCCCTTCTCTAGTATTTTGACAGTGACTCGCACCAATAGATACTGTTTCTTAAGCAAATAATGCCCAGACATTTCTTCTTACAGCAGAGGCAGGAATGCTCACAATTACTTACGGAAATACCTCCAATGTCAATCCGTCCTCCAGCACTCGGTCTTGGAAGCTGTGAAAGAACAACATATGGGTTCAAGCTGAGCCTTTTGGAGGCAAACGCTAACTCCAAACTGTAGCATTTTGTGACATTTGGGAATATTATTCGGATGACAGCCGATCTGATTTTAAATTCTTAAAACTACTGTTTCTCCTCCTTGCACCAATACCTTTCCAGCAAAGGCTTCATCATTCTGTGGAGCTAGTTTGATGTAGAAGGAATACTCTCGGCCATCCCGAGACTGCATCATTAAAGCTATCCGATATTACATGATGAAATATAATAAAGAACAGAAAATCCATCGCAGGTCTTCCGGAGCGCCTTGGGATGGGTTAATCTGCAGAGCATGCATTTTCCAATTGTCTGATTTTCTTCTATCAATATAGGGAGTGCAGTTCCTATCTATCCCCGTCAAATAAAGTGGAGACTTACTAAAGGGGTACCATGGATGAGGTACTTTACACAATAAGAGTGGAGAAACTGGGATTGTTCTCATAAGGGCAGAGAAGGCAAAGAGGAGATTCGATAGAGCAGATCAAACTCATGAAGCATTTTTTACAGTAAATATGGATGAACACATTCCAGTAGCATAAGGGTTGGTAATCAGATGACGATTGAAGGTAAATGGCAAAATGAAATGTGTTCAGATGAGGAGAGATGTGGTCTATAATAAAACAATTTTCAGCATCAGTTAGAGCATTTCGTCCACTTTTTGGGCCCCACATAATTAGGAGGGACGTCAAGGTCTTGGCGACTCTGCAGAGATGTCATAGAATGGTATCAGGGATGACAGCCTTCAGGTCTGTGCAGAGACTATAGATTGCTCTCATTGGAGCAGAAAAGGTTAAGGGTAGATATACCGGAAACTACCAGTGATGAGAGGTTTGAGTTATCTGTGGAGATTAGAGAATCTGGAATTATTATCCTTAATGCAGAGAAGTTAAAGAGGAGAATTAACAGAGGCGTTGAAAGTAACGAGCAGTAAATGAGAAGAACATCTTTTACCACTGGCAGAAGAGTGGATACGCAAGAGGCCAGAATCACTGCACAAGGATTACATTACCACCCCAACCGTGTCCCCTGCCCCTCGCCTACAGATTCGATTAAATGTTGATTTGCGGAGCGAACGGTGACTGGAAGAGAGATGATCTGCTGTGGACTAGATAGGCCGCAGCACCATCAACAACTGGAAAAGTGGAGAGGCAAGACTGTGAGATCGAGAATTCGCATCAATTCATAGAATCACAGAATAACACAGCAGAGCAGCAGGCCACTCGGTCTATTGTGCCTGTGCCACTTCCTTGAAAGAGCTGGCCAATCAGTCCCACTGCCTCATAGCTTAGCAATGTGTCCCCCTTCAAGTATTGATCCAATTCCCTTTGGAAGTTATTACTAGATCTGCTTCCGCCGCCTTTCTGTCAGAGTATTCCAGATTACAACATTTTGCTGTGTAAAACTATTCTCCTCATCTCGCCCTGGTTGTTTTGCCAAATACCTTACTGATTTTGAACAACTCAATCAAATCTCCACTTAGACTTCTCGGCTCTAAAGAGAACAATCCCAGCTTGCATAGTCTGTCCACATAACTGAAGTCATGCATCCCTTGTACCACTAAAGTAAATCTCCTCTGCACCCTGTCTGAGGACTTGACATTCTTTTTAAGGTGTGGTATTTCAAAATGGACACAAGGCTTTCACAGCAACAACAACATCTTGCATTCATACAAAGTCACTAATGGAGAAATAATTCCAAAGGATTTTCGCAGGAGCTTTATCAATAAAAAATCAGGGTTGAGCAAATGTCCAGAATTGGAGGAGCGCAGATATCTCGGAGTGTTGTAGGGCTGTGGGTGATTACTGGAATAGGGAGGGGCGAGGCCATGGAGGGATTTTAAAACAAGGATGAATAGTTTTAAATGGAGGTGTTGCTTAACTGGGAGCCAATGTAGGGCAGCGAGCACAGGGTTGATGGGTGAATGGGACTTGGTGCGTGTTAGGTCACGGGTGTCAGAGGTTAGGATGAGTTAAAATTGATGGCCGGTGAAGATGCGAGGCACGCCAGGAGTGTACTGGAATAGAGGTCAGGTCTAGACGTTAAAACAGAACATGGAAGAGGATTTCAGCAGCAGATGACCTGAGGCAGAGGCAATGCTACAGAGGTGGAAATAAGAGCCTAGAAATTCACTTTGGGCCCGCCAGCTGGCGTGCGCCCAAATGTTAGCGCTGAGCGCGGAGCCAGTTGCGCCCGTCAGATATTCGTTTTTTGCGCCCCAATTCGGAACTGGGCGCTATTCCAGGGTGTGCCTGCCCCCGCTTGGGGCGCTGAAACTGAATTTCAGCGCTCTAGGCGCCGCTGCGCCACCCGCTGTGGAGTGGCAGGCTGCGGTACTGCAGGCCTCCTCCATCTCTTAAGGGGGAGGTGCCTGCAACGGGGAGATCGCCGCTGGATAGTGCCGGCAAATGAGCCCGACACCACGGAGAAGTGCCGGGTTCACGGAAAGCAGTCAGCAAAGCCGTGGGGGGGGCGGTGGTGGAGGCCGTGGAAGGAGGTGCGGGCAGGCGGCCGCCGAAAAAGCGGCCGGCCGCACCGCCACCTTAAAGCGCCCCACTAAGGCAACAGTACGGCCCCGTTTTCTGATCGCTGTTTGCGGCCACTGCGGAAGAGGCGGCCGCAACTAAATATGGCGGTCGGGCCGGTAGCGGGGCGGTAGCGGGGCACTGCGCACACCGAGGACGTCATTGGTGGCGGCGCAGCGCTACTGGCTAATGCCGCCATTACCGCAGCGCTGAATATCGGCGAAAGCTCAGCAAGTGGCGCTAAAGCCCTCTTTGGGCGAAAACTGGGCGCAAAGCCTACTGAATTTCTAGGCCAAGCAGTCTTAGTGTTGGCATGGATACTGTGTCAGAATCTCATCTCAACATCAAATATGACACCAAGGTCGGGCGCGAAAATTCTGGTTCAGCCTCAGACCGTTGCCAGGAAGAGGGATGGATTTGGTGGCTGGGACCGAAGACAATGACTTTGGTCTTACCAATATTTAACTGGAGGAAATTTATCCTCATCCAGTACTGGATGCCGAACAAGCAGTCTGACACTTTAGAGACAGTGGAGGGGTCGAGCGGTGTGTTGGTGAGGTAGAGCTGTGAGTCATCAGCGTACATGTGCAAAATGACATGATTTTGGATGAGGTCGCCAAGGGGCAACATGTATCTGTACAGTAAGAGGGAGCCAAGGATAGGACTTCGGAGGACACCAGAGGAAACGATGCAGGAGCCAGAAGAGAAGTCATTGCAGGTGATTATTTGGCTATGATTAAATAGATAAGAATGGAGCCAGTCGAGTGCACAACTCCCCAGCTGGACGACAGAGGACAGGCGTTGAAGAAGGATGGAGTGGGCAACCATAAGAAAGTTTGCAGACAGTTCGAGAAGGACGAGGAGGTATAGTTTTCCTTTGTCACAGCCACCTATGATGTCATGTGTGACATTGCTAAGGGCAGTTTCAGCACTGTGGTAGAGGTGTACACCTTATTGAGAGGTAAGATCATGAAGTTACGGCAAGGATGGACATGCATTTGGGAGGCGACAGCACCCTCAGTGCTGTTGTTGGGGTGTAATAAGAACATAAGAACATAAGAAATAGGAGCAGGAGTAGGCCAATCGGCCCCTCGAGCCTGCTCCGCCATTCAATAAGATCATGGCTGATCTGATTCTAACTGCCAATCCACTATCACAGAACCATCTCCAGCATCTAACAGAATTAGACACACGAAGTAGGAGCAGG
The DNA here is from genome assembly GCF_052327205.1 of Somniosus microcephalus. Classification (NCBI taxonomy): domain Eukaryota; kingdom Metazoa; phylum Chordata; class Chondrichthyes; order Squaliformes; family Somniosidae; genus Somniosus; species Somniosus microcephalus. Next base: position 38,320,129 of record NW_028225186.1, on the reverse strand, counting down.
ATCAGGCTACACGGCCCCTGGGCCCGCTCCGCTACCCACAGGGCCATGACCGATCCGAACCTAGACTCATGTCCAAATTCCTGCCCGCTCCCCGTAACCCTTAATTCCCTTTACTTCTAGGAAACTGACTATTTCTGTTTTAAATTTATGTAATGATGTAGCTTCTACAGTTCTTTGGGGCAGCATATTCCATGGGCCTACCACCCTCTGAGTGAAGTAGTTCCTCCTCATCTCAGTTTTGAAAGAGCAGCCCCTTATTCTAAGACTATGCCCCTTAGTTCTAGTTTCATCCATCATCGGGAACATCTTCCCTGCATCCACCCGATCCAACCCCTTCACAAGCTTATATGTTTCAATAAGTTCGCCTCTCATTCTTCTGAACTCCAATGAGTAGAGTCCCAATCTACTCAACCTCTCCTCATATGTCCATCCCCTCATACCCAGGTTTAACCGAGTGAACCTTCTTGGTACTGACTCGAGAGCAAGTATGTCCTTTCTTAAGTATGGACACCAAAACATTACGCAGTATTCCAGGTGCGGTCGCACCAATACCTTGTACAACTGAAGCAATACCTACCTATTTTTATATTCTATCCCCCTGGCAATGAAAGCCAACATTCCATTGGCCTTCTTAATCACTTGCTGCACCTGCATACTAACCTTTTGAGTTTCGTGCACCAGGACCCCCAGATCCCTTTGTACTTCAGTGCTTTCCAGTTTCTTGCCATTAAGATAATGGGCCAGAAATTGGTAAACGGGGCTTGCCGCGCGTGCAAGCCCTGTATATGCACTTACCCGACGCTACTGCCGATCAGCTCCAGGGACGCCTGGACTTGGTGTTTGAAAAAGAAGAATCCCGGGCAGCGTATGACGTCACGCCGCCCAGGAGTGCAGCCAGCGCGAAGCCAGGAGCGTGCAGTGCAAGTGAGACACGCCCCTTGAGGTCTCAGTTTCACTGGACACGCCCCCAATGTTTCTGTCAAGCTGCTAAGCATTTTTACATGCAAAGCAGCAGTTTAAATAGGTTTTTGGAAGTTTTTTGAAGATTTTGGTAACTTTTTTAAATTTTTTAAATGTTTACATTATTTTGAGTAATCTGAAGTAGTTTTAAAGAGGATTAAAGCAATTTAAAGATTTTAAAAGCCCTAAAATAATTTTTTAAATTCCATTTATTTATTTAGCAATGTCGTCGTCATACGTGTCTTCACACTGTTCCCTTTGGGAAACTGTATGAAGTGGTGGAAGGATTTATGGCCATGATTAACGCTCATTCCGTGACTGTAACCATCTTTGAACCAGCCATTAGGGCGGTTAGTCCTATGGCGGGAGGTTTTTACGGGCTCCCACAAGCTATACAAGGAGAGGGGCCACCCACAACCACGGATGCAAATATCCCACTGGATGTCAACCCTGAATTTAGAGCCGGAGCTCTGACTCCACTTGCCGGGACTATCTAGAGCGGGGTTCGAAACCCTACGCTGATCTGGCCCAGCGGCGGGGATCCTACCGCTATGACAAAGGCCCAATCCGATTAGCAACGTGAAATGGCAGCATAGGGCTCCAGTCACGGGGAGGGAAAAGGCGCAGGAAACGTATGTGTGTCACCTTTTGTGCGGAGTGGGCCTTTTGCGTCGCAGTAAGCATCCCCGCCGCTGGGCCAGAAGGAGTAGGGTTTTGAACCCCACTCCAGACAGTCCCGGCAAGTGGAGTCGGAGCTCCAACTTTAAATTCTGGGTGGACATCCAGCGGGATACTTGCGTCCGTGGGTGTTGGTGGCGACCCCCACCCTCAGATGGGTTGTGGGAGCCCATAAAACCCTCCTGCCATAGGACTAATCACCCTAATGGCTGGTTCAAAGATGGTTACGGTCACGGAATGAGCGTTAATCACGGCCATAAATCCTTCCACAACTTCATACAGTTCCCCAAAGGGAACAGTGTGAGGATACGTACGATGATGACCTCTTGCGCAATGCACCTCCATGGACCCTCAGTCGCAGATGCGAGGGGGCAAGTCGTGCAATTGTTAAATTTTTCATTTTATTGACATGTAAAATGTTGGCCCAGTAATTCCCTTCCAAATGCGCGAGTACGGTCGGGGTACTAACGCATCTGGCCGGATGAAATGCCGGTTTTCAGCATGCACAGTGCATGTGGGGAAAACCAGCATTTCCTGTCCTCTGAACGAAGGGGTTCAGAGGCAGAACGCGTGCGACTGCACAGGCAGCGCGTGTGCAGTATAATTCGCCGCTTTCATTAATGCTTTCAGTGAGGTGAAGTCATTACAACTTACACATGAAAAAAGCATGGGTACAGTTGCTACAGAGGCTGCGGAGGAAGATATTTATTATCGTGGAGCTTCTGAAAGTATGTATATCTGTATATATTCCTTTGCGTGTTATGTATATATTCCTTTACTCATGTGTATGAATGTATTATTTAATTATGACTTTCAGAGAAATTAACTTATTGGAAAATCATAATTAAAAACATACACATTAGTAAAGGAATATAAAACATACATACATATACGTAAAAGAATATATGTGGACATACATACATAACTCATTCTCACATTCCATTCACACAGCCACAATTGCTCCTTCTACCTGCCGTTCGGAAAACACTTTAAAAAAAAAAAAAAATTTTAACTTTAAAACTTACATAAAATTTCTTAAAATAACTTCCCTCCCTTTCCCAAACAAAAATATTGCATTTCAGAAGCTCCACGATAAAATATATCTTCCTCCGCAGCCAATGAACAACTTTACACTTGCTTTTTTCAAGTGTAACTTCTAAGGACTTACCCTCACTGAATCCATCATTGAAATCCACAAAGTTCACTGCGCAAGCGCTGCCTGTGCAGTCGCACGCGCTGTGAATAGACCTCGGGTCTGGAAATGCCGGTGTTCCCTGCATGCGCTGTTCCTGCTGAATGCCGGCATTTCCAACGGCCAAATGCGTGAGTACCCCGACCGTACTCATGCTTCTGGCTGCGAATTTCTGGCCCAATAACCTGCTCTGCGATTTTTCCTGCCAAAGTGCATAACCTCACACTTTCCAGTATTGTATTCCATCTGCCATATCTCTGCCCACTTTCTTAGTCTGTCTATGTTCCCTTGAAGGTTTTTTATGTCCTCGTCACTCACTACTTTCCCCCCCATCTTAGTATCACCTGCAAACTTTGATATGTTACACTCGGTCCCCTCCTCCAAATTGTTAATATAGATTGTAAAGATTTGGGGACCCAGCACTGACCCCTGTGGAACACCACTAGTTACTGATTGCCAGTCTGAGAATGAACCATTTATCCCAACTCTCTGCCTTCTGCTGGATAGCCAATCCTCTATCCATGCCAGAATAATACCCCCAATCCCGTGATTTTTTATCTTAAGCGATAATCTTTTGTGTGGCACCTTGTCAAATGCCTTTTGGAAGTCAAAATACACTACGTCCACTGGTCCCCCTTTAACCACCCTAAAAGTTACTTCCTCAAAGAACTCCAGCAAATTTGTCAAACATGACTTCCCCTTCATAAAACCATGCTGACTTTGTCCTATTAAATGATGATTATCCAAATGTCCTGTTAATGTCTCCTTAATAATGGACTCCAAAATTTTACCTACCACGGATGTTAGGCTAACCGGTCTATAGTTTCCAGCCTTCTGTCTACTGCCCTTTATAAATAAGGGTGTTACATTAGCAGTTATCCAGTCTGCCAGGGCCATTGCCGAGTCCAGGGAGTTTTGGAAAATTATTACCAATGCATCCACAATCCCTACCGCCACTTCCCTCAAGACCCTAGGATGTAAGCCATCAGGTCCAGGTGATTCATCCACCTTGAGTCCCATTATTTTACCGAGTACCACTTCCTTAGTTATTTAGATCGTGTTTAGCTCCTTCCCCTTTTTGCCCGCTGTTTCTCCAGTGTCGGGATATTCTTAGTGCCTTCTACTGTAAAGACTGATGTAAAATATTCATTCAGTGTTTTTGCCATCTCCATATTTCCCACCATTAATTTCCCGGTCTCATCATCTAAGGGACCAACATTTACTTTAGGCAGCCTTTTTCTTTTTATATAACTACAAAAGCTCTTCCATCTGTTTTTATATTTTTTGCTGATTTACTTTCATAATCTATCTTCCCTTTCTTAATCAATCTTTTTGTTATTTTTTGCTGCCTTTTAAAGTTTTCCCATCCTCTATCCTCCCACTAGATTTGGCTACCTTATATGCCCTTGTTATTAGTCGAATACTATCCTTAATTTCGTTACTTAGCCACAGATGGCTGTCTTTTCTTTTACACCCTTTTCTTCTCAGTGGAATATATATTTTTTGGAAGTTGTAAATTAACTCCTTAAATGTACGCCACTGATCATGTATCGTCTTACCCTTTAATCTATTTCCCCAATCCACTCTACTCAATTCCGCTCTCATACCTTCATAGTCTCCTTTATTCAAGCTTAGCATGCTTGTTTGAGATCCAACCTTCTCACCCTCTAATTGTATATGGAATTCAACCATGTCACTCATTCCAAGGGGATCCATTACTAGGACATTTTTTATTAATCCTGTCTCGTTACACAGGAACAGATCTAAGGTTGCCTGCCCCCTGGTCGGTTCAGTTACATACTTCTCAAGGAACCCATCCATAATACACTCAATGAACTCATCCTCAAGACAGCCCTGCCCAATTTGATTTGTCCAATTAATATGATAGTTAAAATCCCCCATAATTATAGATGTTCCCTTATTACAATCCTCAACTATTTCCTGATTGATACTCCGTCCAACAGAGTTGCCACAGTTCGGAGGACTATAGACTACGCCCACTAATGTTTTTATTCCCCTTATTATTCATTACCTCCACCCAAACTGTTTCATTGTCCTGATCTTTTGACCCAATATCATTTCTCTGTATTACAGTGATTCCTTCTTTTATTAACATAGCCACCCCACCTTCCCTTCCTTCCTGCCTGTCCTTCCTGATCGTTAAATAACCTGGTATGCTTATTTCCCAGGCATTGTCACCCTGCAGCCATGTTTCTGTAATGGCCACAAGATCATACCCATATGTAGTTATTTGTGCCATTAACTCATCTATTTTGTTACGAATGCTACGTGCATTCAGATAGAGAACTTTCAAAGATGTTTTGTGACACTTTGTTCCTGCTTTTGCCCATTTTATTACATTACCTTTTACTCCATACCTTCTGCCGCTTCCTGACATGCTCTGGTTTAAAATTTCCCCACAGCTACCTAAGTCAATGATCTTCTCTGTTCTCATTTGTAGTATTTGCTCTCCAGGATCCTCCCCCTCACTAGTTAGTTTAAAGCCCTCTCTACAGCCCTTATGATCCGCCAGGACTCTAGTCCCAGCACTGGCCAAGTGAAGCCCGTCCCAATGGAACAGCTCCCTCCTGCCCCAGTACTGGTGCCAGTGTCCCAAGAAGCAAAACCCATTTCTCCCACACCAGTCTTTGAGCCACGTATTTAACTCTCTAATTTTATTTGTCCTAGCCAAATTCGCTCGTGGCTCAGGTAATAATCAGTGGTTCTGCTTTTTAATTTGGCCCCTAGCTGCTCAAAATCCCTCAGCAGAACCTCCTTCCTTGTCCTATCTATGTCGTTGGTACCAACATGGACCACGACAAATGGATCCTCCCCCTGACACTCCAAGTTTCTCTCCAGTCCAGTTTTGTGGTAGGTGTGACCTATACAAAAGGGACGGTCTACACCTGTGCAGAGATGGAACTGATGTTCTCGGGGTAATTTTTGATAAAGCAGTTCGGGAGCATTTAAACTAGTATGGCAGGGGGCTAGAAACCTATGTAGTGAAATAGAGGAAAGTGAAAGGCAGACAGAAATAAATGGTAAAAGGGTGAGGAACAAAAAACAAAGGGCCAAACTAATTCATAAAAAATGTGAGCATAAAAAAAGCCTGAGGGTTTTATACCTTAATGCGAGAAGCATCAGGAACAAGGTAGATGAATTAGCTGTGGAAATAGAGGTTAATAATTATGATCTAATTGGGATTACGGAAACATGGTTGCAGGGTGAGCAGGGCTGGGAGCTTAACATACAGGGGTATTCAGTATTTAGGAAGGATCGACAAAAAAGAAAGGGAGGAGGGGTAGCATTGCTAGTAAAAGAGGGGATAAATGCAATTGAAAAGAAGGATATTAACTCAGTTAATACAGAATCTATATGGGTGGAGCTAAGAAATAGCGAGGGGCGAAAAACATTAATAGGAGTGGTATATAGGCCTCCAAATAGTAAAATAGAGGTTAGGGAGGGCATCACGAGGGAAATTAGAGAAGCGTGCAATAAGAGCACAGCTGTCATCATAGGTGACTTTAACTTACATATAGATTGGACTAGCCTAATCAGTAAAAATAATGAGGAGGAGGAATTCCTTGAGTGTTTAAGGGATGGTTATCTGGATCAATATGTCGAGGAACCAACTCGGGAACAGGCTATATTGGACTGGGTACTGTGCAATGAGAAGGGACTAATCAGTAATCTTGTTGTACGGGGACCCTTGGGTCAGAGCGATCATAACATGATCGATTTCTCACTCGAAATGGAGAGCGAAGAAATTGACTCAGAGACTAAGGTCCTGAATTTAAACAAGGGGAATTATGATGCCATGAGACGGGAACTGAGTAGGTCTGATTGGACAACGTTCCTGGGAGGACTGGAGGTAGATAAACAATGGCAAACATTTAAAGATAGAATGACAAAATTGCAAAAATTGTTTATACCAATCTGGCATAAAAGGAAATCTAAAAAGGTGACTCAACCGTGGATAACAGGGGAAATTAGAGACAGCATAAAATCCAAAGATAGGGCGTATAAAATAGCCAAAAAAAGCGCCAGAGCGGAAGATTGGGAACAGTTTAAGATAGAGCAAAGGAGGGCAAAGGGCATGATCAAGAGGGGCAAAATAGCTTACGAAAACAAGCTGGCGGAAAATATAAAAACTAACTCCAAAAGCTTTTATAAATATATCAAAAGGAAAAGACTGGTGAAAACCAAAGTTGGTCCATTGCAGTCAGATACGGGGGAATATATAATGGGAAATAAGGAAATGGCAGATCAACTAAATGCATACTTTGGGTCAGTCTTTACGAAGGAAGACACAAAAAACCTCCCTGGGATATCGGGAAAAATAGGGACATTGGCAAAGGAGGAACTGACGCAAATCAATATCTCTAAGGATATGGTGTTAAGGAAGCTAAAGGGATTGAAGGTGGACAAATCCCCAGGGCCTGATAACATGCATCCTAGGGTACTGAAGGAGGTGGCCCTAGAGATAGCGGATGCACTAAGGATGATTTTTCAGAATTCATTAGACTCGGGAACAGTGCCGATGGATTGGAGGGTAGCTAACGTTACCCCACTATTCAAAAAGGGGGGTAGGGAAAAAGCAGGTAATTACAGACCTGTAAGCCTTACATCAGTTGTGGGCAAAATGCTGGAGTCCATCATTAAGGATGAAATAGCGGAGCACTTAGCAAATGGGGACAGGATAGGACAGAGTCAACATGGATTTACAAAGGGTAAATCGTGCTTGACTAATCTATTGGAATTTTTTGAGGGAGTAACTGGTAGAATAGATGGGGGAGAGCCAGTAGATGTGGTGTACCTGGACTTCCAAAAGGCCTTCGATAAGGTCCCACATAAAAGATTAGCATGGAAAATTGAGGCTCATGGGATAAAGGGGAAAGTTTTGGCGTGGATAGGGAACTGGCTGTCAGATAGAAAACAGAGAGTTGGAATAAACGGCTCATTTTCTGAATGGCAGGCAGTAACAAGTGGGGTACCACAGGGATCTGTCCTGGGCCCCCAGCTGTTCACAATTTACATTAATGACCTGGATCAGGGAGTCGGATGCAGCATTTCCAAATTTGCAGACGACACTAAACTAGGAGGGGGGGTGGGCTCAGAGGAAGAGACCAGGAAGCTCCAGAGCGATTTGGACAGACTGGGCGATTGGGCGGATAAATGGCAGATGCACTATAATGTGGACAAGTGCGAAGTTATCCACCTTGGGTGCAGGAACGGGAGGGCAAATTATTATTTAAATGGCAATAGATTGGGAGAGGGGGAAGTACAGAGAGACCTGGGTGTTCTTGTACACCAGTCACTGAAGGCGAGCATGCAGGTGCAACAGGCGGTCAAGAAGGCAAACGGTATGCTGGCCTTCATAGCAAAAGGGTTAGAATACAGGAACAGGGATACCTTGCTGCAGCTGTACAGGGCACTGGTGAGACCACACCTCGAGTACTGTGTACAGTTTTGGTCGCCTCATCTGAGGAAGGATGTTCTTGCCATGGAGGGGGTGCAGCGGCGATTCACCAGGCTGATACCAGGAATGGCGGGAATGACCTAGGAGGAGAGACTATGTAGTTTAGGGATGTACACACTGGAGTTTAGAAGATTGAGAGGGAACCTCATAGAAGTGTATAAAATTCTGACAGGTCTAGACAGACTGGATGCAGAAGGAATGTTTCCCTTGGCGGGTGAGAACAGAACTAGAGGACATAATTTAAGGATAAGGGCTAAACCATTTAGGACAGAGATGAGGGGGAATTTCTTCACTCAGAGAGTGGTGAACCTGTGGAACTCATTGCCACAGACGGCAGTGTACGCCAGCTCATTAAATATATTTAAGAGGGAATTAGATATATTTCTACGGGCAAAAGGGGTTAAGGGTTACGGAGAGAAGGCGGGGACGGGATACTGAATTAAAGGATCAGCCATGATCTCATCGAATGGCGGAGCAGGCACGAAGGGCCGAATGGCCTACTCCTGCTCCTATCTTCTATGTATCTATGTATCTATGTATTAACCCTGGCACCGGGCAGGCAACACAGCCTTCGGGACTCTCGCTCTCGGCTGCAGAGAACTCTATCTATCCCCCTAATGATACTATCCCCTACCACTACAGCATTTCTTTTAACATCCCCCACTTGAAACGCCCCCCACTCCACAGTGCTGTGGCCAGGTTGCTCATCCTCCCTGCTGTCCCTGTTCCCATCCTCCCAGGGAGTAAGAGCCTGGAACCTGTTGGACAAGTGAAAGGGCTGCGGCTCCTCCAACACTACCTCCTGGATCCCCGTAGCTGCCTCACTTCTAGTCACACCATCCTGACCCTGGCCACGGACTGCATCTGAATTAATTAATCTAATTGGTGTGACTACCTCCTGATACACAGAGTCCCCGTAACTCTACCCCTCCCTGATGTGTCTCAGTGTTTGAAGCTCGGACTCCAGCTCTTCAACACGGAGCCGGAATTCCTCGAACAGCCAACACTTACTGCAAATGTGATCACCGTGAGCATCAATGGTGTCCACCAGCTCCCACATATTGCAGCAGCAACACATTCGCCTGATCTCCCATTCTATGTAATTAATTAAATTTATTAATATTATTCTTAAATACTCTCTGCCTCGATTCTGGATAGTGAATATCACACCTTAGAAACTATAAACCAAGGAGATTTAAGCTTAGAAAGGGAAAAATACTTACCAACCAATCACTTACCCGCTTTGTGGTGACGTCACACCTTGAATACTTTTTACCTCTCTCCTTCCCTGAGATTGGAGATTGGTACGCCTACCTGAGGCTCTGGGGCCTCTTGTAGTCGCTCTGCCGCTCAGCTCCGCCTCCACCCGCTGCCGATGCCACACTGTGGCCTACCTGAGCCTCTGGGGCCTCTTGTAGTCGCTCTGCCGCTCAGCTCCGCCTCCACCCGCTGCCGATGCCGCACTGAGGCCTACCTGAGCCTCTGGGGCCTCTTGTAGTCGCTCTGCCGCTCAGCTCCGCCTCCACCCGCTGCCGATGGCGCACTGAGGCCTACCTGAGCCTTTGGGGCCTCTTGTAGTCGCTCTGCCGCTCAGCTCCGACTCCACCTGCTGCCGATGTCGCACTGAGGCCTAACTGAGCCTCTGGTGCCTCTTGTAGTCGCTCTGCTGCTCAGCTCCGCCTCCACCCGCACCATATGGTGCGATCGGACTTTCAAGGGTTTTGTTTACAACAATCTGGAGATCGATTGGCTGCGGGGTTCCGAGCCTCGTAGACAAGCATGGGGCGATGGGACTTTTGGAAAAAATGTGGGAAATAGGTTGGCTTCATAGACATAGATATAGACATAGAAGATAGGAGCAGGAGTAGGCCATTCGGCGCCTCGAGCCTGCTCCGCCATTTAATGAGATCATGGTCGATTATCCAAATTCAGTGTCCTGTCCCTGCTTTCTCCCCATATCCCATGATCCCTTTAGCCTTAAGAAATGTATCCAGCTCCTTCTTGAATATATTTAATGAATTGGTCTCAACTGCCTTCTGTGGCAGAGAATTCCACATCTTCACTCCTATCTGGGTGAAGATATTCCTCTTTATCTCTGTCCTAAATGGCTTACCCCTTATCCTTAGAATTTGACACGTTGTTCTGGACTACCCCACCATCGGTAACGTCCTTCCTGCATCTAGTCTGTCTATTCCTGATAGAATTGTATAAGTTTCAATGAAATCCCCTCTCATTCTTCTAAACTCCAGCAATTATAAGCCTAATCGACAAAACCTCTCTTCATACATTTTTCCTGCCATTACAGGTATCAGTCTGGTGAATCTTCGCTGCACTCCCTCCATGGCAAGAACATCCTTACTCAGATAAGGCGACAAGCACTGCACACAATACTCAAGGTGTGTTCTCACCAAGGCCCTGTATAACTGCAGGAAGACATTCTTGTGCTTTTACTCGAATCCTCTCGCTATGAAGGCCAACATACCATTTGTCTTCTTAAGCGCCTGCTGCATCTGCATGCTTACCTTCAGCGATTGGTGCACAAGGACGCCCCGGCCTCGTAGCACTTCCTCTTCTCCCAATCTATTCCCGTTCAGACAATAATCTGCCTTCCTGTTTTTGCCACAAAGGTGGATAACCTCGCATTTAGCAACATAATACTGCTTCAGGCATACATCTGCCCAATCACCCAACCTGTCCAAATCATACTGGAGTTTCTCTGCATCCTCCTCAGAGCACACACGCCCACCCAGCTTTGTGTCGTCTGCAAACTTGGAGACACTAAATCAAGTTCCCTCGTCTAGATCATTAATACATATTGTGAAAATCTGGCGTTCTAGCACTGATCCCTGCGGTAACTCACTTGTCAATGCCTGCCCTTCGGAAAAGACGCATTTGTTTCAACTCTTTGCTTTCTGTCTGCCAACCAGTTCTCTATCCAAGTCAGTACCTTACCCCCATCCCTTATGCTTTAATTTTACACGCTAATCTCTTATGCGGGACCTTATCGAAAGCCTTCTGAAAGTCGAAATACACCACATCCACTGGTTTTCCCTTATCTATTCTACCAGTTACATCTTCAGAAAATTACAGAACATTAGTAAAGCATGATTTACCTTTTGTAATCCATGCTGATGTTGTCCGATCCTGTCACTGTTTTCCAAGTGTTCTGCTACTACATCTTTTATAATGGATGCTAGCATTTTCCCCTCTACCGATGTCAGGCTTACTGGTCTATAATTCCCCGTTTTCTCTCTAACACGTTTTTTAAATACTGGTGTTAAATTGGCCACCCTCCAATCCATGGGAACTGTGCCAGAGTCTATAGAATTCTGGAAGATGACAAGCAATGAAGCTACTATTTCTACGGCCACTTCCTTAAGTACCCTAGGATGCAGATTATCAGGCCCTGGGGCCTTCAATCCCATCAATTTCCCTAACACCATTCCCCTACAAATACTGATTTCAATCAGTTCCTCCTTCTCATTAGACACTATGTTCCCCGACATCTCTGGGAGGTTATTTGTTTCCTCCTGTTGAAGACAGAACCAAAGTATGTATTTAATTGGTCAGTCATTTCTTTGTTCCCCATTATAAATTCCTCTGATTCTGACTGCAAGGGACGTACGCTTGACTTCACCAATCTTTTTCTCTTAACATATCTATAGAAGCTTTTACAGTCAGTTTTTATGTTAACCAGCAAATTACTCTCATACTCTATTTCCCCCCTCTGAATTAATCCTTTTGTCCTCCTTTGCTGAATCATAAACTTCTCCCAATCCTCAGGTTTGCTGATTTATCTGGCCAATTTATATGTCTTCTCCATGTAACTTATGCTACCCCTAATTTCCCGTGTTAGCCACTGTTGCGCCACATTTTTTGCTATATTCAGATCTCTGATTCAGTTTTGGCCAGCAACTGAAAGGGCACAAGGAAGCAGACGACGGTAAATTGATATGTGTTATTGTTTAATAAATGTTTCTATGCTTCTGATCAAGCTTCAATGAATGTTGAGACACTTTCATATCGACCAATTGAGTAAAATCGGGCGTCGTGTAAAACATTTCCCGCCTGCAGTACGTGCCTTCGATGCTGATGAAATTGGACTTTGGCAGGGCGGCAAAAACAGACGGTAGCGCATCGGACGGCCGTTATAAACTCCGCCCTTTATTCTGCGGCATTGTCTTCAGCAGAAGTGAATATCGGGAATAACAACAGAAAACGCTGGAAAAACCCAGCAGGCCAGGGCAGCATTCGTGGAGAGAGACATAGAGTTAACATTTCAGGTCGATGATCTTACGTCAGAATATCGGGCTCGTCCTGTAATGGTCGACAAATGTGATTCTGTCTGCCTTACATTCCCGGGCCATGCCCACGTTCACCCCCGTCCATTCCAGCACATAATTTTGCGTCTGTTAACTATAATCGATATAAATCAATGCCTGGTAGCGCACATTTTTAGTTAGGCAGCGATTTCAGGTGCTGGGATCGAAAGCAGAAGAATTTCAAGCCCCTGTGTTGTTGTAAGATCAGCTCTGTTGATAGTTCATTCACTACAACACTTAAACAACTGAGCGTTCTGTATAAAGGGATATTTTACTGCCCTCTTCAGCTCCTCTCTGACTGTCATCTGTGTCAGTGCGTAACATGACGTGTGAGTCCAGGAGCTCATGTAGTCCCAGAGATGTCGGCGATGGTGAGGGCGTGGCTGTAACTTGGGAATGAATGATTGTTGGAGATCACTATCAATAAGAAAACTGCGATTTTGTCCATCTGCAACAGGATAAAACTGCCCGATACGGCTAACAACATAATGATCGACCTCCACCGATTGGCCATCTCCAGATCTCCTCGCTGGTCCTTCTTACTCCGGTCTCTGAGAGCAATGCGAGCTCAACTTGCTAACACGATGTGCCTTACCATCAGAGCATTGTAGAACAGGATCACGACATAGGTGACCAGTGGGTTTAGGATGTGCTGGAGCCAGAAACATGCCACCCAACCGGGCAAGACAAAGAAGTTTGGTTTGTTGGCGTTGGTACTTAAAGTAAGAAGGGTCATTCCTTAAAACGCTCAACGTACACACGGTCGTTATTATCATGGCTGCCGTTCGCTCGGTGCAATAACGTCCTTTCAGCTTCTGGCAACAGAAATAAGAATATAAGTACATAAGAAATAGGAGCAGGAATAGGTCAGCTGTCCCATCGAGCCTGCTCCACCATTCAGTAACATCATGGCTGATCTTGATCTCCAAGCCAATTCACAGCCCACTCCCCATAAACCTTCACTCCATTACCTTGCAGAAAATTGTCTATCTCCACTTAAAATGTGTTTAGTGACCAAGCCTCCACAGCTCTCTGGGGCAGACCATTCCACAGATTTAAGAACCTCTGAGAGAAGAAGTTCCTCCTCATCTCAGCTCTAAAAGACGACCCTTTATTTGAAGACTGTGACTTCGAATTCTAGATTTCTCCATGAGGGGGAATATCCTCTCCTCATCTAACCTGTCGATCCCCTCATAAGAACATAAGAAGTAGAAGCAGAAGTAGGCCATACGGCCCCTCGGGCCTGCTCCGCCATTCAATAGGATCATGGCTGACCCGAACCTAGACTCACGTCCACTTCCCTGCCCGCTCCCCATAACCCTTAATTTCCTTGTCAGCTAGGAAACTGTCTGTCTCCGTTTTAAATCTATTCAGTATCTTATATGTTTCCATAAGATAACCTCTCATTCTTTTAAATGCCAATGAGTAAACACCCAGCCTGCTCAACATTTCCTCATAGGTCAAACACCTCATCACTGGAATTAACCTAATGAATCGTCTCTGAACTGCCTCCAATGCAAGTATATCCTTCTATAAATAAGGAGACCAAAACTGTACGCAGTACTCAAGGTGTAGTCTCACCAATACCCTGTACATTTGTAGCAGATCTTCCCTTCTTTTATGCTCCAACCTCCTTGAAATAATAGCCAATATTCCTTTATCTTTCTGATTTTGTGCTGTACCTGCATGCTAAGTTTTAGTTTTTCATGCACATGGACCACAGGCCCCTCTGAACTGTAGCATTTTGTAATCTATCTCCATTTAAATAATAGTTTGTTTTTTTATTTTTCCTGCCAAAGTGGATAACCACGCACTTTACCACATTATACTCCATCTGCCAAATGTTTGCCCTATCAACTAGCCTGTCTATAGCCTTTTGCAGATTCTTTCAGTCATCTGCACAACTTGCTTTCCCACCCATCTATTTATAATCCGCAAACTTGGCTACATTACACTCGATCCCTTCATCCAAGCCATTAATGTAGATTGTAATAGTTGGAGCCCCAGCACCGATCCTTGTGACACCCTACTAGTTACAGTTTGCCTACCAGAAAATGTCCCATTTATCCCGACTCTCTGCTTTCTGTTAGTTAGCTAATTCTCTATCCATGCTAATATATTATCCCCTACTCTGTGCACTCTTATCTTATGCAGTAACTTTTTTATGCGTCACCTTATCGAATGCCTTCTGGAAATCCAAATATACCACGTCCACTGGCTCAACCTTGTCTATCCTGTTTGTTAAATCCTCAAAGAACTCCAGCAAATTTGTTAAACATGATTTCCCTTTCCGAAAACCATGCTGACTCTGTTTGATTGCAGTATGTTTTTTGAAATGCCCTGCTAATGCTTCCTTAATGAAGGACTCCAGCATTTTCCCAACGAAAGATTTAGGCTAACTGGTCCATAGTTTCCTGTTTTCTGCCTCCCACCATTCTTAAATAGGGGTGTTACATCAGCGGTTTTCCAATTCGCTGGGACCTCTCCAGAGTCCAGGGAATGTTGTTATATTGCACCCAATGTATCCACTATTTCTGCAGTCACTTCTTTTAAGACCCTGGGATGCAGGCCTCCTGGTCCATGGGACTTGTTGTCTTTTAGTCCCATTATTTTACCGAGTATAATTTCCTTAATGATAGCGATTGTCCTTAGTTCCTCACTCCCTGTGGCCCCTTGATTTTCCATTACTGGGAAGTAGTTAGTGTCTTCTACAGTGAAGACAGATGAAGAAGGTTTGTTCAGAGTCTCGGCCATTTCCCCACTCGCCGTTATTAATTCCCCAGTCTCATGCTCTAAGTGGCCAACATTTACGGTAGCGATCCTCTTCATTTTCAAATACCTGTGGAAGCTCGTACTATCTGTTTTAATGTTTCTTGCCAGCTTACTCTCATAATTCATCTTCACTCTCTTTATTATATTTTTAGTCACCCTTTGCTGGTTTGTAAAAAATTCCAATCCTCAAGTCTCCCACCAATCTTGGCAACATTGTATGCCTTCGTTTTCAATTTGATACCATCCTTTACTTCCTTAGTTTGACACGGATGGTGCTCCCTTCTCTTAAAATCTTTCTTCCTCACTGGAATATATTTTTGTTGAGAGTTATGAAATATCTCCTTAAATGTCTGCCAATGCATTTCAAATTTCTAACACATGAATTGTTTTTTCCAGTCCGCTTTATCCAGTTCTGCCCTTATGCCATTATAATTGCCTGTGTTTAAGATCAGAACACTGGTTTCGGTTGCAACTTTCTCAACCTCCAACTGATTATGACATTCTACCATGCTATGAGCACTCTTTCCGAGAGGAAACTTTACTATGAGACCATTTATTAATTTGGTCTCATTACATAGTACGAGATCCAATATAGCCTGGTCCCTGGTTTGTTCCATTACATACTGTGCTAGAAAAACATCCCTGATGCACTCTCTGAACTACTCCTCTAGGCTACCCTGGCCAATTTGAATTGTCCAATCAATATGGAGTTTAAAATCAACCATGATTATTACCGTACTTTTTTTACAGGCTTCCATTATTTGTTGATTTATAATCTGTCCAGCAGTATTGCTACTCTTCGGGGGCCTGTAGACCAAGCCCACCAGAGTCGTTTACAATTTAATATTTTTTTATCTCCACTCAAACCGATTCTACATTTGATCTCCTGAGCCAAGATCTCTTCTCACCACGTTATTGTTTCCATCCTTTAACAACAAAGCCACCCCACCGCCCTTTCCTTTCTGTCTATCCTTCCGAATTGTCAAATACCTTGGAACATTCAGTTCCCAGCCCTGATCACCTTGCAACCACGTCTCTGTAATGGCGATCAGATCAGATCCATTTGTATCTATTTCTGCTGTCAACTCATCTATCTTGTTCTGTAGAACGGTTTCGACCAGGAACGTTGACTCTATTTCTCTCTCCACGAATTTTGCCTGTCTGGCTGATTTTTTCCAGCATTTTCCGTTCTTATTTCGGATTTCCAGCATCCGCAGTATTTTGCTATCGTATCTTGTTAGGAATGCTGCATGCATTCAGATAAACAGCTATTAACTTTGTCTTTTTTCACATTTCTCCTTGTTTCGGCACATTTTCTGTTGCATTCTTAATTTTAAACAATCTGTGCCTTCCTGTCACACTGTGCTTATTATTTTCCCCATCTCTATCCTGCTCTATTGCTTTCTCATTTGTCATTAAATTTCTAAATTCACGTTTCCCTGGATCCTACCCCCACCCGACTATTTAGTTTAAAGCCCTCTCTACTGCCCTATTCGATTCTCCAGGACTCTAGCCGCAGTATGGTTGAAGTGAAGCCCGTCCAAATGGAACAGCTCCCTCTTATCCAAGTACTGGAGCCAGTGCCCCACAAATCGAAACCCATTTCTCCCACACCAGTCTTTGAGCCACTCGTTCACTTCTCTGATCTTATTTACCATATGCAAATTCGCTCGTGGCTCAGGTAATAATCCAGAGATTATTACTGTTGTGGTTCTGCTTTTTAATTCAACCCCTAGCTGCTCATACTCTCTCAGCAGAACTTATTTCTTTGTCCTACCTATCTCATTGGTGCTTAGGTGAATCATGACAACTGGATGCTCCCCCTCCTACTCCAAGTTTCTCTCCAGCCCAGAGGAGATATCCTTAACCCTGGCAACTGGCAGGCAACTCAGCCTTTGGAACTCACGCTCTCGGCTGCAGAGACAGTGTCTATTCCCCTAACTATACTATCCCCTATCATTACAACGTTTCTTTTTACTCCCCCCACTTGAATGACTCCCTGTACCACGTTGCTGTGGTCAGATTGTTCATCCTACCTGCAGTCCCAGCCTCGTTCACACAGGGAGCAAATAGCTCGTGCCTGTTAGACCAGGCCAAGTGCTAAGGCTCCTTCGTCACTACCTCGTGGATCCCAAAACCTACCTCGCTTGTAGTCACATCCTACTGACCGTGACCATGGGCCAAATTGGCAGTAATGATTCTAGTGGGTGTGACAGCCTCCTGGAACTTACTGTCCAGTTAAAGGTTTCCCTCCCTAATGTGCCACAGTTTCTGAAGCTCGGACTCCAGCTCATCAACTCTCAGCCAAAGTTCCTCGAGCAGCCAACATTTACTGCAGATGTGGTCGCCTTGGACCTCAATGGTGTCCACCAGCTCCCACATGCAACAACAACAAAACATTGATTGGTCTCCCATCTCAAATAATTCATTAATTTAGTTATAAAATTTGGATCTCGTATATCTTTTAATCTACACCGAGGCACTTAAATTTAGTCTCCCAAGTTTGGAAAAAGAGCGAGAAATATATAAATACTGAACAACCAATCAGTTATTTGCTTTCTGGTGACGTCACACGTCGATTATTTTTGACTTCTTTACACTCATCCGTCTGTTGTGCCTGCTCTCCTGTGCTCCCGCTCACCATTATTAGCGCTGAACTCTCGTGCTCTCCTGGTCTCCCGCTCACGATTAGTAGCTCCGAACTCTCACGCTCTGCTGGGCTCCCGCTCACGTTCAGAACCGCCAAACTCTCTCAAATGTCCTGCCACCCTCAGGGAACTATGGAAATAAATGCCCAGTTCCCTCTGTCCCTGCTCACTAATGAAAACTATGCCATTAAGTATATATTACCTCTCCCTGTTCCTTCTGCAATAATGCATCACCTCACACTTTTCTGCATTACATTCCATCTGCCCTTGTCTGCCCATACTGTTAGACATTCTATGTCTTGTAGCAGTCGATTGGTATCCTCCCCACTGTTTGCCAAACTCTCAGGTTTGGTTTCATCGGTAAATGTAGAAACTCTACTCTGTATTCCAATACACAGGTCATTTATATATATCAAAAAAGCTGTGTCATCAACACTGAACCTTAGGGAACACTAATGTCTAGCACCCTCCAGTCTGAAAAATAGCCATTTACCACAACTCGCTGTTTTCTGACCTTAAGCCAATTCCTTATCAATTCTGCCACTGACACGCCTATTCCATAAGCCTGAATTTTGCTAACCAGCCTTCTATGTGATACTTGTAAACAACAATCATTACATTCCCTTCTTCAATCCTCCTGATACTTCATCATCAAATTCAATTAACTTAGTTAAACACGGTCTGCCTTTTACAAATCCGCATGGCTCTACTTTATTAGATTAAACCTCACCAAGTGCCCAGTAACTTTTTCCGTGATTATTGTTTCTAAAGCTTTACCCACCACTAATGTTAAACTGAGTGGCCTCTAATTGCTAGTATGGTCCTTGCACGCTTTCTTGAACAATGGTGTCACATTTGCCACTTTTCAATCCTGAGGCACCTCCCCCGCATCTAGGGAAGATTGCAAACTTATGGCAAGGCCTTCTGCTATCTCCTCCCCCAATTCCCATATTAACCCAAGCTATCTAACAAGGCGACTTATCCACTCTAAGCATAGCCAACATTCTTGTACGTCCTGTCTATCAATTTGCACCCGTTCCATTGCTTCTACTTTTCCATTTCTAGCGATATTTTGTCAGCATCCAGCTCCTTCGTAAACATCGATACAAATAATCCTTGAATATTCTAGACTTGCCCTGCACCTCTAAGCATACATCACCTCCTTTGTCGGTAATAGGCCCCACCCCGCCCCTTACTACCTGCATACAGTTTACATGCCTGCAGAAGATTTTGGGGTCCCTTTAATTTCCGCCATTCAACTCTCATATTCTCTCTTTGACAATGTTATTTTAACCTTCACTTTCCCTCTCTACTTATTGTATTTGGCCTGATTCTCCCTTGAAGAATTCACCTGCCATGCATCATAAACCCTCTTTTATGTTTCATCATCTTTCTCTATCTCCCTCGTCTTCCAATGAGTCATTGCTTTGATTCCCTTCCCCTTCCCTCTTGTTGTAATGTTCCTAGCCTGAAGTTGGAACATCTCCTCCTTAAAGACCACCCATTGTTCCGTTGCAGTTTTCCCTGTCAGTCTTTACTTACACCTTACCCATGGCTAGATCGTTTCTCATCCCATTGAAGTTCGCACTATTCCAGTTTAGAAGATCCACTCTAGATTGTTCCATGCTCCTCTTCATTACTAATCTAAATGTTATGATACATTATTCACTCGTACCCAAGTGTTCTCCCTGGTTGGGCCAAGAACATACAGGTCAAGGTAATTGTCCTCAATACATTTAAGAAATTCCTCCCCCCTACTTTCCCTTTACCCGAGCATTATCCCAATAGATATTTGGTTAATTAAAGGCCCCCAATTTCACCACTCTTTTGCTCTTGCATATCTCCACGATTGACCTGCAGATTTGCTCCTCTACCTCCCCCTCGCTATTTGGAGGCTTATAGAATTCCCCCAATATCATGATCATACATTTTGACTACTCACCTCTAACCAAATGGATGCTGTCCTGGGAACACCAAGAACATCCTCCCTTTCCAACATCACAATGTCTTCCTTAATCAGAAATTCCACCAACTCCCTTTTTTCCTTCCCTAACTTTTCTGAGCACTATGTACCCTTGCATATTAAATGCCCAGTCCTCACCGTTTTTAAGCCATGTTTCCATTATTGCCACGACATCATATTGCCTCGCGGCTAATTGTGCTTGTAGCTCACCAAACTAATTCGCCCCACTTTGTGATTTAAGTATATGCATTCTAAACCCATTTTTACATTTTTCGCAATATTTCTTTGCCTGCTGCTATCTAATATGGTACTACTTGCGGTTCTCGTAATCCATTCTTATCTGGTCCTATCCAACACACTCACTCTTTTATGCACCTTATTCCTCTTTTCAACTCCTTTATGCTGGTGCCCATCCCCCTGCGAAGCTAGTTTAAACCTCTCCAACAGCACTTAAAAAACCTCCCCGTTGAGAATATCTGTCCCAGCTCTGTTGAGCTGTAACCCGTCCAGCTTATACAGATCCCAACAACCACAGAACCGATCCCAATGCCCCAGGAATCTAAAGCCCTCCCTCCTGCACCACCAATCCAGCCACGCATTCATCTTTTTATCCTTATATTCCTGTACTCACTAGAACGTGGCAACGGGAGTAATCCGGAAATTACTAACTTTGAGGTCCTGCTTTTTAATATCTCTTGTAACACCCTAAGCTCCGCCTGCAGGACCTCATCCCTCTTTCTGTCTATGTCGTTGGAATCGAAATGGACAATGACATCTGGCTGTTCACTCTCCCCTCTCAGAGTTTCCTGCAGCCGCTCAGTGACATCCTTGACCCTGTCACAAGGGAGACAATATACCATCCTGGAGTCAGGTCTACGGCCACAGACACGCAATTATGTTTTGGAATCTGCATCTGCTGCCACCAATCTTTCAGGCAGCGCATTCCAGATCATAACTCACTGTGTAAAAAGGAAAGTTTCCTCATGTCACTGCCGGTTCTTCTGCTCATCATCTTAAATCTGTTTCATCTTGTTACCGAGCCTTCTGCCAATGAAAATATTTTCTCCTTATTTACTCTCTCAAAGCCGTTCATGATTGTCAAAACCTCTATCAAATTTCCTCGTAACGTCCTCTGCTCGAAGGAGAACAACCGCAGCATCTCCAGAGTCTGCCTGAAATCTCTCATCCCTGGAACCATTCTAGTCAATTTCTCCTGCACCGTCCCTAACACCTTCACATCCTTCCTGAAGTATGGTGTGCAGAAATGAACAGAATGCTCCAGCTGAGTTTCCTCCAGTCTTTTATAAAGGTTTAGTATTACTTCCATTGCTCGGTACTCGATTCCTCTATTAATTAAGTCATGTATCACGAATACATTTTTAACCGCATTCTCACCTTGCCCGGCCACCTTCAAAGGTTTGTGTACCTTCACCCTCTGGTCTCTCTGTTCATGCACCACTACTAAAATTGTACCCTTTAATTATTATGTCCTCTCCTCATTCCTCATACCGAAATGTATCACTTCACATATCTCTGCGTTCATTTTCATCTTCCATGTGTCTGCCCGTTTCCCCAGACATGCTGTGATCTCCTGAAGTCTGTTATTACCCTCCTCCTTGTAAACGACATTTCCCAGTTTCGTGTCATATGCACATTTTGAAATTATGCCCCGTGTACACAAGTCCATGTTATTATTTTATATCAGAAAGATCATTGGTCCAAATTCCGAATACTGGGGAACAAGGTCAACATATATTACTGCCTTATGTTCCAGACCATCAATGAAACAATCCTTACACATTAGTGCCACTGAGGTCAGGCTTCATTTTTAATATATATATTCCGCAGTTATATCATTTATAAGGTGCTAAAACAAGAACAACACACCGTCTAGATTAGTGATTCTACAAAACATGAGGTTCTCTCAGTATGAAATTGATATGATGAGACTTTCTGCAGTAAAGTTTTTCACCGAACAAGCTGGATCCTCACACTGTTCAGATTGACAGTTAGAAATTTGGAAAGCGCCAGAAGTGTTTCCACCTTGACTGTCGCTGCCAGCCCTCTTATTTCGGAGACACACAATCCACTCGGATGCTGACTGCTGCTCGATGTAAGGCCTGTAGCTACATCCTCGGTGACTCTTCCCACATCTTCCAGTTAGATCGTTCTACTAAAGGAACAGTACAGAACAAATATTAACAACTTTGGCTCAGCTGGTAGCACACTCACCTCTGTGTTAGAAGGTTGTGTGTTTATGGTCCCGTTCCAGGGACTTCCGGATATAAATCTAGGCTGACACTCCAGTGCAGTGCTGAGTGATTGCTGCACTGTCGGAGGTGCCGTCATTCAGATGGAAGTAAAAGATCCCATGGCACTAATTCGAAAAAGAGTTGGGAAGTTATCCCCGGTGTCCTAGCCACAATGCCTCCCTGCATCTATATTCTTCAAGGGAGAACCAGACAGAATAAAATAAGTTGAGAGAGGATGGCAAGACAAAAAAAAAGATTGGCAAAGAGAGAACATGAGGCGGTTAACATAAAAGGGATCCCAAAATCCATCTATCGGCATGTAAACAGTAAATGTAAACAGGTAGTAAGAGGCGAGGTGGGGCCTATTAGGGACAAAGAACATGATATATGCTTAGAGGAACAGAGTAAGGCTAGAGTACTCAATGAGCACGTTGCATCGGTGTTCACTTAGGAGGTGGATGCTTACAAAATATCGGTAGAAGTGGAAAAGTTGGAAGCAATGGAAGGGGTGAAAATTGATACACAGAATGTACTAGAATGACTGGGTATGTTTAGAGTGGATAAGCTGCCTGGTTCAGATGGCTTGCATCACAGATTGCAAAGGGAATTGTGGGAGGGGATAGTAGAAAATCTTGCCATAATTTTCCAATCTTCCCTAGATGCGGGGGTGCCTGATGATTGGAAAGTGGCATTTGTGACACCATTCTTCAAGAAAGGGTATAAGGACAATCTTAGTAACTACAGGCCGGTCAATTTAAAGCAGTGCTGGGTACAGTTTTATAAGCAATAATCAAGGGTAAAAATAACGGGCACCTGGAAAGGTTTAAGCTAATTAAGGAGTGTTATCACGGATTTGTAAAAGGCAGATCATGTTTGACTAATCTAATTGAAAGTTTTCATAAAGTAACTGGGAGGATTGGTGAAGGTAATGCAATTGATGTTGTCTACATAGTTTTTCGGAAGGCAATTGAGAATGTACCACATGGAAGGCTGGTTAGCAAAATTGTGGCTCATGGAATAGGTGGGTCAGTGGCAGCTTGGACAAGAAATTTGATTAAGGACAGAAAGCAGCGAGTTGTGGTAAATGGCTGCTTTTCAGGCTGTATGATGGTAGACAGTGGTGTTCCCCAGGGATCAGCGCTGGGTCCACTGCTTTATTGATGTATCTAACTGACCTGGATATTGAAGCTCCGTGTAGAATTTCTAAATTTGCCGTTTGCAACAAACTTGGGTGTGTGGCAAACAGTGAGTGCGACAACAATCGATGCAACAGGGCATAGAACAGCTCGCAGAATGGAGAGTAAAGTGGCATATGTAATTTAATACAGAAATGTGTGAGGTGATGCATTTTTGCACGAGGAACAGGGAAAGGAAATAAACCCTTAATGGCACAGTTTTAAAGAGTGTGCAGGGAAAGAGGGGCCTGGTAGTTCATGTGCATTTGTTCCTGAAGGGGGCCGGACGTATTGAGAGTGATTGGAAGGCATATGGCATCTTTGGCTTCATAAGCAGAGGTAATGGCCCAGAAATTCATGTCAGGGGCTTCCCGCGGGTGCAAGACCCCGGCCTACACATACCTAGTGCACCGGCAGATGAAGCCTGGGCCTGCGTGGGTTTCCTGTCTGTGGCCCGGATCAGCTCCCGGCATGCTGTGCTTGCGTGATCCACCGGCGAACTTAGTGTGATGCGTCGGCTGGGATCATGTGAGCACTGGGCAACCAATCGGAGGATGCAAACTTTCATTCATGAGTTTGACAGGATGAACTGTCAAACTCATGAAACTCCGGGTGCCCAAAACAGTACTTAAACTTGAAATAAAATTTTAAAAACATCACACTATTTAAATGAACTATAAATAACTTAACATAGCTATTTTAAACAATAATTTAAATTTTTGAAAAATTTTTTTTTATAAAAAATCGGGGCTGAAAGTATAATTACCTTAATGTAAAGTCTTTAAAAATAATAAACATGTGCAAAAAAAATTACAATTTTAATTAATAGACCACTTACCTTTTAAAATTAAGTCCTTACGTCTGCTTTTTTAAAATATAAAAAGTGGAGGACTTCACGCACGGGCAAACCTGGAAAAAAAAAGGAAGTTCAACACGGACGCACAGACTCCGGCGCGCACGTGTTCGACCTCTGAACCCCTTGGTTCAGTGGATCGGAAATGCCATTTCCCCGCACATGCACTATGCCTGCAGGAAACAGACAATTCCATCGGTCCCACGTGTGAGTACACGGTGCTTACTCGCACGTTGGGACAGTAATTTCTGGGCCATTGAGTACAAAAGTAGAGAAGTTATGCTGAACCTTTATAAAACGCTGGTAATAGCAAAATTGAAGTATTGCATCCAGTTCTGGTCACCACACTTCAGGAAGGATGTAGTGGCCCTTTATAGTGTGCAGAGGAGGTTTGCCAGAATAATTCCGGTGGTGGGTGATCTTAGCTACAAGGACAGTTTGGAGAAGCTGGATAGGTTTTAATTCGGTAAAAGCAGATTGTGGGGTTTTTTGAGAGAGATGTAAAAGATTGTGACGGGTTTGGATAGGCTGGATGGGGAGAGGCGGTTCCCACTATTTGAATGTACTAGGGGACACAGATATAAGCTTTTGCGCAAGAGATTCAGGGGGGACGTGAGGAAAAACGTTTTTATGCAGCAAGTGGTGAGGACCTTGCCCTCACTGTTGATGGAAGTGATGGAAGCGGAGGCACTCAATGTTTTCAAGGAGAGACTGGATAATCACTTGAGGGAAATAAACTTGCAGGGCTACGGGGATAGAGCGCGGGAATGGGACTGTCTGGATTGTTCTACAGAGAACCGTCACGGACTCGATGGGCCGAATGGCCGCCCTCTGTGCCGTTATGACTCTATGACTCTATATCAAAATCAGATCATCTGGCCATTTTCACTTTGCTGTTTGTGAGTGCTTGTTCGCAAATTGGCTGCTACGTTTCGTACATTAAATCAATGACTACACATCAACATTTGCTGTGTTGCGCTTTGAGACGCCTGGCACTATATAAATGCAAGCCTTTCCTTCTTTCTCACTGCATCAATTACTGGTCTGCCTTCGAGTTAACTGAAGGAGTTTTGTGCTCTTATCAATTGATGAATTCTTTCCACAGATGAGGCCTCAGAAATGCAATGTCACTTACATTTCGACAACAAAACTTTATCCCCACTATAAAATGCTGGGCTCCTGCAACTAAGTAGAATGATAAACACGTGAAGTAATCACGAATCCATGAGTTTCACAGAAAGCATGTTTTCCTATGTAGAGAATAACAGTTGGTCATCCCATTGACCTGTGATGAAACGCAGGACCAGAAAGATGTCACTCGTAGAATCATAGAATCTCACAGAAGAGAAGAAGGCCAGTCGGCCCATCGCGCCTCTGCTGCCTCTCTGAATGAGCTCCCCAATTAGTCCTACTCGCCTGCAGATGTTTCCTTTTGAACACTATGTCCAATATCCTTTTGAAAGTTACTATTGGACCTGCTTCCACCGCAATTTCAGGCAGTGAATTGCAGATCACAACAACTCACTGAATAAAGGAATTTCTCCTCATCTTACCTCTGGCTCTATTGCCGCTTACCTGAAATATGTGCCCTCAGTTTACCAATCCTTCTGCCAGTGGACACAGTTTCGCCTCATTTACTGTAACAAAACCCTGCATGATTTCGAACGGTTTAGCTGGAAAAAAGTATCTTTGCAAGGCCTTGGTCACAAGTTTCAAGCTCCCGAGACATCCAGGCAGCAGAGAGTTGTAGGTGCATTCTATTAATTTACAGATATGAATGGCGTGTACTGGTTCAGCGAGAGGCCTATAACTAGAGAGAGAGGGTGCAACGCGAGTGTTTAGAGCAGAGGAACCAACTCCAGGCCGATCCTTTCCGAGGCACACTGGGCAACACGGCGGCACTGAATCGGCTAACTTCCCTCTGAAGGTTAACCCAAAAGTCAGCAGGGCCTAACTGCAGCCCACTGCCTGACTGGGAGGAGTAGAGGTGGGATAAGTGTCGCACTTGTGCTAACATCCGTCACTATTATATGCTTGATTTTGGAATCGACGATTTTGGCCGTTTGCTTTTTCTTTTTATCTTTTATTGAAATATCTTGACAATGAAATAAACAGTCCGCCTAATGTCAGTCTTGTGCTTGTATTGTTCATGCCTGCTTTACCCGACATTGTGACCTTTACTGATAGTGAATGCTCAGTGGCGATGGGGAAAGGGAAGTGATTCCCATTCAGAAGCCATGGAGTGTGTGTGGGGGGAGGGACCCGAAATACATTTCTGATACTGAAAGAGCTTCAGTTGCTTATTTAATGAATTTCACAATGAGACTGAGTGGGTATTTTGTGGCGTTTTTCAGCTCCTCTCTGAATTTACTCCGGGTCACTACATAGATACAGGTGTTGGTGCAGGAGCTGAGGAGCTGCAGCATTGCTCCTGCAGAGGCCGTGATATAGGCTGGGTCCTTCGCAGTGTAATAGTTCAGGTTGCTAATTCGCTGATAGAGATAAAACACAACGTCTGTCATCCACAGCACTATAAAGCTGCCCGATATGGTGAAGAGTAAAATCATTGATTTTCTTCGGTTCTCCATCTCTGGGGCTTTGTGATCCTCTCCATTGCTCCGGCCCCGGAGGCCCCTGCGGACTCGACTGGCCACTAAAATGTATCTGACGGTCAGAGAACTGAGCAGCAATATCAGAATGAAGGGGACACAAGGAACCAGAATGCGGTGAAAGAGTTCGAACACGGTCCACGAGGGGGTAATGTACAAGTTCAGTGCCGTGCTGCATCACCAGGGGACGTTATTAATGACAAAGCGAGGTTCATACCGAAAGTACCAGGGGACACACTCTAGAAAGGCCAGCCCAGTCACCGTGCCGATCAACACGGCCGCCGTTCTCTTGGTGCAATATCTTGTTTTGAGGCTTGGCCAGCATATAATTACAAATCGATCAAAGGTGAACGCGACCATTAACCAAACCGAAACCTTCGTGTCTCCGTAACGCAGGAATTCATTCAGGCAACATATGGGAGTGGAGTCCAGTAAAGATCCGGCACAATAATAACAGACCCTAAACAATATCACATCGGAGAGAACGACCAGGAAATCGGCCGCTGCCATGGCCACCAGGTAGCGAGTGATGCATTTGGAGAGATCGCACTTTCCTCGGTGCAGCATCACAATCGCCACCAGGTTAACTGCAAGGGAAAAAAACAAGGAAAATACCCGAACAAACACAAAAGCGTCAATGAGAGCAGATTTCCCTGAGAGTTGATGTGTTGATGTTTTATCCAGCAATAGAAACATGTCCCTGTATCCAGAGGTCTGGAATAATGATCCGGAGACACGAGTTAAAATCCCATTACTGCAGCTGTGGAATTTAAATTCAGTTATTTAAATAAATCTGGAATAAAAAGCTAACATCAGTAATGGTGACCATGGAACTACAGGATTGGAACAAAACTCCAGCTGGTTGACTAATGTCCGACAGGAAAACACATTTGTTGTCCTTACCCGGGCTGGCCTATATGTGACTCCAGACATACAGATACGTGGTTGACTCTTAACTGCTGTCTGAAATGGCCGAGCAAGCCTTTCAGTCATACCAAAACAGCTAGTTAAAACAATAGGAATATAACCGGATGGAGCACGTGGCATCGACCTCGGCACCAGATTCAGAAGTGGCGAAGGCCCAGTGAACCATGCAAAGTCCTCCTCACTAAAACCTGGGGACTTATGGCACAATTAGTAGCGCAGCCCCAGAGACTAGTCATGCAACAGACTGACACAGTCATGCCGACAGAATCACACCTGTCAGCCTACATCCAAGACTCCTCCATCACTGTCCCTGGGTGTACCCTGTCGCACTTGAATTTCAGACCAAACAGAGTTGGCGGCACAGTTTATACAGTCGAGAGGGACTTCCCTGGGAGTCATTAAAAATGTTCTCCAATTAAATATTGGGAAAACCGAAGCCATTGGTTTCAGTCCCCGCCAAAACAGTCCTTTCCCTAAGCATTGGCGCCATCCCTCGCGCTAAAATCTGCCTGAGGCTGAGCCACACTGTTCACAACCTTGGTGTTATATTTGACCCTGAAATGAGCTTCCGACCACATATCCGCAGCATAACAAGGACTGTCTACTTCCACCTCCACAGTGTCGCCTGTCTCCGCCCTTGCCTCAGCTCATCAGCTGCTGACTCCCTTATCCATTCCGTTGTTACCTCTCGAATTGAATATTACAAAACAATCCTGGCTGGCCTTCCACATTACACCCTATGTAAACTGAGGTCATCCAAAACACGGCTGCCCTCGTCCTAACTCGCACCAAGTCCTGTTCTCCCTTCATTCCTGTGCTCGCTGACCTACATTGGCTCCCAGTTAAGAAGCGCCTCGATTTCAAAATTCTCATCCTTGTTTGAAATCCCTCCCTGGCCTCGCCCCTTCATATCTCTGCAATATCCTACAGCCCCACAAACCTGTGAGGTATCTGCGCTCCTCTAATTCTACCCTCTTGAACACACCTGATTATAATCGCTCAACCATTGGTGACCGTGACTTCTGCTGTTTTATCCTAAGCTCTGGAATTCCCTACCAAATCTCTCCGCCTCGCTTCCGCTCTTTCCTCCTTTAAGACGCTCCTTAAAACCTACCTCTTTGAAGAAACCTTTGGTCGGTGTCAATTTTTTTGACTTAAAATACACTTGTGCAGAGCCTTGGCACGTTTTACTACGTTAAAGGCGCTATATGAATAGAAGATGTTGTTGTTGTTAACATTGACTCCAGGCCCCATGAAGTCTCTCGATTTCAGGCCAAACATGGGCACGGAACCATCTTGCTGATTACCACGTGCTACCATCCCTCAGCTGGTGAATCACTACTCCTCCAATTCTAGAGGTGAGGTGAGAGTGGCTGCATTCAACATCAAGGCAGCATTTGACCGAGTGTCGCATCAAGGTGCCCTAATATAATTGATGTTAATGGGAATCAGGAGGAAAATTTTCCACTGGATTGGGTCATACCTACCACAAAGGAAGATGATTGTGGTTGTTGGATGCCAAGCATCCCAGAACCAGGACATCACTGCAGGAGTTCCACAGGGCAGTGTCCTAGGCACAGCCATCTTCAGCTGCTTCATCAATGACCTTCCCTCCATTATAAGTACAGAAATGGGGATGATCGATGAGGATTGCTATTGCTGAGTCGCTTTCGCAACTTCAATGAAAATGAAGCATCCCATGCCCACATTCAGGCTTAGGTTGATAAGTTGCAAGGAACATTCGCGATCCCCAACTGCCAGGCAATGACTATCTCCAACAAGAGATAGGCTAACCAACGCCCTTGACTTTCAATGGCAATACCATCGCCGAATCCCCCACCTTCAATATCCTGCAAGTCACCAATGACAAGAAACATTACTGGACCAGCCAAATACATACGGTGGCTACAAGCACAGTTCAGAGGCTGGGTGCTCTGCGGAGAGTTACTCACCTCCTGCCTCCTCAAATCCTTTCTACCATCAATGGGTATCAGGGGAAACTCGTCACTGGCTGGAGTCATAACTAGCGCAAAGGAAGATGGTTGTGCAAGTTAGAGTCCAGTCTGCTCAGCTCCAGAACACCCCTGCAGGAGTTCCTCAGGACAGTGTCCTAGTCTCAAAAATCTTCAGCTGCTTCATCAATGACCATCCCTTCATCTGACTCTCAGAAGTGGGGATGTTCACTGATGATTGCAAAGGGTTCACTTCCATTGGCAGCTCCTCAGATAATGAAGTAGTCCATGCCCGCATGCAGCAAGCACTGGACAACATTCATGCCTGGGCTGATAAGTGCCAAGTTATAATCGTGCCTAATATGTGCCAGGAAATAACCACCTCCAAAAAGAGAGAATCTAACCACCTCCATTTTACATTCAACGGCATTACCATCGCCGAATGCTCCTCCATTTACATCCTGACGTTCACTACTGACCATAAACTTCACTAGACCAGCCACATATATACGGTGGCTACAAGCGCAGGTCAGAGGTTGGATAATCTGCAGCGACTGACTCCTCTCCTGAGTCGCCAAAGCATTTCCACCTTCTACAAGTCACAAACAGGACTGTGATGGAATACTCTCCTCTTGCGTCGATAAGTGCCACTGCAACAGCACTGAAAAGCTCTACAACAAACTAGGAAAAGCAGCCCGCTTAATCGCTACTCCAGTCAACACATTAAATATTCACTCATTCCACCAACGGCGCATCGTGGTTGCAGTGTGTTCCATCTGCAAGCTGCATTGCAGCAACATGCCAAGGCATCTTTGGCAGCACCTCCCAAACCCGCGACCTCTAACATCTCGAAGGACAAGGACAGCAGGCTTATGGGAACACCACCAACTGTAAGTTCCCCTCCTTTGTGAGTTGGAAACAAATCGCAGTTATTTCATCGTCACTGGGTCAAAATCCTGGACCTGCCTCCCTAACAGTACTTTCGGGGTAGATTCACCTCATGGACTGCAGCAGCTCAGGAAGGTGGCTCGCCACCAAGTTCTCAATGGCAATTAGGGAACGGCAATAAATTCTGGCCATGCCAGTGACTCCCACATGCCATGAATGAATGCTAAGAACGAAAATCGTAGAATGCAACAGCACAGCAGGAGGACATTCGGCCCATTTTGCTTGTGCCGTCTCTTTGAGCAATCCAATTACTCCCACTCTCTTGCTCCTACTCCACAGCCCTGCAAATTTTTACTCTTCAATTATTTATCCAATTACCTTTTGAAAGTTACTATTGAACCTGCTTCCAGCTTCGTTTCAGGCAGTGCTTTGCAGATTATAACAACTCGCTGCATATAACGGTTCTCCTTATCTGCTACTGCCTCTTCTGCCAATTAATTTAAACCTGTGTTCTTTGGTTACCGACCCTCCTCTCACTGGAAACAGTTTCTCCTTATTACCTTTATCATTACCCTTCATATTTTTGAACACCTCAGTTAAATCTCCCAATAAACTTCTCTGTTGTAAAGAAAACAATCCGAGCTTCACGGAACTGGCAACCTAACTGATGTCCCGCCAACCTGGCACGATTCTAACAAATCTCTTCTGCACCCACTCTAATATCTTGACGTCATTCCTGAAGTTTGTTGCCTGGAACTGGACGGAAGATGCCAGCTGGGGCCGAACCAATGTTTCATAAACGTTGAGCTTAACATTCTTACGTTTGCAAAATGTTCAAATGATATATCAGCCATTCCCTCTACCTCCACAACTTAACATATATTCTGGCCCCTAATCAGCTCACCCTTCCTTTGTCTCCCAATTTGCCTTTTATACGATCGTAAAATACTTTACTTTTCCCCTTTATGTTGCTTGCTAATCTTATGCCATATATTCTATTTGCCCCTCTTATTTCCATTTTCCAGTTCTCTTATGCATGTTTGTATTCTCCTTTTTTCTTTATAGTATTATGAACCTGACATTTAACATAAGCCACCTTTAACTGTTTAATTTTAATCTCATAGTCATCCAGCGACCTTTAACTTTGGGAGCCCTTCCTTCCACCTCATAGGAATGTGTCCACACTGTACCCGCACTATGTCCTCCCTGAATGCCTCCCAGTGCTCAATCTTAGTTCCAAATCCAGCAGGGCCAGATCTCCTTTCAATACCCAGAAGCTAGCCTTATTTCAGTGGAGGCTCTTCAGAGATTAGAAACAGACACCCCGACAAGTGCTGTAGTGGAGAGCTGTTCCTGCAACACCTCATGACATCAGTACATGACAGCACGAGGAGATAAAGTGACATAGTTTTAAACACTGAAGTATTTACAAGCATCCTGACACAATGAAATTCCCACAGCATGGAGTGTGCTCACTGCCTACAATCCGGAGACAACTGCTTGCCATTGAATTATCAGAACATATCAAATATTGATCAGATCCTGTCGCAACCAGCCTGTGTCACTCGGCATAGTTCCCCACACACAGTGCAATATAAAGTTAGACATGTTCCTTCATTAGATACCTGAACTCCAACAGACCTGCTCAATCTGGAGCAAAGATTGTTAGCGGATCAAGAAAAAATGAAATCACCACCGGGAGATATCGGCCCCTGGCGGAAATTCAACAAAAGTTCACCATTGGAGTAAAGACTCATATGAAATAGCGAGGCATCGAATGTGCGATTGGCTGAAGGGGTTTCAGTAAATAGGCGACAGGACTGTCGAAATTTCCTTTACACTGAACAACCATGTGGCATGGCTTACCGAGAACACCAGCTACTGCAATAAAGACATAGGAAACGAATTCGATATGAAGAATTATGAATTGTTGAGACATTATTTGTGAGAAGCGATGATTCTGGTGGATGCTCTGGATGGCGCTCTAACCTGCTCTTCTCCAAGGAGCTTCTTTATACAGAGAGGGAGCCCCCGCTGAGACTGGCAGTTTGCATAATCCCTCCTATTTATTAATGGATCCGAATATTCCTGAATGCACTCCATACATGGTGACACGCCAATTAAGAAAACATATTTGCCATCTCATTATGAAATCCCAATATATATATACTCTGCTCAGGGGGCACGCTGAGTTCAGGCAGCTGAACCAACCTGTTTAATTCTTACAGTGGGATTTCTGCATTAAACGTGGGCTCGTCCCTTATTGACTCATACAGCCACTTATAGTTGATTGTATGCTATATGTCCAAAATCCATCTGTTTAAAATATCATTTCAATCCTTTAGAATACCTTGTTAAAAAATGTCTTTTTAATATTTCACTCTATTGGGGCGTCGCTGGTAAGGCCGATGTTTATTGCGCATGCCTAGTTTCCCCCCAATAGTTGGTGATGAGCCTTCTACTTGAATTGATTACTGGGCCTTAGAGGGTTAAATTACCAGGACAATTTCCATAAACTTGGATTGTACACAACCACACCATGCTATTTCCTGTTAAAATCTTAATTTTGCAGCAGAGAATTCTCAGAGTTCTTTAAACATCTTCTGCTGTTTTAGATATTTTACTTTGATTATCGCGCTGTCCGTGTTATTAGACTGCAGAAATAAAGAATTCGATAGAATCATAGAATCTTACAGCACAGAAGGAGGCCATTCGGGCTATTGTGCATTTGCCAGCTCCTTGAAAGAAATTTCCAATTATTCCCATAACCTTCTCAATGAGGGAAGGTAATAACTGCTGACCTTGCCAGCGACGCCCGCATCCGAGGGACGAATCTAATAACTACCGGCTTTTTTCCCCAAATGCCCCACAATCGTTTCCACTTCAAGTATTTATCCAATTCCCTTTTGAACATTACTCTTGAATCTACTCCCACCGCCATGTCAGGCAGCGCATTCCAGATCACGAAATATCACTTTGTAAAGAACCATTCTCCAAATCTCCCCTCTGCTTCTTTTGCCAATTATCTTAAATCTGTTTCCTCTGGTTACCGACACTCCTACCAGTGGAAAAATGTTTCCTTTTTAATTCTATTAAAAATAAACTCTCATAATTATCAATAGCTCTATTAAATGTCCCTTTAAACTTCTCGGCATGATGGAGAACAATCCCAGCTTCTCTAATCTCTTCACGTAATTGAAGTCGCTCATTCCTGGAGCTATATTAATAAATCACCTCTACACCTTCTCCAAGGTCTTTACATCCCTCCTAATACGCGATGAAGAGAATTGATCATAATACTGCAGCTCCGCCTTAACCAGTGATTTATAAATGTTTAGCATAAATTCCTTGCTTCGGTTCTCTGTTTCTCTATTGATAAAGCCAGGTACCCTGCATGCTTTATTAACAGTGTCAGCAACTTTTCCCGCACCTTCAAAGATGTGTTTACCTAAACCCCTGTTTACACACTCTCTTTGCAGTCCTTTTGAAATGTTACCATTTAATTGTTATTGCCTCTCCTCGTTCTTCCTTCTAAAATGCATCAATTCACAATTCTCAGCATTAAAATTGCATCCACCTGTGTCGGCCCTTTTCACCAGTCTGCCTGTGTCCTTCTGAATTCTGTTACTATCCTCCTCACATTTTATTATATTTCCTAGTTTGTTTAAAGTTTGCAATGATGCCCTCTGTACCCAAGCCCAGGTCGTTAGTATATTTTTGAAAAGAGCAATGGTCCCAATAGCGACCCCTGGAGGACACTACTGCACACCTCCCACCAGACTGAAAAAAACAATCGTTCACCTCAGCTCACTGCTTTTTGTATTGATTCAACACTGCCATTGCCTCTTAAATGCAGGGCTGCAATTTTTCTAACAAATCTTCTATGTGGCACTTTATCAAACACCTTTTGTAAGTCCATATACAAAATCACATACCGCACTACACTCATCAACCGTCTGCATCACTTCACCAAAGAACTCAAACAAATAAGAATTGCCTGTAACAAGTGTGTGTTGGCTGTCATTTATTAACACACGTTTATCCGAGTGACAATTAATGTTTCCCTGATTATTGTCTGTAAGAGTTTCCCCATTACTGATGTTTGGCTAACTGATTTGGTCCACAGATGCAGAAAGGTTGTTTTAAGTGGGTAGGCAGTGCTGCTGACCTGCTGAGTATTGCAGGAGTGTGAGCTGCCCTCAAACATTTTGCAAAGAAGATGCAGATGTTCCGCTCCAGCCAGTTACTTAATGATAACATTTGAAAGTGTTAATAAAGATGTGAAATTAGACTGTATTGGGGGGACTGAAGCAAATCTGTGAATTGGGTCCTTTTGACTTTGGCGATGGTATAAAATGGGCAGCATCGGACTCGCTGCCCATCAGATATCTCTCCCGAGGGTTCTTTCTATTGGAGTCAGCCTATTGTGGAACTGGTGGCTGCTCTGATATCGCCGGTTCACGTATGCAGTGCCTATAATGTAGTAAAACGTTTAAGATGAGCGTTACACAAAACAAATTAACTATGAGGCCCATACGGAAATATTGCGACAGTGACAAAACATATTTTTCAAAGAAGTAGATTTAAGGGATTTTTTTATAGGAGGAAATAGAGGCAGAGAGGCGGAGAGGTTTGGGGAGGGAATTCCAGTGCTTAAAAGAAAGAAATGAAAGATGCTGAGAGGCTCGTGGATAGCACGTTTAGCGAGTTGTTCACGCCTCAGGGTAGGGCAGCACAGGGGGTGACCATCAGGCGGAGCAACAAAGGCAGGCAGGTAGTGCAGGGAACCCCTGCGGACATCCCCCTTTCAAACAAGTATACCGCTTTGGATACTGTTGAGGGGGATGACTCACCAGGGGAAGGCAGCAGCAGCCAACTTCCTGGCACTGGGGGTGCCCCTGCTGCCCAGGAAGGGGGGAAAAAGAGTGGGATAGCAATAGTGATAGGGGATTCTATAGTAAGGGGATCAGATAGGCGTTTCTGTGGCCGTAGACGTGAATCCAGGATGGTTTGTTGCCTCCCTGGTGCCAGGGTCAAGGATGTCACTGAGCGGCTGCAGGGCATTCTGGAGGGGGAGGGTGAACAGCCAGTGGTCGTGGTCCACATTGGTACCAACGACATAGGTAAAAAGAGGGATGAGGTCCTGCATCAATAATTTAGGGAGCTAGGTAACAGATTAAAGAGCAGGACCTCAAAGGTTGTAATCTCTGGATTTCTCCCAGTGCCACGTGCTAGTAAGTATAGGAATAGGAGGATAGAGCAGATGAATGCGTGGCTAAAGAGTTGGTGTAGGGGGGAGGGTTTTACTTTCCTGGATCACTGGGCCTGCTTCTGGGAAAGGTGGGACTTGTACAAATCGGACGGGTTGCACCTGAACCAGAGCGGGACAAATATCCTTGCAGGGAGGTTTGCTAGCACTTTTGGGGGGGGTTTTAAACTAACTTGGCAGGGGGATGGGATACAGAGGGGAGCTGAAATAGGGGGGGATGTACTGCCAATTATAGAGAAAAAAACAAGTCAGCTTGGTAGACAGGGCAAATCTATAAGGGCAAGGATGGATGGCATCTATTTTAATGCAAGGATTCTTGCCAATAAGGTGGATGAACTGAAGGTGTTGATAAACATATGGGAGTATGATATTGTTGCTATCACGGAGACATGGTTGAGGGAGGGGCAAGACTGGCAGCTCAATATTCCGGGGTACAGAATCTTCAGGCGAGACAGAGGGGGAGGTATAAGAGGAGGGGGTGTCGCAATATTAATTAAGGAGTCAATTACTGCAGTAAGGAGGGATGATATATTAGCAGGGTCCTCTAATGAGGCCATATGGGTGGAGCTTAAAAACAAAAAGGGGGCAAGCACTTTGCTGGGAGTGTACTATAGGCCTCCAAACAATCAGGTGGAGATAGAGGAACAGATATGTAAGCAAATCTCAGAGAAATGTGCAAATAATAGGGTAATAATAATGGGGGATTTCAACTTCCCCATTATTAACTGGGATAGTCAGAGTGTGAAAGGCTCAGAGGGTGTAGAATTCTTAAAGTGCATCCAGGAGAGCTTTTTGAGCCAGCATGTAGAAAGTCCTACAAAAGAGGGGGCGGTACTGGACCTAATTCCAGGGAATGTGGCCGGCCAAGTGGAAAAAGTGCTAGTAGGTGAGCACTTTGGTGATAGTGACCATAATGTGGTAAGATTTAAGGTGGTCATGGAAAAGGACAGGGATGGGCCGGAATTAAAGGTTCTAAATTGGGGGAAGGCTGATTTTAATAGGATAAGGCAGGATCTGGACAAAATGGACTGGGATCAGCTACTTGTAGGAAAATCCGCATTGGAGCAATGGGAGGCTTTCAGAAGGGAGATTGAGATCATACAATGGCAACATGTTCCCGTAAAGGTCAAGAGTGGTTCCAAAAACCACAGGGAACCGTGGATGTCAGGGGATATACGAGAATGGATTCGGAAAAAAAGGAGGGCTTTTGGTAGATACAAAAGGCTAAAGACGGAGGAAGCCCTAGAGGAGTACAAAAAGTGCAGGGGGATACATAAAAAAGAAATTAGGAGATCAAGGAGGGGCCATGAAATAACACTGGTGAGCAAAATAATGGAAAATCCGAAGAAGTTTTATAAGTATATTAAGGGTAAGAGGATAACTAGGGAATAAATAGGGCCCATTAGGGACAAAAGTGGCAATCTGTGTGTGGAGCCGGAAGATGTAGGAGGGGTTCTAAATGGATCTTTTGCATCTGTTTTCACTATGGAGAAGGACGATGTAGACATAGAAATAGGGCGGGGGGACTGTGATATGCTCGAACATATTAACATCGAGAGGGAGGAGGTATTGGCGGTTTTAGCTGGCCTAAAAATGGATAAATCCCCAGGCCCGGATGAAATGTATCCCAGGCTGCTGTGTGAGGCAAAGGAGGAGATTGCGGGGGCTCTAACACATATATTCAGGACCTCTCTGGCCACAGGGGATGTGCCAGAGGACTGGCGAACCGCTAATGTAGTACCATTATTCAAGAAGGGTAGTAGGGAAAAACCGGGAAACTACAGGCCAGTGAGCCTAACATCAGTGGTAGGAAAATTATTGGAAAAAATCCTGAGGGACAAAATTTGTCTCCACTTGGAGAGGCAAGGATTAATCAGTGATAGTCAACATGGCTTTGTCAAGGGAAGATCATGTCTGACTAATTGATAGAAATTTTTGAGGGGGTGACTAGGTGTGTGGATGAGGGTAACACAGTGGATGTGGTATACATGGATTTCAGTAAGGCCTTCGTTAAAATCCCGCACAGGAGACTGGTCAAGAAGGTAAGAGCCCATGGAATCCAGGGTGCCTTGGCACATTGGATACAAAACTGCTTTAGTGGCAGAAGGCAGAGGGTGATGGTCGAAGGTTGTTTTTGTGACTGGCAGCCTGTGGCCAGTGGGGTACCACAGGGATCGGTGCTGGGTCCCTTGCTGTTTGTGGTCTACATTAATGACTTGGATATGAATGTAAAGGTTATGATCAGTAAGTTCGCGGATGATACAAAAATTGGTAGGGTGGTAGATAGCGAGGAGGGTAGCCTCAGTCTGCATGACGATATAGATGGGTTGGTCAGATGGGCGGAACAGTGGCAAATGGAATTTAACCCGGAAAAGTGCGAGGTGATGCACTTTGGGGGGACTAACAAGGCAAAGGAATACACAATGAATGGAAAGACCCTAGGCTAGACGGAGGGTCAGAGGGATCTGGGTGTGCAAGTACACAGATCCCTGAAGGCGGCGGAACAGGTGGATAAGGTGGTAAAAAAGGCATATGGGATACTTGCCTTCATTAGCCGAGGCATTGAATATAAGAGCAAGGAGGTTATGATGGAGCTGTATAAAACACTGGTTAGGCCACAGCTGGAATACTGTGTGCAGTTCTGGACGCCACACTACAGGAAGGATGTGATCACGTTAGAGAGGGTGCAGAGGAGGTTCACCAGTATGTTACCAGGGCTGGAGCGCTTCAGCTATGAAGAGAGACTGGGCAGATTGGGTTTGTTTTCCTTGGAGCAGAGGAGGCTGAGAGGGGACATGATTGAGGTGTACAAAATTATGAGGGGCATAGATAGGATGGATGCTGAGGAGCTATTTCCCTTAGTAGAGGGGTCAATAACTAGGGGGCATAGATTCAAGGTAAAGGGCGGGAAGTTTAGAGGGGAATTGAGAAAGAACTTTTTCACCCAGAGGGTGGTTGGAGTCTGGAACTCACTGCCTGAAAGGGTTGTGGAGGCAGAAACCCTCACAACATTGAAGAAGCATTTGGATGTGCACTTGAAATGCCATAGCATACAAGGCTACGGGCCAAATGCTGGAATATGGGATTAGATTAGACAGGGCTTGATGG
Source organism: Somniosus microcephalus (assembly GCF_052327205.1). NCBI lineage: Eukaryota > Metazoa > Chordata > Chondrichthyes > Squaliformes > Somniosidae > Somniosus > Somniosus microcephalus. Next base: position 38,281,082 of record NW_028225186.1, on the reverse strand, counting down.
CTGGCGCGGACACGATGGGCTGAAGGGCCTCTATCCGTGCTGTATTACTCTATGACTTTATGACTTGACTTTATATAGCGCCTTTCACCACCTCAGGGCTTTTCAAAGCGCCTTACAACCAATTCAGTACTTATTTGAAGTGAAGTCACTGTTGGAATGTAGGAAATGTGGTAGCTAGTTTGCGCACAGCATGCTCCCACAAACAGCAGTGTGATAATGACAAGATAATCTGTTTTCGTGATGTTGTTTGAGGGATAAATATTGGCCACAGGTCACCGGGGTGAACTCCGCCCTTCTCTTCTTGGAAATAGTGCAATAGGTCCTTCAATGTCCAACTTAGAGGGCAGACAGGACCTCGGTTTAACGTCGTCTCTGAAAAAATGAGACAGCCGACAGTACAGCTCTCCATCAAGTCTCTGCAGCGATTTGAACCCATAACCATCGGACCCAAAGGCAATAGCCCTACCAACTGAGCCACCGTTTACACTTAGGGCTTAGGCAGTTGAAGGCACGGTTGCCAATAGTGGAGCGACTAAAATCGGCGATTAATTGGAGGACTGCGCATATCTGGGGAGCTTTTTGTGCTGGAGGGGGTTACAATGTTAGGATGGGGCGAGGCCACGGAACGATTTGAAAAAAAAGATGAGAATTACAAAATTGAGGATTTGCCGGACCGTCACCCAATGTCGGTCAGCCAGCACGTAGGGTGTTGTGTGAACAGGACTTGCTGCGATTTAGCACATTGTCACCGAGTTTTGGATGACCTCAAGTTTACGTAAGGCTGACCGTGGGAGGCCAGCCAGGAGTGCACTGGAACATCAAAGTCTAGAGGGAACAAAGGCTTGGGTGAGGAATTGAGCAGCCGATGAGCTGAGGCAGTGGTGGAAGCGGCCGATGTTACAGAGGTGGGAGCACAACATAACAACCAATCCGTGTTCAGATGTATTAGGAGGCCCAACAAGCAATAACATTATATCCAATAATGTGTGCAGTATTGTTGGATAAAGTCCCAGCAAAGAATAATACATTTGCTGCATATTATCTCAGCTGATGAATCATTGAAGCTGCAGTGTCGCTGTTCACTGCGCACAGCAATCGCTAATCTGGAGTCTGAGTCACATTTGTGTATTGTTGCTTGTCTCACATTTCTGACATGGGTCCGCCGTGGCTCAATGCATAGCTGTCCCCCCTCTGAGTCAGCAGAATGTCTGTTCATACAGCCACTTCAGTGACCTGAGCACAAAGTCCAGGCTGACACTCCCGTACAGAACCGAGGGATGGCTTCACTGTGAGAGGGGCCGTACTGAGGGAGAGCTGCAGTGTCAGAGCATCAGTACTGAGACATTGCTGCTCTGTCGGAGGGGCAGGACTGAGAGAGCACCACACTGTCGGAGGGTCTGTACTGACGCAGTGCTGCTCATTTATCGCTCAACCAGCCTCACTGAGAAGATTGTCTGTTCATTTGTCCCAGTGCTATTTGTGGGGCTTTGCTGCATGCCAATTGGCTGCGGTTTGCCCTTGAAATACAAGAGCGCCTAATTGATTGGCTGCAAAGTAGCTTTGGGATGTGCTGAGGTTGTGAGAGGCTCTTTATAAAGGCCAGTCTGACCCAATGCTTATGTTGCTTTGTCCAAGTAGCAGTATTCGCGTGAGCTGACAGTGACATTACTGATTTCGGATCATTCTGTTCCTTGTAGTGAGTTTCCTGCTTTTGGCGAAGGGAGAATTATTTTTCATTCAGATGGCGGATTGCGCATCCGGGAACCTTCTCCAAAGTCACGCTCACACACAATCAATGATATCAGTGGGCGGCAAAATAGAGAAGGCCGAGAATTGTGCGTTAATCTCCAGCAATGGCTACATCAGTTCCTGCGGCAGACAAAATTTCATCAATGAGATTTGTGCCCAAGCCCTTCTGGATATCATCCTATCACGGTATGCTACAGCAAAGAAGGTGGACATTTGGCCCATTGTGCCTCTGACAGCTCTTTGTTAGAGTTCTTCAATTAATACCACACACCTGCTCTTTCCCCATAGCCCTGCATTGTTTCCCATTCAAGTAGTTATCCAATTCCCTTTTAAAATCACTATTGAATCTGCTTCCACCGCCCATTCAGGCAGCGCTTTCCGGATCACAAAGACATACTGTGTAAAAATATGTTTTGTCATGTCGCCTCTGGTACTTTTGCCAATCACCTTAAATCTTTGTTCTCTCGTTACCGATCATACCGACTGCAAAAGCTTCGACAAATATGTAAAAAGAAAAAGATTAGTGAGTACAAATTTAGGACCCTTAAAGTCAGAAACGGAAGAATGTATAATGGGGAACAAGGAAATGGCCAAGCTATTAAACAATCTACTTTGGTTCCAACTTCGTGGAAGATGACACAAATAACTCCCCAGAAATGTAATGGAACCAAGGGTTTTGTGTGAAGGAGGAATTAAAGGAAATTAGTATTTGTAAAAAAATAGTGCTGGAGAAAAGAATGTGACTGAAAGCTGATAAATCCACAGGGCCTGATAATCCGCATCCCAGAGCACTAAACGAGGTAACAATGGAAATAGTGGTTGCTTTTGTTCTCATCTTCCAAAATTCTATAGATTATGGAACAGTTCCTGCAGATTGGAGGGTGGCAAATGTAAACCCATTGTTTCAAAAAGGAGGGAGAGAGAAAACAAGGAACTACAGACCAGTTAGCCTAACATCCATAGTATGGAAATTGCTGGAGTCTATTATAAAGGATGTGATAACAGGACACTTAGAAAATACCAACGGGATTAGAAAAAGTCAACGTGGATTTATGAAAGGGAAATCGTGTTTGACAAACCTACTGGAGCTTTTTAAGGATGTAACTGATAGAATAGATAACGGAGAACCAGTAGATGAGGTGTATTTGGAATTTCAGAAATCCTGTGATAAAGTACCACACAAGAGGTTTGTGTGCAAATTTAAAGCACATGGGATGGTGGGTAATATACTGGCATGGACTGAAAATTGGTTCACAAATAGCAAACAGAGAGTTGGAATAAATGGGTCTTTTTCGGGTTGGCAAGCTGTGACTGGTGTGGTACCGCAGGGTTCAATGCTTGACCCCAGCAATTCACAGTTTATAAATATCAATGATTTGGATGCGGGAACCAAATGTTATATTTCCAAGTTTGCTGATGACATGAAACTAGGTTGGATAGTGGGTTATGAGGTGGATGCAAAGAGTCTTCAAGGCGATTTAGACAAGTTGAGTGACTGGGCAAATACATGGCAAGTGCAGCCTAACATGCGAGAATTGTGAAGTAATCACTTCCGTAGGAAAAACAGAAAGGCAGAGTATTATTTAAATGGTGATAGATTGGGAAATGTTAACGTAAAAGAGGACCTGGGTATCCTTGTACATCAGACGCTGAAAGCAAACATGCAGGTGCAGCAAGCATTTAGAAAGGCAAATGGCAACGTCGCCTTCATTGCAAGAGGGTTTGTGTACAGGAGCAAGGATTTCTTACTACAGTTATACAGGGCCTTGGTGAGACCACACCTGGAGTACTGTGTGCAGCTTTGTCGACTTTCCTAAGAAAGAATACTGTTGCCATAGAGGAAGATTGTGTCGACTAGGCCTATATTCAATAGAGTTCTGAAGAATTAGATGGGAACTCATTGAAGCGTATAAAATTCTGACAGGGCTAGAAAGAGTGGATGCAGGGAAGATGTTTCCCCTGGCTGGGGAGTCTAGAACGAGGGGTCACAATCTCACGATACGTGGAAGGACATTTAGGACTGAGATGAGGAGAGATTTCTTCACTCAGAGGGTGGTGAATGTACGGAACTCTCTACCACAGAATGTTGTGGAGGCAAATTCACTGAAAATATTTAAGAAGGAGATAGAAAGCTTTCTAGATACAAAATGAATCAAGAGGTATGTGGAGAGAGCGGGGATATGGTATTGAGATAAAGATGAGATATGAACATATTCAATGGTGGAGCAGACTCGAAGGTCTTATACTCTACACCTGCTCCTATTTTTCTATGTTTCTATTCTGCCACTAGAAAGAGTTTCTCCCTATTTTTTCTATCAAAATCAATCCCGATTTTGATCACATTTATCGAAACCCCTTAACCTTGTCTGCTCTAAGGAGAATATCCCAGTCTCGCAACAAAACTGAAGTCTCTCATCCCTGGTACCATTCTCGTAAAACTCCTCTGCGCCATCTCCTAGGCCTTGACATCCTTTCTAAAGCACCCAGAATTAAACGGACTACTCAGGCTGAGGTGAAAAGTTTTTCTTAATGTAAATGTTTAGCATAACTTCGTTACTTTTGTAATCCATGGTTTTTTAATAATGCCGAGGATTCCACATGCTTTTAACAGCCTTACCAACTAATCCTGCCACCTTCAAAGGATTGTGTACCTATTCCCCCAGACCCCTCGCTTCCTGCACCCCCCTGAACATTGTAGTATTTAGTTTATATTGCCTCTCCCCATTCTTCCTAACAAAATGTGTCACTTCTCACTTCTCCGAGTTACATTTCATATGCCATGTGTCTGCCCATTTCACCCGACTGTCTATGTCCTCCTGGTCTGTTACGATCCTCCTCGTTGTTTACTACATACCCGAATTTCGTATCATATTCAAGCTTTAAAAATATCCTCTATACACTCAAAACTGTTCACAGTAATCGAGGTGTGTCCTCACCAAGGTCCTGTACAATTGTAGCTGGACTCCCTTACTCTTATACACCAAACGCCTTGCAATAAAGGCCAACATGCCATTTGCCCTCCTTATTGATTGCTCTACTGGCACGCTAGCCTTCAGTAATACTTGCCCGAGGATGGCCCAAATCTCTCTGAACACCAGAATTTTAAAGTTTCTCACCATTTAAAAAAGCTCTGTTTTTCCATTCTTCTTAAATAAAAATAATAACCTCACATTTCCCTACAGTATACTTCATCTGCCACCTTACTTCCCCTTCATTTAGTCTCTCAATACCCCTTTGCAAACACTTTGTGTTCGCCTCGCTGCATACTGTCCACCTAGTTTGTATCATCAGCAAACTTGGATACATTACACTCAGTCCCTTCATCTAGGTTTTAATATAGATTATAAATAGCTGAGGCCCCAGCACTGATCCTTGCGGCTCCCCACTAGGTACAGCCTCCAGTCCTTCCAATTAACTGAAGTCCATCTTCCGTGAATCATACTGGTAAATCTCCCCAAGGCTTTGACATCCTTTCTAAGTGTGAGGCCCAAAGCTGTACACAATACTCCAGTTAAGGCCTAACCTATGATTTGTAAAAGTTTAGCCTGACTTCCTTTTTCAGTGCTCGATGACATATTTACAACGCCAAGTATCCCATAGGCTTTCTTAACCACCTTAACATCTGGCACCTTCAAAGATTTATAAATATGCACACACATCCGTTCCCTCTGCTATAGAACACACGTTAAAATAATACCCTTTTAGCTTGTACTGCCTCTGCATGTTGTTCCTCCAAAAGTGCAACACTTGAACATTTCACTGCATTAACTTGCACCTGACGTGTACCATTTCATAGTCTGTCTATGTCCTCCTGAAGCCTGCTACTGTCCTGCTCACTTTCCCAATTTGTGAATCATCTGCAAACTTCGAAATTGTACTCCCTATATCTAAGTCCACGTCATTTATACATAATGATAAAATCAATGGTCCAAATAACGAGCCCTGGAGGACGTCACTGCTTACTTCTCTGCAGTCAGAAATAAACATCCGTTCACCATTGCTCTCTAACACCTATCTCTTAGCCAATTACATATTCAAGTTAACACCATTTATTAAATATTATGTGCTACTATTTTCCGACTAAGTTTGTTACATGGTCATTTAACAAATGTCTTTTTAAAGTCCATATATACAAAATGTTTTGCACTGCCTTCAGCAACCTGGTCTGTGCTTCACGAAATAACTCAATCAGGTTAGTCAGACACGATTTGCTTTAACAGAGCTGTGCTGTTGGTTGCTTATTAACCCATGTTTCTCCAATTGAGAATTAACTTTCATCTTGACAATGCTCTCCAGTAGTTTTCCCACCATTGGTGTTAGACTGATTGGCCTGTAGTTATCAGATTTATCCCTCTCCTCTTTTTGAACAGGGGTGTAACATTTACAGTCCTCCAGTCCTCTGGCACCACTCCAATGTCCAATGTTGATTGAAAAGTTGTGATCAGAGCTTCTGCTATCTTCACGCTTGCATCCCTCAGCGATCTAGGGTGCTTCCCATCTGGACCACGTGACTTGTTAACGTTGAGTGATGGCAACATATTTAGCACCTCTTTTCTAGTTAGTTGGACCAGATCCAATATCTATGATCCTCTCTTCTCTGCTGTAAAATTAACTTCATCCTATTTTTTGTGAGTACAGCTGTAATGCTTATGCAGTAGCTCAGTCCTACCCTCGGCCTCCACGTTAATTAATGAATGTGTTAATTTATTTTGGGGAAGAGACATTTAACGAGGATTATATGTGGATGCACATCTTTCTCTGATGGATAATTGACCAAGAAGAGGTTGTAATACTCGCCCAACAGACATTATTACCGTTAGCTAAACCAGTAAAAAACAATGATTTACACTGACCACATGTTCCCGACGCGATTAAACACAGTGGAGGTTTACAGGCAACTCTAGCCGCAATGACTACCAAGAGACGCTGCATCAACTTTATATCTGCTACTCGGAATTTGACAGTTAGCAGATGTTACCATGTTGAAGCAATCCCGTGACTCAGAGCCGAACCACAGTGAGGAAGTAGAAACAGTCAGAGACCCTTAACAATGGTGTCCGTGAACTCTGGAATAAAGCTGAGCCCGCTCATCCCATGCCTGCTGGCAGTGAAGGGTTGGACGGGGCATGATCCAAGTCTCACTGGTTGAGTTGCGGAATGTTGAGAACGAGCAATCCCCACACCACTTCCTGAATGTCATTCAGGCGGCAGCTCGTGTTGTACACAACTTAAGTAATGGACCACGGGGATGGTCAGCAACTGCTAATACTATCGCCTTCATATGTGTGGATAGAGGCAATGAAAGCAACTGAGAGACACTTGTAAGTATGTAAATATTTAAGATAAGGAATTAAATCTGTTAAATCTGAGCCCAAACTCCCGCTATCACCTAAATGGGACTCTAATTAGTCCTTGTTGTAATATTCTCATTCATGTCATTCTCAACGAAAGGCACCCCAGACACGTCAAATATTTTCTTGCTGTCATAAAACCGAACCAGAAGTTTGCAGTGTGTTGATATTTCTCGTTATTTGTTTGTAATTTTGTATATTTATCGTTTGGTTATAAATGAGCACCCTGAACGATACAACGGGTTGGTGGGTTTGCTGCTTGTTCCCCTTTCCATTTCCAGCCTGTCTCTCTGTCTGTCTCCACCCTCCACTGGTGATCTAAAGCAGGATGACAAGTCATCCTTCATGGGCAGCAGCAGGGAGCAATAGTATGCAACAATCCTTCGAGCTGTGTTTGAATCCAAGTCACAGATATTGTGACATTTGTCCAGGGGATTGAGGCTGTGTCTAAAACCCTGTTATACGTTAACCCCTTCTACAGGATATGAACCTAATTCCCAGCGTTTCAGGAGTGGTATCTGACACTGTGACAGTCAGTGCGCAGGCTTGACTTCAAACTGGAAAAAGACGGAAAGGAAAGAAATTGAATTATTCACGCCTTTCACCACCTCAGGACGTCCCAAAGCGCTTCACAGCCAATGTAGCACTTTTCAAGTTTAGTCATTGTTGCAGGGTTGGAAACCCGGCCGTCAATTTGCGTATAGCAAGGTCCCACAACCAGCAATGCATAATGACCAGATAATCGTTTTTTTCGATGATTGGAGGATAAATATTGGCCGGGACACAGGGGAGAGCTCCCCTGCTCTAATTCAACCTATTTCATAAGTTTACTACATATTGTCAATAAATGATACTTTCTGGTAAGAATATCAGCAGTTATTGTCATCTGAATGGAAGTACGCTGTGGATCATTGGAGGGACTGATGCTTAGAGCTTTAAAGGAAACAGCTCGGGTTGATGGGGCTGTAATAAAACACTTGTGTTTGGTCCAGTCTGGGGTGCCCTGCCTCAGGAAGGATGTCAAGGCCATGTAGATCGCGCTGTAGAGACTTCCTGAGAGGCTACTTGAGGGAGAGGCCTTAATTACGAGAACAAACTAGGGAAATCAGGACTCTGTTTACTGGAAAAGCGAATGTTAAAGGAGCTTTCATAGAAGTGATCACAACCATGAGAGGCTTTGATAAGGTAAATAGGAAGAATTACACATGCGGATTAACATTAAAAGAATAAGGGAAGGATTTACAACATTTTACATTTACAGATGGATTTTTAAGGTTAAGCATGCCAAAAGAACCAGATGTGAGATGAGGAATTTCTTTTGACATAACGTCTTGTTAAGATCTAAAATTCACTGTCTGAAAGGTTGCGGGATGCAGATTCAATAATAAATTGCAAATTGAATAGGATGAAGGCATCAGGATAAAAATCTGCAGTGCTATGGTCAAGGGCAGGGGAGTGAGATGAATTGAACAGCTCATTCCAAGAGCTGGCACATGCACGATGGGCCGAATGGCGTCTTTCTGTGATGGAAGATTCTATGATGTGATGATTCCAGAAACGTTGCTGGAACCTGAAAGCATTCAAATATTGAACAGTATAGTGCACAATTGTTTCAGCAAGAAAATTAAACTAAAAGGAAATGGGGAATGGGGAAATGGATTGTTTATTCAAAAATCCAAAACAGGCATGGAAGGCTGAATGGTTTCAATGCCCACAGTAAAATTTCGAACTGTATCCCACTAAATCTCACGGAAAATATCTCTGAAAATGACTACAGCGCATCATGTAGTATGCAACTTAATTAGTAAAGTTAATTCGCCTCCTGCACCAGCCTTCAACAGATTAACGACGTGGACTTGCATATAGTGGCATAATTTCACAGTTTGCAGATAACACGAAACAGTAAGGAGGATCATAAAGGACTTCCGGAGGACATAGACAGACTGGTGAAAATGGCAGACAAATGGCAGATGCAATTTAAAACAGAGAAGTGTGAAATGATACATTTTGGTATGAAGAATGATGAAAGAAAGTATAAACTAAATGGTACCATTTTAAAGGGAGTGCAGAAGCAGAAAGTGTACGTGCACAAATCTGTCAAGTTGGTGGGACAAGTTGAGAAGACCATTAAAAATCACGACGGATTCTTGACTTTATTAATAGAGGCATAGAGTACAAACTGTTTTCATTGACAGAAGCGTTAGTAATCAGGGAAAAGACATTTAGGGTAAAAAATATTACGAAGCGAGTTGTTGTGATCTGGGATGCGCTGCCTTAAATTTCGGTGAAAGTTCATTCAATAGTAACTTTCAAAAAGGAATTGGATTAATACTTGAAGGCAAACAGGATAGTGTGACTAATTGGTCAGCTCTTTCAAAGATCAAGCACATAGAAATATAGAAGATAGGAGCAGGAGTAGGCCATTCAGCCTCTCGAGCCCGCTCTGCCATTTAATGAGATCAAGGCTGATCATCCAAATTCAGTAACCTGTCCCTGCTTTCTCCCCATATCCCTTGATCCCTTTAGCCTCAAGAAATATATCCAACTCCTTCTTGAATATATTTAATGAACTGGACTCAACTGCCCTTTGTGGCAGAGAATTCCACAGGTTCACCACTCTCTGGGTGAAGAAATTCCTCCTCATCTCAGTCCTAAAAGGCTTACCCTTACCCATAGAGAATGACCCCTGGCCCTGGACTCCCCCGCCATTGGGAACATTCTTCCTGCATCTAGTGTGTCTAGTCCTGTTAGAATTTTAAAAGTTTCAATGAGATCCCCTCTCATTCTTCTAATCTCTAGAGAATATAAGCCTCATCGACCCAATCTCTCCTCATACGTCATTCCTGCCATCAACTGCACACAATACTCAAGGTGTGGTCTCACCATTGCCCGGTACAATTGCAGCAGGACATCCTTGCTCCTGTACTCGCTATGAAGGCCAACATACGATTTGCCTTCTTAACCGCCTGCTGCACCTGCATGCTTACCTTCAGCGACTGGTGCACAAGGACTCCCGTGTCACGTTGCACTTCCCCTTTTCCCAACCTATTGCCATTCAGATAATAATCGGTCTTCCTGTAATTGCCACCGAAGTGGATAACCTCGCATTTATCCACATTATACTGTATTTGCCATGCATCTGCCCAATCACCCAACCTGTCCAAATCGTACTGGAGTTTCTCTGCATCCTCCTCACAGCACACACGCCCACCAAGCTTTGCATCATCTGCAAACTTGGAGATATTACTTCTAGTTCCATTTTCTAGATCTATAATACATATTGTGAATAGCTGGAGTCCTAGGACCGATCCCTGCGGTTCCCCACTTTTCACTGCCTGCCACCCGGAAAGAGACCCATTTATTCCAACTCTTTGCTTCCTGTCTGCCAACCAGTTCTCTATCCAAGACAATACCTAACCCCCAATCCCACGTGCTTTAACTTTACATGCTACTCTCTTATGCGGGACATATTGAAAGCATTCTGAAAGTCCAAATGCACCACATCCACTGGTTGTTCCTCATCTATTCTACCAGTTAAATCCTCAAAATATTCCAGTAGATTAGTCAAGCATGACTTACTTTTGTAAATCCATGTTGACTTTGTCCAATCCTGTCCCTGTTTTCCAAGTGCTCTGCTACTACATCTTTTATAATGGACTCTAGCATTTTCCCCACTACCGGTGTCAGGCTTACCAGTCTATAATTCCCCATTTTTTCTCTGCCACCCTTTTTAAATACTGGGGTTACTTTAGCTATCCTCAAATCTATGGGAACTATTCCAGATTCGATAGAATTTTGGAAGATGACCAGCAATGCATCTATTATTTCTAGGGCCACTTCCTTAAGTACCCAATGATGTAGACTAATAGGCCCTGGAGAATAATCGGCCTTCAATCTGGTCAATTTCCCTAACGCCATTCCCCTGCAAATACAGATTTCATTCAATTTCTCCCTCTCATTAGAACCTATATTCCCCGATATCTCTGGGAGGTTATTTGTGTCCTCCCTTATGAAGACAGAACCTAAGTATGTATTTATTTGCTCTTTCATTTCTTTGTTCCCCATTATAAAGAACCCCGATTCTGACTGCAAGGGACCTATGCTTGACTTCACCAATCTTTTTCTCCTCATATAACTGTAGAGGCGATAGGCCGAATGGTCTCCTTCTGTGCTGTAAGATTCCATGATTCTAAGTCAAACTATTATAGAATGATACAACACAGAAGAGGCCATTCGGCCGAACCTGCCTATGTCGATTCTTTTGTAGAGTTATCCAATTAGTCACATTACCGCGCTCTTTACCCATAGCCCTGTAAAAAATACTTCAAGTATTTATACATTTCCCTTGTGAAAGTTACAATTGAATCTGCTTCCACCGCCCTTTCAGTTAGCGCTTCCAGATCACAATTACTCTCAACTCGCTGCATGAATTTTTCTTTCCTCATGTCTTTTCTGGTTCATTTGCCAATCACATTAAATCTCTGGTGTCTTCCATTTACTGACACTTATGCAACTGGAAACAGTTTCTCATTTTTTATCCATCAAAGTCTTTCATGACTTTGCACAACTCTATCAAATCTGCTCTTAATCTTCGCTACTCCAAGGAGAATAATCAAGATTCTCCACTCTTTCTACATAAAATATGTCCCTCATCCTTAGTAGAATTCTAGTAAATCTCTGCTGCACCCTCTCTAAGGCCTCGACATCCCTCCTAAAGTAGACTGTCCAGAATTGGAGGAATAATCTGCTGAGGCCAAGCCAGTGTTTTATGCAGCACTCTATTTGTAAAAGCCAACATGTGGTCAAAATATGTTTAACGTGCTTCAGCAAGTAAAAGACATTTGGAGTGAGATAACAGGAGAATCATTCTGCACCAGAAACATCCAATAATCTCAATCAGAGAAGGAACATGTATACATGAAATTGGATGATGAGATTAGTAATGAGATCAGTATCTATATATATAAAAGGATCCGTGCGTCTGTATGTCTGGCTGCCTGTTTGTCTGTCTGTCTGTCTGTCTGTCTGTATATCTGTCTGTCCGCTTTACACTCAAAATGTATAGAGCGCACCTAGACATATGTTATATCAAAAGAAAGCTTATGATTAGGGGAGTCTCATAGGTGTGTCTACTTTTTGGTCAGACAAAAATTGTTCGGACAGTATCCAAAAAACTTTCAAAAATCCGCTCATTAGCGGTTTACCAATCCTACCGCTCATTAGCTTTGAGTGACGTGATGGTTGACCAATCCTACAGTTCAGTGGCCTGATGGTTGAACTATCGGTGCATCACGGGGGGCGTTTCATTCCGTTTGTGGGCGGGACCTAATCCTGCCGCCTCCCGAATCAGAGCCGCCATTTTTTTCACTGCTTTTACTCAACAGTGAGCGGGGCAGCTGCGGCGGCTCGCCAGAGCAGGAGGTGAGTTGGGGTCACTCGGGCCGGGCCTGACAACCGTTCGGTCCAAAACACAGAGCAGGGGAGTGGCAGCGGACGGCCGTCAACCACGCAGCCCTGTAAACTGCAGTATTACAAAAAAGCCTTGGCAACACCAGGCCCCCCCAGCTAGTATCTATATATATAAAAGACCTTTTCTGTCTGTCTGTCTGTCTGTCTGTCCGTTCTCTATACACGCAAAAGTTACAGAGCGTACCTACACGTGTGTTACATGAAAAGAAAGCGAACGATTCCGGAGCGGTCATAAGCGTATTGACGTTTCGGTGAGACAAAATTTGTGCCGACGGTATCCAAAAAACGTTCAAAATTCCGCTCATTATCCGCTCATTAGCATTGAGTGACTGTGATGTCGAAGAGCTGCTATGATGTCAGAGCAGTTTTTGTGCTGTCATAAAGAAATCAATGCTTTCACTGTGCCCAGCCTACTCAGCTGGGGTGACTCGTGCCGGGCCTCTTCCTCTCTTCTCTATTTCTTCTATCACTGTCTCTGTCTCTCCTCCAGTCTCGCCCTCCTCCAGTTTCTCTCTCTCTCCCCCCAATCGATCTCTCGCTCCCTGTCTCTCTATATCTCTCTCTCTGTCTCCCAGTCTCTCTATGTCTCTCTCTCCCCAGTCTCTCTCTCCCTTCCCCTGTCTCTCTCTCTCTCTCCCCCAGTCTCTCTCTCTCTCTCTCTCTCCCCCGTCTCTCTCCCCCAGTCCATCTCCCTCCCCCAGTCTCTCTCTCTCTCCCCAGTCTCTCTCCTCTCTCTCCCCAGTCCCTCTCTTTCTATCCCCCCAGTCTCTCTCTCACTCTCCCCAGTCTCTCTGTCTCTCCCCAGTCTCTCTCTCTATCCCCCCAGTCTCTCTCTCTCTCTCTCCCGTCTCTCTCTCTCTCCCCCAGTCTCTCTCTTTCTCCCAGTCTCTCTCTCTCTCCCCCCAGTCTGTCTCTCTCCCCCTCAGTCTCTCTCTCTCTATCGCCCCATTCTCTCTCTCTCTCTCTCTCTCTCTATCCCCGTCTATATCTCTCCCCCCTCAGTCGCACTCTCTCTCCCCCCAGTTTCTCTCTCTCTCTCCCCCAGTCTCTCTCTCTCTCTCCCCAGTCTCTCTTCTCTCTCTCCCCCCAGTCTCTCTACTCTCTCTCTCTCTCCCGTCTCTCTCTCTCTCCCTCAGTCTCTCTCCTTCTCCCAGTCTCTCTCTCTCTCCCCCAGTCTGTCTCTCTCCCCCCTCAGTCTCTCTCTCTCTATCTCCCCATTCTCTCTCTCTCTCTCTCTCCCCGTCTGTATCTCCACCCTCTCAGTCGCAATCTCTCTCCCCCCAGTTTCTCTCTCTCTCTCCCAGTCTCTCTCTCTCCCCCAGTCTCTAGCTCTCCCCCACAGTCTCTCTCTCTCCCCCACAGTCTCTCTCTCCCTCTCTCTCCCCCCAGTCTCTCTCTCCCCCCCAGTCTCTCTCTCTCCCCCCAGTCTATCTCTCTCCCCCCCAGACTCTCTCTCTCACCCCCAGTCTCTCTCTCTCCCCCAGTCTCTCTCTCCCCCAATCTCTCTCTCTCTCCTCCAGTCTCTCTCTCCCCAGTCTCTCTCTCCCCCCAGTCTCTCTCTCTCTCCCCTCCAGTCTTTCTCTCCCCCAGTCTCTCTCTCTCTCCCCAACTCTCACCCTCTCCCCCAGTCTCTCTCTCTCTCTCTCCCCCAATCTCTCCCTCTCCCTCCACTCTTTCCCTCTCCCCCCAAGTCTCTCACTCTCCCCATCTCACTCACTCTCCCCTCAGTCTCTCTCTCTCTCCCCCCCACCCCCCGGTCTCTCTCTCTCTCCCCCAGTCTCACTCGCTCACTCGCTCTATCTCCGCAGTCTCTCTCTCTCTCCCCAGTCTCTATCTCCCTTCACCCATCTCTCTCTCTCTCCCCCAGACTCTCTCTCTCTCTCCTCGTCTCTCTCCACCGAGTCTCTCTACTCTCTCTCCCCGTCTCTCTCTCTCTCTCTCCCCCCAGTCTCTCTCTCTCCCCCTCAGAGTTGGGGTCACTCGGGCCGGGCCTCACAACCGCTCGGCCCGAAACACAGAGCGGGGGAGTGGCAGCGGCCGGCCGTAAACCGCGCGGCCCTGTAAACTGCTGTTTTACAATCAAACCTTGGCAACGCCGGGCCCCCCCAGCAAGTCTATCTATATATATAAACGGATCCGTCCAACTGTCTGCGTGTCTCTCTGTCTGCGTGTATGTCCATCCGCCATACACTCAAAAGTTGTAGAGCGTACCTACACATATGTTATATCAAAATAAAGCTTATGATTAGGGGAGTGTCATAGGCGTATTTACTTTTTGGTCAGACAAAAATTGTGCTGACAGTATACATAAAACTTTCAAAAATCCGCTAATTAGCGGTTGGTCAATCATACGGGGGAAATCTGCTCATTAGCATTGAGTGACGTGAAGGTTGACCAATCCTACAGGGGGAGCGTGTGCCTATCGGGGGGCGTTTCATGGCGTGTGTGGGCGGGTCCTAATCCTTCAAACGCCATTCGTGCCTCACAAAATGGCGGCCATGGGAAAACCATCTCCTTCCCTCACTCTCTCTCTCTCTCCTTTTCGCTCTCCTCTTCCCTCTCTCTCTCTCTCCTTCACGCTCTCTATCTGTCTCTCCTTCCCCCTCTCTCTCTTGCCATGAGTGCGGGACCAGAAAACCGCGGCTTTCCAACAAGCCGTCCCCGACCGCAATTGGACATGGGAGTCCGCAGCGAAAGGCGTTCGTCTGCCGCTCAGCCAAGCAGGTCCAAAAGGCCCGCCGCGTTATCCATGCGGAACACCGGGCTCGCTTCAGAACGATGGGCACCCTGCCTCCCGTTGTTGGACTGATTCCGTACTGGTACCGAGGTGAGTCAGGCCGGGCCTGAGGCACTAGGGAGGGAGAGGGGAGGGAGGGAGACAGAGGAAAGGTGGGAGAGACAGGGGGAGGGAGAGAGAGAGGGGGAGGGAGGGAGATGAAAACGGGAGGGAGGTAGAGGAGAGGGGGAGGGAGGGAGAGGAGAGGGAGAGGGGGATGGAGAGAGGGAGGGAGGGAGAGCAGAGGGGCAGGGAGCAGAGAGGGGGAGTGACGGGAGAGGAGAGCGACCAGCCCACCAGTCTCAAAACCAGTTTTACAAAAAAGCCTGGGCAACGCCGGGCACCCCAGCTGGTTTAAAATAAAAAGGGAGCATATATTAAATAAACTAATCAAAATCAAAGAGGATAAAACCGCTGGTCTGGATGGTTTGCATCCACGCATATTAAGAAAAACCGAGGGAAGAGATACCAGAGGCATTACTACACATATTTAATAATTCGTTAGATGAAAGCGTTGTGCCAGAGGACTGCCAGATAGCTAACGTAATACCTATATTTAAGAATGGTTATCGAAGATGTCAATGCAATTATAGACCTGTTCGCTAAATATCGGTGGTAGGAAAAGTAATGGAATCGCTACTAAAGGAGGAATTAGAACAACATCTCGAAAACAAAAATATAGTAATGAATAGTCGGCATGGATTTCAAAAGGTAAAGTCTTGTTGGTGGTAATGCACCGGAGAAATTCATCTAGATTTTCAATAGGCCTTCGATAAGTTTCCCCATAATAGACTGATGAACAAATCAGAGAATGCGGAGTTAGGGGACTAGTAGCAGAATGGATAGTTAGCTGGTTTCAAGACAGAAAGCAGAGAGTAGGCGTAAAGGTTAGCTATTCTCCGTGGCAGAAGGTGTTCCACAAGGATCAGTGCTGGGACCACTTTTGTTCACAATTTATTTTAACGATTTAGACTCCAGGAATGGAAAACACAATTTCTAAATTTGCGGATGGCACCACATCGGGTGGGGGGGGAGGTGTGCTGGGGATAGTAAATACTGAGGATGCCTGCAACAAAGTACAGGAGGACATCAATAAACGTGCAGAAAGGGCATGTAATTGAAGTTCAACACAAATAAATTCGAGGTATTACAGTTTGGTAGGAAGAATAGCGAGGTCACTTATTACTTGATGGTTGTGAGTCCAGGTGGGGCAGCGGAACATAGGGATCTCAGAGTACAAATATACAAATAATTAACATTTGTGACACAGTTTAGCAAGGCATTAAAAAAGCAAACCATGCACTAATGTTTATTTCTAGAGGTATAGCATTGAATAGTAGGGAAGTTATGCTAAACCTATATCGAAACTTGGTTCGACCACAATTGGTACGTTTCTGGCCACTATATTATAAAATTATATAGTGGCACTGGAGAGGATGCAGAGAAGATTTACAAGGATGATACCAGAAATGCGAGGGCTTATATATAGTGAAGGATGAACAGACTGGGACTCTTTTTCTCTTGATGCAGAATGGTTTCTCCCCTCGTGGGAAATCCAGAACTAGGGGGGCATAATTTCAGAATAAGGGGGCACCCATTTAAACCGGAAATTATGAGACATTTCTTCTCTCAGTGGTTCGTGAATCTTTGGAATTCTCATCCCCAGAGTGTTGTGGATACTGGCTCATGGAATATGTTTAAAGTGGAGAGGGATAGATTTTGGAAGTTAAGGGATTCAAGGGTTATGGGGAGCGGGCAGGGAATTGGAGTTGAGGCCAAGATCAGATCAGCCATGATCTTATTGAATGGCGAAGCAGGCTCGAGGGGCAAATGACACAAACCTGCTCCTACGTCTTATGTTCTTATGTTCCAAGTCTGAGGGTAATCTAATACAGGTCTTTACATTTATGAAGGGTTTCTGATAGAGTGGATACAAAGAGAATGTTTCCACTTGTTAAGACGAGCGTAACTAGTGGCCATCAATATAAGATAGCCACCAAGAAATCCAATAGGGAATTCAAAAGAAGCTTCTTTACCCAAATAAACGTGCAAATGTGGAACTCGCTAAAACAGGGAATGCTTGAAGCATAGAATAGATGCATTTAAGGGGCGGTGAGACATGCATATGAGCGAGATGGGAACAGCAGGTTATCCTGATAAATTTAGAAGAGGAAAGTCAGGGGGATGCTCGAGTGGAGCATAAACGCCGGCATGGACTGGTTTGGCCGAATGACCTGTTTCTGTGCCGTATTTCCTATGTAATCCTATGTAATCACAATTACCATCACCCCTACGTTTGCTGACCTACATTGGCTCCGGTCCAGCAAGCCTCCACTTTACAAATCTCATCCACGTTTTCAAATCCCTCTGCAGCTTCAAACCTCCCTATCTCAGTAACCTTTTCCAGCTTTAAAACCACCCTCAACTCTCTGTTCTTCTGAATTCGGTTTCTGGTACAACCCCCTACCTCTCTTTCCCTTACATAATAATATAAGAATTAAGAGCAGGAGTAGGCCATACGGCCCCACGAGCCTGAACCAGGCTGCTCACAACCTTGATGTCGTTTTTGACCCCAAGAAGAGATTCTAGCGACATATTCGGGCCATATCAAAGAACTTCTATCACTGACGCAGCATCTCTTGCACTGACACAGGGAGCCCTTATACTGAGACAGTGAGCTCACACACTGACAGAGGGAGCCCCTACACCGACACAAGAGCTCCTACACTGAAACAGGGAGCCCCTACACCGACACAGTGAGCTCCTTCACTGACTGAGGGAGCCACTACATTAACACAGGAGCCCGTACACCAACACAAGTGCTCCTACACTGACACAGTGAGCTCCTACACTGACACAGGGAGCTCCTACACTGGCACAGATTGCTCATTCACTGACACTGGGAGCACCGTCACTGACATTGGGTGTTCCTACCCTGAAACAGGGAGTTCCTAAACTCGTACAGTGAAACTGACACTGACACAGGGAGCACCGACACTGACACAGCCATTTCATACACTGGCACAACGATTCCTACGCTGGCACAGGGAGCTCATTGACTGACACAGGGAGAACCTTCACAGATACAGGTAGCCCCCACACTGACACAGGGATCTCCTTTCCTGACAAAGGGAGCTCGTACACTGACACAGGAAGCTCCTACACTGACACAGGGAGATCCTGCTTTGATACAGGGAGCTCTTACACTGACACATTGAGCTTCTACATTGACAAAGGGAGCACTTGCACAGACACAGGGAGCTTCTTCTCAGACACAGTGAGCTCCTACACTGACATAGTGAACTCCTACACTGACACAAGGAGCTACTACACTGACACAGGGAGCTCCTGCACTGACACAGTGAGCTCCTAGGCTGACATTGTGAGAGCCGTTACTGACACTGTGAGCTCCTACATAGACAGAGGGGAGTTCCTACACGGAGATAGGGCGCTCCTTCACTGACACAGTGAACACTTTCCCTGACACAGGGATCTCATGCACTGACACAGGGTGCTACTACACAGACGCAGGCAGCTGTTGCATTGACACAGTGAGTTCCTACAAAGACACAGGGAGCTCCTACACAGACACAGGGATCTCTTGCACTGCTAATGGGAGGTCATACACAGACACAGTGAGCTCCTACACAGTCAGAATTAGCTCCTACAGAGACAAAGCAAGCTCCTACACTGACACAGTGCGCTATTACACACACAGCGTGTTCTCCTATACTGACACAGGTAGCTCCAACACTTACACAGAGAGCTCCGACACTGATACAGCGAGCAACTACACAGACAATGTGACCTCCAACACTTACAAAGGGAGCTCATACACGGACACCAGCTCGTGGATAGACACAGGGTGCTGCTGCACTGACAGAGTGAGATCCTACTCAGACACATTTAGCTCTTTCACTGTCAGATAGAGCTCCTACACAGTCACAGGAATCTTCTACACAGAGAGTGAGCTCCAACACTTACACAGGGTTCTCATACACTGACACAGAGAGCTCATAAACTGACAGAATGTGTTCCTACAGTGACAGTGGGAGCTCCTACAATGGCACAGTTAGCTCCTACACCGAAACCGCGAGATCCTACATTGACACAGCGAGCTCCTACAAGGACACAGGTATCTCCTACACAGACACTGGGAGCTCCACTACAGATGCAGCAGATTCTACATCGTCCTAGACTGCCCTACAACAGACCCAGACAGGTCATACAAAGTTCCAGACAGCTCCAACACTGTCCAAAACAGCTGCCTTAACAGATAAAGTCCGTTTCAACAGATACCATACAGCAAATGTCACAGACGCAGTGAGCTCCTAAGCAGAAACAGACATTTCCTGCACAACCCCAATAAGCTCCTAAAAAGGCACAGAAAACACAACCACAGGCCGAGACAGCATCTAGAATGACACAGACAATTCATTTTACTGAACCATACTGCTTCTCGACAGACACAGAAAGCTACTGTCACAGCCTCAGGGAGCTCCTAATCAATCACAGAGAGATCCTACACAGAGACAGACACCTGCTGGAAAGGGACAGACAGCTCCTAGGCAGTCCTACACAGAGCTAGACACCTGCTAGTAAGAGCCCGAATGCTCCTATACAGCCCTACGCAGCTCCTACAAACTCACACATAGACCGCTACATTCACAGACACAAGATGCATCTATACAGAACGAGAAGCTCATATAAAGAAGTAAGCATTTGCTACATCGAGCCAGACATCTCCCAGACGTAACCAGACAGTCCCTGCACAGAAACAGAGAGATCCTACACGAACCCAGATGGCTCCTTCACAGACGTAGGGAGCATCTACACAGACTCAGCCCCTGCTACACTGAGCAAGAACGGTCCTAAACACACCCAGGCAGCTACGTTCAGGGACACAGACAGCTACAGTTGCAGACCCAGAATGCTCCTTGACACATAGATAGACAACTCCTACAGAAACTCAGAAGGTTCCTGCACACACCCAGACAACTCCTACACAGACCCATACTGCATCCAGAAAGATTCAGAGAGCCCATTTTAGAGACTCAGGCAGCTCCTACACAAACACAGGAAGCTCCTAAACAGATCCAGCAAATCTAACACAGACCTGGACAGGTGCCACATGGACTCAGACAGCTCCACCCTTGATACAAGGAGCTCTCCTATGCAGATCCAGGGAGCACCTACTCTGGCCAAGGAACTCCTTCATTGAAAATGATTGTTGTACATGGGCCCAGACAGTTTCTACAAAGGCTCAGACTGCTCCTAGAAAGAAACAGACAGCTCCATTCACATACTCAGAAATCTCATTCCACAGAGCCAGGCAGATGCCACAGAGGTCCAGCAGCACCTGCATAGATCCAGAACCTCATATACAGACCAGACATGTTCGACACAAACCCAAAATGCTCCGACACAGAAAAACCCGCTGCTAAATTGGCCTAGACAGCTCCTAAATAGACACTGACTGGTCCTACACGGGACCAGGCAGCTCCTATACAAATCCAGGCAGCGCCGACGCAGAACGTGACAACTCTTACACAAACCATGACTACTCCTTCATATAGCCAAAAAGCTCATTTCACAGGCACATCTGCTCCGGCACAGATCAAGACTGATCCGCCCCAAGCCCAGGCACCTCATATAAAGACACAGGTTGCTTTAACAAAGACAGCGCAACTGCTAGCTGGAGGTAGTTGGCTCCTAAGCAGGCCCAGGCAGCTACTTTCACAGATCAGGCAGCCACTTCACAAACACGGATCGTTACATTCAAAGACCCAGACAGCTCCTACACAGACCCAAAAAGCTAATTTCACAGATCCAAACAGATTCAGGCAGCTCCTATACAGACACAGACAACAACACAAACAGACACAGAATTTATGTAGACACAGACAGCTCATTGTAGAGACACAGACAGCTCCTACAGAAACACAGGAATCTCCTACAGAGATCCAGCAGTTCCTACATAGAAACAGGCAGCTCCTACATAGGCCCAGACAGCTCCTACATAGACGCAGACAGTTGTAGCCTTGACAAAGGGAGTTGAAACACAGATCCAGGAAGAACCTGTACTCACCGAGGAACAACTTCACGGAAAATTGATTTTGTACATGGTCCAAAACAGTTCCTCGGTGGCTCATAAATAGATGCACGCTGGTCCGGCAAGGCCCCAGACAGCTCTTACACTGAACGAGAAAACTACTGTCTGAGAACCAGACAGCATCTAAATACACCTAGACAACTAATACACTGACCCAAACAATACGTACAGAGAGAGAGTTAGCTACTGCAGACACAGACAACTCCTCAACAGAGCCAGACTGCATCTACAAAGAAAATAAGGCCCATTTTAGGGACAGAGGCAGCTCCAACCATGGCACATGGAGCTGCAACACAGATACATATAATTCATACCCAGACACAGGGAGATCCTAAAGAGACCCAGACAACTTCTGAATAAACACAGACAAACCCTGCCTCACAGCACCAGGGACCCGGGTTCGAATCCGGCCTCGGGTGACTGTCTGTGTGGAGTTTGCACATTCTCCCCGTGTTTGTGTGGGTTTCCTCCGGGTGCTCCAGTTTCCTCCCACAGTCCAAAGATGTGCGGGTTAGGTTGATTGGCTATGATAAATTGAACCTTAGTGTTAGGGGGATTAAATACGTGGGGTTACGGGGATAGGGTGGGATATGTGTTGGTGTAGGGGTTACGGGGATCGGATGGGATATGTTTCGGTGCAGGCTCGATGGGCCGAAATGGCCTCTATCTGCACTGTGGGGTTTCTGTGATTCTGTGAACACAGACAGTTCCTAACAAGATATAGGAAGCTCCTTCACAGACCCAGAAAACTCCTACACAGGGCCATAATGCATCAACAAAGATCCAGAGAGCTAATTTTAGAGACCCAGACAGCGCCTACACTGACACAGACAGTTCCTACACAGATCCAGGCAGCCTCTACACAAAGACAGACAGCTGCTGCACAAAGCCAGACAGCTCCAACACTGCCACAGGGCGTTCCAACACAGACAAGGCCGCTGCTACGGAGATCTAGAAGGATACTAAACAGACTCAGAGAGGACCAAAAGGGGCACAAGAGCTACTGTCACAGACGCCGGCAGCTACCACGTTGGCCCAGCCAGCTCCAGCATAGATCTAGAACCTCTTACAAGGAGCCAGACTTGTCCGTCACAAGCCCAGACTGCCTCTTAACAGTCCCAGAAATCTCCTACACAAATCCAGATAACTCCTACATGGACTCAAGTAGCCCCTGCACAAAGATAAATCGATGCTACAAAGTCAAAGGGAGCTCCTACAGAGAGCCAGACAACGTATTACAAACACTGACTGCATCTCCAAAGAAACAAACAGCCTCTGCAAAGAAACAACAAGCTCCTACACAGATCTGGCATGGCTCTAAAAGGTCATAGTCAGCTCATTATGGAGACCCAGACAGGTTCTACACAAGCACAGACATCTCATACAAAGATCCAGACATTACCTCCAGGAATACAGACAAGTTCTGCACATACCAAAACAGCTCATTCATAGACAGAGGGTGCGCATACATAGAGCTACAATTTCCTTCATGACCCAGCCAGCATAAACAAGGATACAGGCATCATCTACAAATATACAGGCAACACATGTTAAAGAGCCAGAGAGCAGCTACAGAAATCATACTCACAGGGATTAGTGGAGACTTCGGGAAGAGGCTACGAGCTAGGAGTCCTTCAAGAATAAATTGGGCCTGTTCCTGGCTGGGATGGAGATTACCTTTTACAGAAGTTAAGTACTGCAGGAAATACAGGGACAGAGTGCTTTCCTGGACAAGTTTCGATCGCTTAGCTGGGTCGGAGAGGAATTTCCCAGATTTGTTCTCCCAAATTGGCCATTGGTTGGTTTTTTTTAGCTGGTTTTTCGCCTCTCCCGGGAGATCACATGTGTTCGGGTGGGAGGGAGAGTGAAAGTAGATTTGAGGTTAGGATCAGATCAGCCATGATCTTATTGAATGGCGGAGCAGACTCGAGGGGCCGATTGGCCTACTCCTGCTCCTCTGTCTTATGTTCTTATGTAGAAACACAGAAAGCTCCCACACAGATGCAGCAGGTCCTACATCGATCTAGGCAGCTCCTACATAGACTCAGACAGATCCTACATGCACTCCAACAGATCCAACCTTGACACACGGAGCTGCAACACAGACACAGATACAGCTACACAGGACCAGGGAGCACGTATATTCATCCAGGATCTCCTGCACAGAAAAAGACCGTGGCATCGGGCTCAGACAATTCATAGAAAGGTGCAGTCAGCTCCTATGCAGACCCAGAAAACAGCAATCAGACTCATAAAGCACATTTCACAGACCCAGGCAGTTCCCACTTATGCCCAGCACCACCAGCAAAGATCCATTACATCCGACACAAGCCCAGACATGTCCTGCAGGGAACTCCTACACACACCCAGACAGCTGCTTACTCAGACGCAAATAGCTACATTCGGGGAACGAGTCAACTCCTACAAAGAACCAAACAGCTGCTGTCTGAGACCAAACTGCTCCTACACAGACTGGACAGCACTTACACCGGCCAAGAAAGCACCTACACAGACGAGACAGCACTTACACAGACACTGAAAGCTGCTACACAGACCCAGAAAGCTCCTACACGGACAGAGGGAGCGGAGTGC
This sequence comes from Somniosus microcephalus, assembly GCF_052327205.1. NCBI lineage: Eukaryota > Metazoa > Chordata > Chondrichthyes > Squaliformes > Somniosidae > Somniosus > Somniosus microcephalus. The sequence continues at coordinate 38,257,033 of NW_028225186.1, read as the reverse complement.
ACAGAGCGGAAATAAACGGAGTGGTCTTGAACCGAGTGTTTTATTTGGGAATTTGGAAAGAGTGGGAATTTCTGTTAAGTATTGAGTAAGCAAAAGCTGTAAAAAATGAAATGTAGTTGAAGATTTTGATTTTAACCTAGTACTTTAAAAGCTGTAATTAACAGAAACTGCTGGCCAGAGGCTGTTCCAGTGTTTCTCTAGAATAGGCACCAATCGCCAGGAGCAGGGCAGCTGAGTCCACACTTGTAGATTGCGGGAGGCTCCGAGTGTCTAAGAGGAAACATTTCTGCAGAGCGCAGCGCAGTCTGCACACAGTGGGTTAAATGGCGTGAAATTGAACAGTGTGTTTTATTTCGGAATTTGAAAAGAGTGGGATTTTGGAGAAGAGGGGGAAGGAGTTGTTTCGTTTTGCCAAAGCTACTTGTAGTGCTTTGTGTTACAGGTAGATAGGTAATATATGTACGCTTAACTTAATCTAGATCCAGTAAGTAGTCAAGAAACTACACTGTGAACTAAGTTACCAAAATACCAACTTAATTAAATTTAATTAAATAAAACAAGGCCTTTGACACTATACTAACTGAGAAGGCCCCCCTGACCCTAACACTCACCCTGTGACACTGCCCGTTGTGGAATCATACATGTTCGCGCTCTTGCTTTCCCATTATACTTTCTCCAGTCTGAAATTATACTGCGCTCCCAGTCTGGGGTCCTTTTTAGCACATCTACACTTTCTCTAGTCTGAGATTATGCTGTGCCCGCAGGTTGGGATCCTCTATAGCCCCTCGATACTTTCTCCAGTCTGAGATTATACTGGGCCCAATGGCCGGGAAACCCTTTAGCCACTCACTACTTACTCCAGTCGGAGATTATACTGGGCCCAAAGGCTCGGATCCCCTATAGCCCCTCTCTGCTCTCTCCAGTCTAGGATCAAACTGTGGCAAAATCCCTGGGATCACCCTGTGCCCTTCGATATTTTTGCCACTCTGGGATCCAAGGCTAGGATACTCCTGTGCCAATTAAACTTTCCCTACTCTGGGATTATATTATTGCCCGCAGCTTCAGATCCTCCTTTTCCCTTCTATACATTCTCCAGTTTGGGATTACACTGTGCTCGCAGCTTGGGTCCTCGTGAGCCCCTCTATAATTCCTCCAGTCTGGAATCATATTGTGGCCGCAGGCTGAGCTCCTCATGTGCCCATCTACACTTTCTCCAGTTTGAAATTGTACATTGGCCTCGGCTGGAATCCGCCTGTGCCCCTCTACACTTTCTCCAGTCTGGGATTATGAACCACACCCGTCGGTTGTACTCACTGCATTGAAGGCAGATCAGAGCGAGCGCAAGTAAAGTTGTGTTCATCCTGTATCCTGTTCGATGAAATCTCTGCATGGTTTCTGTACCTGCACTAGTTCAGCTTTAATAATGTTAGGCTGCCCTTAAGGTGTTAATCATTAACACATTCCGCTCAATTGTTTCCCGTCAGAACCTGCCCTTGAATTATACTCCTGGTTCTGGTTATTGTACCTCCTGGTTCTGGTTATTTTACTTCCTGATTCGTCAGGTTACTCCTCCCTCTCGGTTATAGCCCCTCTTACTCCTCTCCCATACTCCGGTGTCTGAGAAGGCTCCTCTTATCATAACCAAAAACTTTGATTCTGTCCAGTGTGGAAAAGTGTTAGTGCTGGCCAGAGCATCGGTTCGTACCGTGATCACCCCCACCACCTCCGCCCTGCTTGTAGCTGTTAATCTCCGATATTCATGACAATCCCCCCGTTTTGTTATTATTCCTGCCTTTTGGTTTGCTGACATGGCTACCCTTATATTGGCCATTTCCTCGCTGTACTGGCTCCTGGGATTATTCCTCCTTCTGTGTTTCATCACAATACCTTCCTCCCGATTCTGGTTAGACCTCTGACTCCTGGGTTCTTGTTATCACTCCTTTATCCTGGTTTCTTGTTATTACTCCATTCTCCTGTCTGTGGTTAGAAAACTTCCTTCCTGCTTCTTATTACTCACCCTTGTCATTTTTGTTATGACCCCCACCCACCCCGTCGTATTTTACACAGACTTCCAGGGAAATTACTCAAACGAGAAAGATAATTGAACCCACAGTCCGTGTAGCTCTTTATTCTCCTCTCTATCAGTAGAACTATTCCCATGTGCCCCCCTGTTCCTATTTCACATGACCTAATCAGAAATCTATTTTCCTATTTTTCTAAAAGCGGTTTGTGTATAAGAAAGAAAAAATTATAAAGAAAGAACGAATGAAAGAACGAAAGATTGAAAGAATGAAAGTTTAGAAAATAATAAAAAAGAAAGACAGAAAGAAAGAGAATAAGTAAGAAAGTAAAAACGCAAGAAAGAAACAAAGAAAATAAGAAAGAAAGAAAAATTGAAATAATGAAGGAAAGAAGGAAAGAAATAAGGCAGGAAGGAAGGAATGAAAGAAGAAAGAAAGTAACAAAGAACGGAGGATAAAAGAAAGAAAGAATAAAGAAGGAAAGGAAGTTAATGAGATGTTTCAGATTTGAGCGAATGTTGTAGATTTGCCCTGTGTTATGACTTGTTTCCTAATCTATTGATATGTTAATTAGTTTCCTTTCCTCGCCTCAAACACCAACTCCTTTGTGGGTCCCGGTTACATGGAGAATTTCATTCAGCACAGTGGGAATCACAGCCCAGTGACACCCAATTCACCCAAAATCCACACTCACTTCCCACTGGATTATTCAGAAAGAAAGGAAGAATAAAATTTACTGTTTGTGCTTTCATGAAGGATTCATATTTGTCACCGTCAGATGCCAGTGTCAATCTATTCAGATAAACATTTTCCCTTCTCTAGTATTTTGACAGTGACTCGCACCAATAGATACTGTTTCTTAAGCAAATAATGCCCAGACATTTCTTCTTACAGCAGAGACAGGAATGCTCACAATTACTTACGGAAATACCTCCAATGTCAATCCGTCCTCCAGCACTCCATCTTGGAAGCTGTGAAAGAACAACGTATGGGTTCAAGCTGAGCCTTTTGGAGGCAAACTCTAACTCCAAACTGTAACATTTTGTGACATTTGGGGATATTATTCGGATGACAGCCGATCTGATTTTAAATTCTTAAAACTACTGTTTCTCGTCCTTGCACCAATACCTTTCCAGCAAAGGCTTCATCATTCTGTGGAGCTAGTTTGACGTAGAAGGAATACTCTCGGCCATCCCGAGACTGCACCATTAAAGCTATCCGATATTACATGATGAAATATAATAAAGAACAGAAACTCCATCGCAGATCTTCCGGAGCGCCTTTGGAAGGGTTAATCTGCAGAGCATGCATTTGCCAATTGTCTGAATTTCTTCTATCAATATAGGGAGTGCAGTTCCTATCTATCCCCTCAAATAAAGTGGAGACTTACTAAAGGCGTACCATGGATGAGGTACTTTACACAATAAGAGTGGAGAAACTGGGATTGTTCTCATAAGGGCAGAGAAGGCAAAGAGGAGATTCGATAGAGCAGATCAAACTCATGAAGCATTTTTTACAGTAAATATGGATGAACACATTCCAGTAGCATAAGGGTTGGCAATCAGATGACGATTGAAGCTAAATGGCAAAATGAAATGTGTTCAGATGAGGAGAGATGTGATCTATAATAAAACAATTTTCAGCATCAGTTAGAGCATTTCGTCCACTTTTTGGGCCCCACATAATTAGGAGGGACGTCAAGGTCTTGGCGACTCTGCAGAGATGTCATAGAATGGTATCAGGGATGACAGCCTTCTGGTCTGTGCAGAGACTATAGATTGCTCTAATTGGAGCAGAAAAGGTTAAGGTTAGATATACCGGAAACTACCAGTGATGAGAGGTTTGAGTTATCTGTGGAGATTAGAGAATCTGGAATTATTATCCTTAATGCAGAGAAGTTAAAGAGGAGAATTAACAGAGGCATTGAAAGTAACGAGCAGTAAATGAGAAGAACATATTTTACCACTGGCAGAAGAGTGGATACGCAAGAGGCCAGAATCACTGCACAAGGATTACATTACCACCCCAACCGTGTCCCCTGCCCCTCACCTACAGATTCGATTAAATGTTGATTTGTGGAGTGAACGATGACTGGAAGAGAGATGATCTGCTGTGGACTAGATAGGCCACAGCACCATCAACAACTGGAAAAGTGGAGAAGCAAGACTGTGAGATCGAGAATTCGCATCAATTCATAGAATCACAGATTAACACAGCAGAGCAGCAGGCCACTCGGTCTATTGTGCCTGTGCCACTTCCTTGAAAGAGCTGGCCAATCAGTCCCACTGCCTCATAGCTTAGCAATGTGTCCCCCTTCAAGTATTGATCTAATTCCCTTTGGAAGTTATTACTAGACCTGCTTCTGCCGCCTTTCTGTCAGAGTATTCCAGATTACAACATTTTGCTGCATAAAACTATTCTCCTCATCTCGCCTCTGGTTGTTTTGCCAAATACCTTACTGATTTTGAACAACTCAATCAAATCTCCACTTAGACTTCTCGGCTCGAAAGAGAACAATCCCAGCTTGCATAGTCTGTCCACATAACTGAAGTCATGCATCCCTTGTACCACTAAAGTAAATCTCCTCTGCACCCTGTCTGAGGACTTGACATTCTTTTTAAGGTGTGGTATTTCAAAATGGACACAAGGCTTTCACAGCAACAAAAATATCTTGCATTCATACAAAGTCACTAATGGAGAAATAATTCCAAAGGATTTTCGCAGGAGCTTTATCAATAAAAAATCAGGGTTGAGCAAATTTCCAGAATTGGAGGAGCGCAGATATCTCGGAGTGTTGTAGGGCTGTGGGTGATTACAGGAATAGGGAGGGGCGAGGCCATGGAGGGATTTTAAAACATGGATGGATAGTTTTAAATGGAGGTGTTGCTTAACTGGGAGCCAATGTAGGGCAGCGAGCACAGGGTTGATGGGTGAATGGAACTTGGTGCGTGTTAGGTCACGGGTGTCAGCGATTAGGATGAGTTAAAATTGATGGCCGGTGAAGATGCGAGGCACGCCAGGAGTGTACTGGAATAGAGGTCAGGTCTAGACGTTAAAACAGAACATGGAAGAGGATTTCAGCAGCAGATGACCTGAGGCAGAGGCGATGCTACAGAGGTGGAAATAAGAGCCTAGAAATTCACTTTGGGCCCGCCAGCTGGCGTGCGCCCAAAAGTTAGCGCTGAGCGCGGAGCCAGTTGCGCCCGTCAGATATTCGTTTTTTGCGCCCCAATTCGGAACCGGACGCTATTCCAGGGTGTGCCTGCCCCCGCTTGGGGCGCTGAAACTGAATTTCAGCGCTCCAGGCGCCGCTGCGCCACCCGCTGTGGAGTGGCAGGCTGCGGTACTGCAGGCCTCCTCCATCTCTTAAGGGAGATCGCCGCTGGATAGTGCCGGCAAATGAGTACGACACCACGGAGAAGTGCCGGGTTCACGGAAAGCAGCCAGCAATGCCGCGGGGGGGGGCGGTGGAGGAGGCCGTGGAAGGAGGTGCGGGCAGGCGACCGCCGAAAAAGCGGCCGGCCGCACCGCCACCTTAAAGCGCCCCACTAAGGCTACAGTACGGCCCCGTTTTCTGATCGCTGTTTGCAGCCACTACGGAAGAGGCGGCCGCAACTAAATATGGCGGTCGGGCCGGTAGCGGGGCGGTAGCGGGGCACTGCACACACCGAGGACATCATCGGTGGCGGCACAGCGCTACTGGCTAATGCCGCCATTACCGCAGTGCTGAATATCGGTGAAAGCTCAGCAAGTGGCGCAAAAGCCCTCTTTGGGCGAAAACTGGGCGCAAAGCCTACTGAATTTCTAGGCCAAGCAGTCTTAGTGTTGGCATGGATACTGTGTCAGAATCTCATCTCAACATCAAATATGACACCAAGGTCGGGCGCGAAAATTCTGGTTCAGCCTCAGACCGTTGCCAGGAAGAGGGATGGATTTGGTGGCGGGGACCGAAGACAATGACTTTGGTCTTACCAATATTTAACTGGAGGAAATTTCTCCTCATCCAGTACTGGATGCCGAACAAGCAGTCTGACACTTTAGAGACAGTGGAGGGGTCGAGCGGTGTGTTGGTGAGGTAGAGCTGTGAGTCATCAGCATACATGTGCAAAATGACATGATTTTGGATGAGGTCGCCAAGGGGCAACATGTATCTGTACAGTAAGAGGGAGCCAAGGATAGGACTTCGGAGGACACCAGAGGAAACGATGCAGGAGCCAGAAGAGAAGTCATTGCAGGTGATTATTTGGCTACGATTAAATAGATAAGAATGGAGCCAGTCGAGTGCAGTACTCCCCAGCTGGACGACAGAGGACAGGCGTTGAAGAAGGATGGAGTGGGCAACCATAAGAAAGTTTGCAGACAGTTCGAGAAGGACGAGGAGGTATAGTTTTCCTTTGTCACAGCCACCTATGATGTCATGTGTGACATTGCTAAGGGCAGTTTCAGCACTGTGGTAGAGGTGTACACCTTATTGAGAGGTAAGATCATGAAGTTGCGGCAAGGATGGACATGCATTTGGGAGGTGACAGCACCCTCAGTGCTGCTGTTGGGGTGTAATAAGAACAAAAGAACATAAGAAATAGGAGCAGGAGTAGGCCAATCGGCCCCTCGAGCCTGCTCCCCCATTCAATAAGATCATGGCTGATCTGATCCTAACTGCCAATCCACTATCACAGAACCATCTCCAGCATCTAACAGAATTAGACACACGAAATAGGAGCAGGATCAGGCTACACGGCCCCTGGGCCCACTCCGCTACCCACAGGGCCATGACCGATCCGAACCTAGACTCATGTCCAAATTCCTGCCCGCTCCCCCAAACCCTTAATTCCCTTTACTTCTAGGAAACTGTCTATTTCTGCTTTAAATTTATGTAATGATGTAGCTTCTGCAGTTTTTTGGGGCAGCATATTCCATGGGCATACCACCCTCTGAGTGAAGTAGTTCCTCCTCATCTGAGTTTTGAAAGAGCAGCCCCTTATTCTAAGACTATGCCCCCTAGTTCTAGTTTCACCCATCATCGGGAACATCTTCCCTGCATCCACCAGATCCAACCCCTTCACAATCTTATATGTTTCAATAAGATCGCCTCTCATTCTTCTGAACTCCAATGAGTAGAGTCCCAATCTACTCAACCTCTCCTCATATGTCCATCCCCTCATACCCGGGGTTAACCGAGTGAAACTTCTTTGTACTGACTCGAGAGCAAGTATGTCCTTTCTTAAGTACGGACACCAAAACTGTACACAATATTCCAGGTGCGGTCTCACCAATACCTTGTACAACTGAAGCAATACCTCCCTATTTTTATCTTCCTTCCCCCTAGCAATGAAAGCCAACATTCCATTGGCCTTCTTAATCACTTGCTGCACCTGCATACTAACCTTTTGAGTTTCGTGCACCAGGACCCCCAGATCCCTTTGTACTTCAGTGCTTTCCAGTTTCTTTCCGTTAAGATAATAACTTGCTCTGCGATTTTTCCTGCCAAAAATGCATAACCTCACACTTTCCAGTATTGTATTCCATCTGCCATATCTCTGCCCACTTTCTTAGTCTGTCTATGTCCCCTTGAAGTTTTTTTATGTCCTCCTCACTCATTACTTTCCCCCCCATCTTAGTATCACCTGCAAACTTTGATATGTTACACTCGGTCCCCTCCTCCAAATCGTTACTATTGATTGTAAAGAGATGGGGACCCAGCACTGACCCCTGCGGAACACCACTAGTTACTGATTGCCAGTCTGAGAATGAACCATTTATCCCAACTCTCTGCCTTCTGTTAGATAACCAATCCTCTATCCATGCCAGAATAATACCCCCAATCCCGTGATTTTTTATCTTAAGCGATAATCTTTTGTGTGGCACCTTGTCAAATGCCTTTTGGAAGTCTAAATACACTACGTCCACTGGTTCCCCTTTAACCACCCTATATGTTACTTCCTCAAAGAACTCCAGCAAATTTGTCAAACATGACTTCCCCTTCATAAAACCATGCTGACTTTCTCCTATTAAATTATGATTATCCAAATGTCCTGTTACTGTCTCCTTAATAATGGACTCCAAAATTTTACCTACCACAGATGGTAGGCTAACCGGTCTATAGTTTCCAGCCTTCTCTCTACTGCCCTTTATAAATAAGGGTGTTACATTAGCAGTTTTCCAGTCTGCCGGGACCATTGCCGAGTCTAGGGAGTTTTGGAAAATTATTACCAATGCATCCACAATCCCTACCGCCACTTCCCTCAAGACCCTAGGATGTAAGCCATCAGGTCCAGGTGATTTATCCGCCTTGAGTCCCATTATTTTACCGAGTACCACTTCCTTAGTTATTTAGATCGTGTTTAGCTCCTTCCCCTTTTAGCCCGCTGTTTGTCCGGTGTTGGGATATTCTTAGTGCCTTCTACTGTAAAGACTGATGTAAAATATTCATTCAGTGTTTATGCCATCTCCATATTTCCCACCATTAATTTCCCGGTCTCATCCTCTGAGGGACCAACATTTACTTTCGGCAGCCTTTTTCTTTTTGTATAACTATAAAAGCTCTTCTATCCGTTTTTATATTTTTTGCTGATTTACTTTCATAATCTATCTTCCCTTTCTTAATCAATCTTTTTGTTATTTTTTGCTGTCTTTTAAAGTTTTCCCAATCCTCTATCCTCCCACTAGATTTGGCTACCTTATATGCCCTTGTTATTAGTCGAATACTATCCTTAATTTCGTTACTTAGCCACAGATGGCTGTCTTTTCTTTTACACCCATTTCTTCTCAGTGGAATATATATTTTTTGGAAGTTGTAAATTAACTCCTTAAATGTACACCACTGATCATGCATCGTCTTACCCTTTAATCTATTTTCCCAATCCACTCTGCTCAATTCCGCTCTCATACCTTCATAGTCTCCTTTATTCAAGCTTAGCACGCTTGTTTGAGATCCAACCTTCTCACCCTCTGATTGAATATGGAATTCAACCATGTTATGGTCACTCATTCCAAGGGGATCCATTACTAGGACATTTTTTATTAATCCTGTCTCGTTACACAGGACCAGATCTAAGGTTGCCTGCCCCCTGGTCGGTTCAGTTACATACTTCTCAAGAAACCCATCCCTAATACACTCAATGAACTCATCCTCAAGACAGCCCTGCCCAATTTGATTTGTCCAATTAATATGATAGTTAAAATCCCCCATAATTATAGATGTTCCCTTATTACAATCCTCAACTATTTCCTGATTGATACTCCGTCCAACAGAGTTGCCACAGTTCGGAGGACTATAGACTACGCCCACTAGTGTTTTTATCCCCTTATTATTCCTTACCTCCACCCAAACTGTTTCATTGTCCTGATCTTTTGACCCAATATCATGTCTCTGTATTACAGTGATTCCTTCTTTTATTAACATAGCCACCCCACCTCCCCTTCCTTCCTGCCAGTCCTTCCTGATCGTTAAATAACCTGGTATGCTTAATTCCCAGGCATTGTCACCCTGCAGCCATGTTTCTGTAATGGCCACAAGATCATACCCATATGTAGTTATTCGTGCCATTAACTCATCTATTTTGTTACGAATGCTACGTGCATTCAGATAGAGAACTTTCAAAGATGTTTTGTGACACTTAGTTCCTGCTTTTGCCCATTTTATTACTTTACCTTTTACTCCATACCTTCTGCCCCTTCCTGACATGCTCTGGTTTTTAATTTCCCCACTGCTATCTAAATCAATGACCTTCTCTGTTGTCATTTGTATTATTTGCTCTCCAGGATCCTCCCCCTCACTAGTTAGTTTAAAGCCCTCTCCACAGCCCTTATGATCCGCCAGGACTCTAGTCCCAGCACTGGCCAAGTGAAGCCCGTCCCAATGGAACAGCTCCCTCCTGCCCCAGTACTGGTGCCAGTGTCCCAAGAAGCAAAACCCATTTCTCCCACACCAGTCTTTGAGCCACGCATTTAACTCTCTAATTTTATTTGTCCTAGCCAAATTCGCTCTTGGCTCAGGTAATAATCAGTGATTCTGCTTTTTAAATCGGCCCCTCGCTGCTCAAACTCCCTCAGCAGAACCTCCTTCCTTGTCCTATCTATGTCGTTGGTACCAACATGGACCATGACAACTGGATCCTCCCCCTCCCACTCCAAGTTTTTCTCCAGTCCAGAGGAGATGTCCTTAACCCTGGCACCGGGCAGGCAACACAGCCTTCGGGACTCTCGCTCTCGGCTGCAGAGAACTCTATCTATCCCCCTAATGATACAATCCCCTACCACGACAGCATTTCTTTTAACATCCCCCACTTGAATGGCCCCCCGCTCCACAGTGCTGTGGCCAGGTTGCTCATCCTCCCCGCTGTACCTGTTCCCATCCTCACAGGGAGTAAGAGCCTGGAACCTGTTGGACAAGTGCAAGGGCTGCGGCTCCTCCAACACTACCTCCTGGATCCCCGTACCTGCCTCACTTCTAGTCACACCATCCTGACCCTGGCCACGGACTGCATCTGAATTAATTAATCTAATTGCTGTGACTACCTCCTGATACACAGAGTCCAGGTAACTCTCCCCCTCCCTGATGTGTCTCAGTGTTTGAAGCTCGGACTCCAGCTCTTCAACACGGAGCCGGAATTCCTCGAGCAGCCAACACTTACTGCAAATGTGATCACCGTGAGCATCAATGGTGTCCACCAGCTCCCACATATTGCAGCAGCAACACATTCGCCTGATCTCCCATTCTATGTAATTAATTAAATTTATTAATATTATTCTTAAATACACTCTGCCTCGATTCTAGATGGTGAATATCACACCTTAGAAACTATAAACCAAGGAGATATAAGCTTAGAAAGGGAGAAAGACTTACCAACCAATCACTTACCCGCTTTGTGGTGACGTCACACCTTGAATAGTTTTTACCTCTCTCCTTCCCTGAGATTGGAGATTGGTACGACTACCTGAGCCTCTGGGGCCTCTTGTAGTCGCTCTGCCGCTCAGCTCCGCCTCCACCCACTGCTGATGCCGCACTGAGGCCTACCTGAGCCTTTGGGGCCTCTTGTAGTCGCTCTGCCGCTCAGCTCCGCCTCCACCCGCTGCCGATGCCGCACTGAGGCCTACCTGAGCCTCTGGGGCCTCTTGTAGTCGCTCTGCCGCTCAGCTCCGCCTCCACCCGCTGCCGATGCCGCACTGAGGCCTGCCTGAGCCTTTGGGGCCTCTTGTAGTCGCTCTGCCGCTCAGCTCCGACTCCACCCGCTGCCGATGCCGCACTGAGGCCTAACTGAGCCTCTGGGGCCTCTTGTAGTCTCTCTGCCGCTCAGCTCCGCCTCCACCCGCACCATATGGTGAGATCGGACTTTCAAGTGTTTTGTTTACAACAATCTGGAGATCGATTGGCTGCGGGGTTCCGAGCCTCGTAGACAAGCATGGGGCGATGGGACTTTTGGAAAATATGTGGGAAATAGGTTGGCTTCATAGACATAGATATAGACATAGAAGATAGGAGCAGGAGTAGGCCATTCGGCGCCTCGAGCCTGCTCCGCCATTTAATGAGATCATGGTCGATTATCCAAATTCAATGTCCTGTCCCTGCTTTCTCCCCATATCCCATGATCCCTTTAGCCTTAAGAAATGTATCCAGCTCCTTCTTGAATATATTTAATGAATTGGTCTCAACTGCCTTCTGTGGCAGAGAATTCCACATCTTCACTCCTATCTGGGTGAAGATATTCCTCTTCATCTCTGTCCAAAATAGCTTACCCCTTATCCTTAGAATTTGACACGTTGTTCTGGACTACTCCACCATCGGTAACGTCCTTCTTGCATCTAGTCTGTCTATTCCTGATAGAATTGTATAAGTTTCAATGAAATCCCCTCTCATTCTTCTAAACTCCAGCGATTATAAGCCTAATCGACAAAACCTCTCTTCATACATCTTTCCTGCCATTCCAGGTGTCAGTCTGGTGAATCTTCGCTGCACTCCCTCCATGGCAAGAACATCCTTACTCAGGTAAGGCGACAAACACTGCACACAATACTCAAGGTGTGTTCTCACCAAGGTCCTGTATAACTGCAGGAAGACATTCTTGTGCTTTTACTCGAATCCTCTCGCTATGAAGGCCAACATACCATTTGTCTTCTTAAGCGCCTGCTGCATCTGCATGCTTACCTTCAGCGATTGGTGCACAAGGACGCCCCAGTCTCGTAGCACTTCCTCTTCTCCCAATCTATTCCCGTTCAGACAATAATCTGCCTTCCTGTTTTTGCCACAAAGCTGGATAACCTCGCATTTAGCGACATAATACTGCTTCAGCCATACATCTGCCCAATCACCCAACCTGTCCAAATCATACTGGAGTTTCTCTGCATCCTCCTCAGAGCACACACGCCCACCCAACTTTGTGTCGTCTGTAAACTTGGAGATACTAAATCAAGTTCCCTCGTCTAGATCATTAATATATATTGTGAAAATCTGTCGTTCTAGCACTGATCCCTGCGGTAACTCACTTGTCAATGCCTGCCCTTCGGAAAAGACGCATTTGTTTCAATCTTTGCTTTCTGTCTGCCAACCAGTTCTCTATCCAAGTCAGTACCTTACCCCCATCCCTTATGCTTTAATTATACACGCCAATCTCTTATGCGGGACCTTATCGAAAGCCTCCTGAAATTCGAAATACACCACATCCACTGGTTTTCCCTTATCTATTCTACCAGTTACATCTTCAGAAAATTACAGAACATTAGTAAAGCATGATTTACCTTTTGTAATCCATGTTGATGTTGTCCGATCCTGTCACTGTTTTCCAAGTGTTCTGCTACTACATCTTTTATAATGGACGCTAGCATTTTCCCCTCTACCGACGTCAGGCTCACTGGCCTATAATTCCCCGTTTTCTCTCTAACACGTTTTTTAAATACTGGGGTTACATTGGCCACCCTCCAATCCATGGGAACTGTGCCAGAGGCTATAGAATTCTGGAAGATGACAAGCAATGAAGCTACTATTTCTACGGCCACTTCCTTAAGTACCCTAGGATGCAGATTATCAGGCCCTGGGGCCTTCAATCCCATCAATTTCCCTAACACCATTACCCTACAAATACTGATTGCAATCAGTTCCTCCTTCTCATTATACCCTATGTTCCCCGACATCTCTGGGAGGTTATTTGTTTCCTCCTGTTGAAGACAGCACCAAAGTATGTATTTAATTGGTCAGTCATTTCTTTGTTCCCCATTATAAATTCCTCTGATTCTGACTGCAAGGGACGTACGCTTGACTTCACCAATCTTTTTCTCTTAACATATCTGTAGAAGCTTTTACAGTCAGTTTTTATGTTAACCAGCAAATTACTCTCATACTCTATTTCCCCCCTCTGAATTAATCCTTTTGTCCTCCTTTGCTGAATCATAAACTTCTCCCAATCCTCAGGTTTGCTGATTTATCTGGCCAATTTATATGTCTTCTCCATATAACTTATGCTACCCCTAATTTCCCGTGTTAGCCACTGTTGCGCCACATTTTTTGCTATATTCAGATCTCCGATTCAGTTTTGGCCAGCAACTGAAAGGGCACAAGGAAGCAGACGATGGTAAATTGATATGTGTTATTGTTTAATAAATGTTTCTATGCTTCTGATCAAGCTTCAATGAATGTTGAGACACTTTCATATCGAACAATTGAGTAAAATCGGGCGTCGTGTAAAACATTTCCCGCCTGGAGTACGTGCCTTCAATGCTGATGAAATTGGACTTTGGCAGGGTGGCAAAAACAGACGGTAGTGCATCGGTCGGCCGTTATAAACTCCGCCCTTTATTCTGCGGCATTGTCTTCAGCAGAAGTGAATATCGGGAATAACAACAGAAAACGCTGGAAAAACCCAGCAGGCCAGGGCAGCATTCGTGGAGAGAGACATAGAGTTAACATTTCAGGTCGATGATCTTACGTCAGAATATCGGGCTCGTCCTGTAATGGTCGACAAATGCGATTCTGTCTGCCTTACATTCCCGGGCCATGCCCACGTTCACCCCCGTCCATTCCAGCACATAATTTTGCGTCTGTTAACTGTAATCAATAGAAATCACTGCCTGGTAGCGCACATTTTAGTTAGGCAGCGATTTCAGGTGCCGGGAACGAAAGCAGAAGAATTTAAAGCCCCTGTGTTGTTGTAAGATCAGCTCCGTTGATAGTTCATTCACTACAACACTTAAACAACTGACCGTTCTGTATGAAGGGATATTTTACTACCCTCTTCAGCTCCTCCCTGACTGTCATCTGTGTCAGTGCGTAACATGACGTGTGGGTCCAGGAGCTCATGTAGTCCCAGAGATGTCGGCGATGGCGAGTGCGTGGCTGTAACTTGGGAATGAATGATTGTTGGAGATCACTATCAATAAGAAAACTGCGATTTTGTCCATCTGCAACAGGATAAAACTGCCCGATACGACTAACAACATAATGATCGACCTCCACCGATTGGCCATCTCCCGATCTCCTCGCTGGTCCTTCTTACTCCGGTCTCTGAGAGCAATGCGAGCTCAACTTGCTAACACGATGTGCCTTACCATCAGAGCATTGTAGAACAGGATCACGACATAGGTGACCAGTGGGTTTAGGATGTGCTGGAGCCAGAAACATGCCACCCAACCGGGCAAGACAAAGAAGTTTGGTTTGGTGGCGTTGGTACTTAAAGTAAGAAGGGTAATTCCTTAAAGCGCTCAACGTACACACGGTCGTTATTATCATGGCTGCCGTTCGCTCGGTGTAATAACGTCCTTTCAGCTTCTGGCAACAGAAATAAGAATATAAGTACATAAGAAATACGAGCAGGAATAGGTCAGCTGTCCCATCGAGCCTGCTCCACCATTCAGTAACATCATGGCTGATCTTGATCTCCAAGCCAATTCACAGCCCACTTCCCATAAACCTTCACTCCATTACCTTGCAAAAAATTGTCTATCTCCACTTAAAATGTGTTTAGTGACCAAGCCTCCACAGCTCTCTGGGGCAGACCATTCCACAGATTTAAGAACCTCTGAGAGAAGAAGTTCCTCCTCATCTCAGCTCTAAAAGGACGACCCTTTATTCGAAGACTGTGACTTCGAATTCTAGATTTCTCCATGAGGGGGAATATCCTCTCCTCATCTAACCTGTCGATCCCCTCATAATAACATAAGAAGTAGGAGCAGAAGTAGGCCATACGGCCCCTCGGGCCTTCTCCGCCATTCAATATGATCATGGCTGACCCGAACCTAGACTCACGTCCACTTCCCTGCCCGCTCCCCATAACCCTTAATTTCCTTGTCAGCTAGGAAACTGTTTATCTCCGTCTTAAATCTATTCAGCATCTTATATGTTTCCATAAGATAACCTCTCATTCTTTTAAATGCCAATGAGTAAAGGCCCAGTCTGCTCAACATTTCCTCATAGGTCAAACACCTCATCACTGGAATTAACCTAATGAATCGTCTCTGAACTGCCTCCAATGCAAGTATATCCTTCTATAAATAAAGAGACCAAAACTGTACGCAGTACTCAAGGTGTAGTCTCACCAATACCCTGTACATTTGTAGCAGATCTTCCCTTCTTTTATACTCCAACCTCCTTGAAATAATAGCCAACATTCCATTCATCTTTTTGATTTTGTGCTGTACCTGCATGCTAAGTTTTAGTTTTTCATGCACATGGACCACAGGCCCCTCTGAACTGTAGCATTTTGTAATCTATCTCCATTTAAATAATAGTTTTTTTTTTTTTTTTTCCTGCCAAAGTGGATAACCACGCACTTTACCACATTATACTCCATCTGCCAAATGTTTGCCCTATCAACTAGCCTGTCTATAGCCTTTTGCAGATTCTTTCAGTCATCTGCGCAACTTGCTTTCCCACCCATCTATTTATAATCCGCAAACTTGGCTACATTACACTCGATCCCTTCATCCAAGCCATTAATGTAGATTGTAATAGTTGGAGCCCCAGCACCGATCCTTGTGACACCCCACTAGTTACCGTTTGCCTACCAGAAAATGTCCCATTTATCCCGACTCTCTGCTTTCTGTTAGTTAGCCAATTCTCTATCCATTCTAATATATTATCCCCAACTCTGTGCACTCTTATCTTATGCAGTAACCTTTTTTATGCGTCACCTTATCGAATGCCTTCTGGAAATCCAAATATACCACGTCCACTGGCTCAACCTTGTCTATCCTGTTTGTTAAATCCTCAAAGAACTCCAGCAAATTTGTTAAACATGATTTCCCTTTCCCAAAACCATGCTGAATCTGTTTGATTGCAGTATGTTTTTTTAAATGCCATGCTAATGCTTCCTTAATGAAGGACTCCAGCATTTTCCCAACGAAAGATTTAGGCTAACTGGTCCATAGTTTCCTGTTTTCTGCCTCCCACCGTTCTTAAATAGGGGTGTTACATCAGCGGTATTCCAATCCGCTGGGACCTCTCCAGAGTCCAGGGAATGTTGTTATATTGCACCCAATGTATCCACTATTTCTGCAGTCACTTCTTTTAAGACCCTGGAATGCAGGCCTTCTGGTCCAGGGGTTTGTTGTCTTTTAGTCCCATTATTTTACCGAGTACTATTTCCTTAATGATAGCGATTGTCTTTAGTTCCTCACTCCCTGTGGCCCCTTGATTTTCCATTACAGGGAAGTAGTTAGTGTCTTCTACAGTGAAGACAGATGCAGAAGTTATGTTCAGAGTCTCGGCCATTTCCCCGTTCGCCGTTATTAATTCCCCAGTCTCATGCTCCAAGTGGCCAACATTTACTGTAGCGATCCTCTTCATTTTCAAATACCTGTGGAAGCTCGTACTATCTGTTTTAATGTTTCTTGCCAGCTTACTCTCATAATTCATCTTCACTCTCTTTATTATATTTTTAGTCACCCTTTGCTGGTTTGTAAATAATTCCAATCCTCAGGTCTCCCACCAATCTTGGCAACATTGTATGCCTTCGTTTTCAATTTGATACCATCCTTTACTTCCTTAGTTTGACACGGATGGTGCTCCCTTCTCTTAAAATCTTTCTTCCTCACTGGAATATATTTTTGTTGAGAGTTATGAAATATCTCCTTAAGTGTCTGCCAATGCATTTCAATATATCTAACACTTTATTTGTTTTTTCCAGTGCACTTTATCCAGTTCTGCCCTTATGCTATTATAATTGCCTGTGTTTAAGATCAGAACACTGGTTTCGGATGCAACTTTCTCAACCTCCAACTGATTATGACATTCTACCATGCTATGAGCACTCTTTCCGAGAGGATAATTTACTATGAGACCATTTATTAATTTGGTCTCATTACATAGTACGAGATCCAATATAGCCTGGTCCCTGGTTTGTTCCATTACATACTGTACTGGAGAAACATCCCTGATGCACTCTCTGAACTCCTCCTCTAGGCTAGCCTGGCCAATTTGAATTGTCCAATCAATATGGAGTTTAAAATCAACCATGATTATTACCGTACTTTTTTTACAGGCTTCCATTATTTGTTGATTTATAATCTGTCCAGCAGTATTGCTACTGTTCGGGGGCCTGTAGACTAAGCCCACCAGTCGTTTACAATTTAATATTTTTTTATCTCCACTCAAACCGATTCTACATTTGATCTCCTGAGCCAATATCTCTTCTCACCACGTTATTGTTTCCATCCTTTAACAACCAAGCCACCCCACCGCCCTTTCCTTTCTGTCTATCCTTCCGAATTGTCAAATACCTTGGAACATTCAGTTCCCAGCCCTGATCACCTTGCAACCACGTCTCTGTCATGGCGATCAGATCATATCCATTTGTATCTATTTCTGCTGTCAACTCATCTATCTTGTTCTGTCGAACGGTTTCGACCAGAAACGTTGACTCTATTTCTCTCTCCACTAATTTTGCCTGTCTGGCTGATTTTTTCCAGCATTTTCCGTTCTTATTTCGGATTTCCAGCATCCGCAGTATTTTGCTATCGTATCTTGTTTGGAATGCTGCATGCATTCAGATAAACAGCTATTAACTTTGTCTTTTTTCACATTTCTCCTTGTTTCGGCACATTTTCTGCTGCATTCTTAATTTTAAACAATCTGTGCCTTCCTGTCACACTGTGGTTATTATTTTCCCCATATCTATCCTGCTCTATTGCATTCTCATTTCTCATTAACTTTTTAAATTCACGTTTCCCTGGATCCTACCCCCACCCGACTATTTAGTTTAAAGCCCTCTCTACTGCCCTATTCGATTCTCCAGGACTCTAGCCGCAGTATGGTTGAAGTGAAGCCCGTCCAAACGGAACAGCTCCCTCTTATCCAAGAACTGGAGCCAGTGCCCCACAAATCGAAACCCATTTCTCCCACAACAGTCTTTGAGCCACTCGTTCACTTCTCTGATCTTATTTACCGTATGCAAATTCGCTCGTGGCTCAGGTAATAATCCAGAGATTATTACTGTTGTGGTTCTGCTTTTTAATTCAGCCCCTAGCTGCTCATACTCTCTCAGCAGAACTTATTTCTTTGTCCTACCTATCTCATTGGTGCTTATGTGAATCATGACAACTGGATGCTCCCCCTCCTACTCCAAGTTTCTCTCCAGCCCAGAGGAGATATCCTTAACCCTGGCAACTGGCAGTCAACTCAGCCTTTGGAACTCACGCTCTCGGCTGCAGAGACAGTGTCTATTCCCCTAACTATACTATCCCCTATCATTACAACGTTTCTTTTTACTCCCCCCACTTGAATGACTCCCTGTACCACGTTGCTGTGGTCAGATTGCTCATCCTCCCTGCGGTCCCAGCCTCGTCCACACAGGCAGCATGTAGCTCGTACCTGTTAGACCAGGCCAAGTGCTAAGGCTCCTTCATCACTACCTCGTGGATCCCAAAACCTACCTCGCTTGTAGTCACATCCTACTGACCGTGACCATGGGCCAAATTGGAAGTAATTACTCTAGTGGGTGTGGCAGCCTCCTGGAACTTACTGTCCAGTTAAAGGTTTCCCTCCCTAATGTGCCACAGTTTCTGAAGCTCGGACTCCAGCTCATCAACTCTGAGCCAAAGTTCCTCGAGCAGCCAACATTTACTGCAGATGTGGTCGCCTTGGACCTCAATGGTGTCCACCAGCTCCCACATGCAACAACAACAAAACATTGATTGGTCTCCCATCTCAATTAATTCATTAATTTAGTTATAAAATTTGGATCTCGTTTATCTTTTAATCTACACCGAGGCACTTAAATTTAGTCTCCCAAGTTTGGGAAAAGAGCGAGAAATATATAAATACTCAACAACCAATCAGTTATTTGCTTTCTGGTGACGTCACACGTCGATTACATTTGACTTCTTTACACTCATCTGTCTGTTGTGCCTGCTCTCCTGGGCTCCCGCGCACCATTATTAGCGCTGAACTCTCGTGCTCTCCTGGTCTCCCGCTCACGATTAGTAGCTCTGAACTCTCACGCTCTGCTGGGCTCCCGCTCACATTCAGAACTGCCAAACTCTCTCGAATGTCCTGCCACCTTCAGGGAACTATGGAAATAAATGCCCAGTTCCCTCTGTCCCTGCTCACTAATGAAAACTATGCCATTAAGTATATATTACCTCTCCCTGTTCCTTCTGCAATAATGCATCACCTCACACTTTTCTGCATTACATTCCATCTGCCCTTGTCTGCCCATACTGTTCGACATTCTATGTCTTGTAACAGTCGATTGGTATCCTCCCCACTGTTTGCCAAACTCTCAGGTTTGGTTTCATCGGTAAATGTAGAAACTCTACTCTGTATTCCAATACACAGGTCATTCATATATATCAAAAAAGCTGTGTCATCAGCACTGAACCTTAGGGAACACTAATGTCTAGCACCCTCCAGTCTGAAAAATAGCCATTTACCACAACTCGCTGTTTTCTGACCTTAACCCAATTCCTTATCAATTCTGCCACTGACACGCCTATTCCATAAGCCTGAATTTTGCTAACCAGCCTTCTATGTGATACTTGTAAACAACAATCATTATATTCCCTTCTTCAATCCTCCTGATACTTCATCATAAAATTCAATTAGCTTAGTTAAACACGGTCTGCCTTTTACAAATCCGCATGGCTCTGCTTTATTAGATTAAACCTCACCAAGTGCCCGGTAACTTTTTCCGTGATTATTGTTTCTAAAGCTTTACCCACCACTAATGTTAAACTGAGTGGCCTGTAGTTGCTCGTATGGTCCTTGCACGCTTTCATGAACAATGGTGTCACATTTGCCACTTTTCAATCCTGAGGCACCTCCCCCGCATCTAGGGAAGATTGCAAACTTATGGCAAGGCCTTCTGCTATCTCCTCCCCCAATTCCCTTATTAACCCAAGCTATCTGGACAAGGCGACTTATCCACTCTAAGCATAGCCAACATTCTTGTACGTCCTGTCTATCAATTTGCACCCGTTCCATTGCTTCTACTTTTCCATTTCTAGCGATATTTTGTCAGCATCCATCCCCTTCGTAAACATCGATACAAATAATCCTTGAGTATTCTAGACTTGCCCTGCACCTCTAAGCATACATCTCCTTCTTTGTCGGTAATAGGCCCCACCCTGCCCCTTACTACCTGCATACAGTTTACATGCCAGCAGAAGGTTTTGGGGTCCCTATAATTTCCGCCATTCAACTCTCATATTCTCTCTTTGACAATGTTATTTTAACCGTCACTTTCGCTCTCTACTTTTTGTATTTGGCCTGACTCTCCCTTGAAGAATTCACCTGCCATGCATCATAAACCCTCTTTTTTGTTTCATCATCTTTCTCTATCTCCCTCGTCTTCCAATGAGCCATTGCTTTGATTCCCTTCCCCTTCCCTCTTGTTGTAATGTTCCTAGCCTGAAGTTGGAACATCTTCTCCTTAAAGACCACCCATTGTTCCGTTGCAGTTTTCCCTGTCAGTATTTACTTACACGTTACCCATGGTAGATCGTTTCTCATCCCATTGAAGTTAGCACTATTCCAGTTTAGAAGATCCACTCTAGATTGTTCCTTGCTCCTCTTCATTACTAATCTAAATATTATGATACGTTAATCACTCGTACCCAAGTGTTCTCCCTGGTTGGGCCAAGAACATACAGGTCAAGGTAATTGTCCTGAATACATTTAAGAAATTCCTCTCCCCTACTTTCCCTTTACCCGAGCATTATCCCAATAGCTATTTGGTTCATTAAAGGCCCCCAATGTCACCACTCTTTTGCTCTTGCATATCTCCACGATTGACCTGCAGATTTGCTCCTCTACCTCCCTCTCGCTATTTGGAGGCTTATAGAATTCCCCCAATATCATGATCATACATTTTGACTACTCACCTCTAACCAAATGGATGCTGTCTTGGGAACACCAAGAACATCCTCCCTTTCCAACATCACAATGTCTTCCTTAATCAGAAATTCCACCAACTCCCTTTTTTCCTTCCCTAACTTTTCTGAGCACTATGTACCCTTGAATATTAAATGCCCAGTCCTCACCGTTTTTAAGCCATGTTTCCGTTATTGCCACGACATCATATTGCCTCGCGGCTAATTGTGCTTGTAGCTCACCAAACATATTCGCCCCACTTTGTGTTTTATGTATATGCATTCTAAACCCATTTTTACATTTTTCGCAATATTTCTTTGTCTGCTGCTATCTAATATGGTACTACTTGCGGTTCTCGTATTCCTTTCTTATCTGGTCCTAACCAACACACTCACTCTTTTATGCACCTTATTCCTCTTTTCAATTCCTTTATGCTGGTGCCCATCCCCCTGCGAAGCTAGTTTAACCCTCTCCAACAGCACTTAACAAACCTCCCCGTTGAGAATATCTGTCCCAGCTCTGTTGAGCAGTAACCCGTCCAGCTTATACAGATCCCAACAACCACAGAACCGATCCCAATGCCCCAGGAATCTAAAGCCCTCCCTCCTGCACCATCAATCCAGCCACGCATTCATCTTTTCTATCCTTATATTCCTGTACTCACTAGAACGTGGTAACGGGAGTAATCCGGAAATTACTAACTTTGAGGTCCTGCTTTTTAATATCTCTTGTAGCACCCTAAACTCCGCCTGCAGGACCTCATCCTTCTTTCTGTCTATGTCGTTGGAATCGAAATGGACAATGACATCTGGCTGTTCACTCTCCCCCCTCAGAGTTTCCTGCAGCCGCTCAGTGACATCCTTGACCCTGTCACAAGGGAGACAATATACCATCCTGGAGTCAGGTCTACGGCCACAGACACGCAATTATGTTTTGGAATCTGCATCTGCTGCCACCAATCTTTCAGGCAGCGCATTCCAGATCATAACTCACTGTGTAAAAAGGAAAGTTTCCTCATGTCACTGCCGGTTCTTCTGCTCATCATCTTAAATCTGTTTCAACTTGTTACCGAGCCTTCTGCCAATGAAAATATTTTCTCCTTATTTACTCTTTCAAAGCCGTTCATGATTGTCAAAACCTCTATCATATATCCTCGTAACGTCCTCTGCTCGAAGGAGAACAACTGCAGCATCTCCAGAGTCTGCCTGAAATCTCTCATCCCTGGAACCATTCTAGTCATTTTCTCCTGCACCGTCTCTAACACCTTCACATCCTTCCTGAAGTGTGGTGTGCAGAAATGAACAGAATGCTCCAGCTGAGTTTCCTCCAGTCTTTTATAAAGGTTTAGTATTACTTCCTTTGCTCGGTACAGAATTCCTCTATTAATTAAGTCATGTATCATGAATAAATTTTTAACCGCACTCTCACCTTGCCCGGCCACCTTCAAAGGTTTGTGTACCTTCACCCTCTGGTCTCTCTGTTCATGCACCCTTACTAAAATTGTACACTTTAATTATTATGTCCTCTCCTCATTCCTCATACCGAAATGTATCACTTCACATATCTCTGCGTTCATTTTCATCTTCCATGTGTCTGCCCGTTTCACCAGACATGCTGTGTTCTCCTGAAGTCTGTTATTATCCTCCTCCTTGTAAACGACATTTCCCAGTTTCGTGTCATATGCACATTTTGAAATTATGCCCGGTGTACACAAGTCCATGTTATTATTTTATATCAGAAAGATCATTGGTCCAAATTCCGAATACTGGGGAACAAGGTCAACATATATTACTGTCTTATGTTCCAGACCATCAATGAAACAGTCCTTACACATTAGTGCCACTGAGGTCAGGCTTCATTTTTAATATATATATTCCGCAGTTATATCATTTATAAGGCGCTAAAACAAGTACAACACACCGTCTATATAAGCGATTCTACAAAACATGTGGTTCTCTCAGTATGAAATTGATATGATGAGACTTTCTGCAGTAAAGTTTTTCACCGAACAAGCTGGATCCTCACACTGTTCAGATTGACAGTTAGAAATTTGGAAAGCGCCAGAAGTGTTTCCACCTTGACTGTCGCTGCCAGCTCTCTTATTCCGGAGACACACAATCCACTCGGATGCTGACTGCTGCTCGATGTAAGGCCTGTAGCTACATCCTCGGTGACTCTTCCCACATCTTCCAGTTAGATCGTTCTACTAAAGGAACAGTACAGAACAAATACTGACAACTTTGGCTCAGCTGGAAGCATACTCACCTCTGTGTTAGAAGGTTGTGTGTTTATGGTCCCGTTCCAGGGACTTCCGGATATAAATCTAGGCTGACACTCCAGTGCAGTGCTGAGTGATTGCTGCACTGTCGGACGTGCCGTCTTTCAGATGAGATATGAACCAAGGCCCCTTCTGCTCTCTCAGCTGGAAGTAAAAGATCCCATGGCACTAATTCGAAAAAGAGTTGGGGAGTTATCCCCGGTGTCCTAGCCACAATGCCTCCCTGCATCTATATTCTTCAAGGGAGAACCAGACAGAATAAAATTAGTTGAGAGAGGATGGCAAGACAAAAAAAAAGATTGGCAAAGAGAGAACATGAGGCGATTAACGTAAAAGGGATCCCAAAATCCATCTATCGGCATGTAAACAGTAAATGTAAACAGGTAGTAAGAGGCGAGGTGGGGCCTATTAGGGACAAAGAACATGATATATGCTTAGAGGAACAGAGTAAGGCTAGAATACTCAATGAGCACGTTGCATCGATGTTCACTAAGGAGGTGGATGCTTACAAAATATCGGTAGAAGTGGAAAAGTTGGAAGCAATGGAAGGGGTGAAAATTGATACACAGAATGTGCTAGAATGACTGGATATGTTTCGAGTGGATAAGCTGCCTGGTTCAGATGGCTTGCATCACAGATTGCAAAGGGAATTGTGGGAGGGGATAGTAGAAAATCTTGCCATAATTTTCCAATCTTCCCTAGATGCGGGGGTGCCTGATGATTGGAAAGTGGCATTTGTGACACCATTTTTCAAGAAAGGGTATAAGGACAATCTTAGTAACTACAGGCCGGTCAATTTAAAGCAGTGCTGGGTACAGTTTTATAAGCAATAATCAAGGGTAAAAATAACGGGCACCTGGAAAGGTTTAAGCTACTTAAGGAGTGTTATCACGGATTTGTAAAAGGCAGATCATGTTTGACTAATCTAATTGAAAGTTTTCATAAAGTAACTGGGAGGATTGGTGAAGGTAATGCAATTGATGTTGTCTACATAGCTTTTCGGAAGGCAATTGAGAATGTACCACATGGAAGGCTGGTTAGCAAAATTGTGGCTCATGGAATAGGTGGGTCAGTGGCAGCTTGGACAAGAAATTTGATTAAGGACAGAAAGCAGCGAGTTGTGGTAAATGGCTGCTTTTCAGGCTGTATGATGGTAGACAGTGCTGTTCCCCAGGGATCAGTGCTGGGTCCACTGCTTTATTGATGTATCTAACTGACCTGGATATTGAAGCTCCGTGTAGAATTTCTAAATTTGCCGTTGGCACCAAACTTGGGTGTGTGGCAAACAGTGAGTGCGACAACAATCGATGCAACAGGGCATAGAACAGCTAGCAGAATGGAGAGTAAAGTGGCATTTGTAATTTAATACAGAAATGTGTGAGGTGATGCATTTTTGCACGAGGAACAGGGAAAGGAAATAAACCCTTAATGGCACAGTTTTAAAGAGTGTGCAGGGAAAGAGGGACCTGGTAGTTAATGTGCATTTGTTCCTGAAGGGGGCCGGACGTATTGAGAGTGATTGGAAGGCATATGGCATCTTTGGCTTCATAAGCAGAGGTAATGGCCCAGAAATTCATGTCAGGGGCTTCCCGCGGGTGCAAGACCCCGGCCTACACATACCTTGCGCACCGGCAGATGAAGCCTGGGCCTGCGTGGATTTCCTGTCTGTGGCCCGGATCAGCTCCCGGCATGCTGTGCTTGCGTGATCCACCGGCGAACTTAGTGTGATGCGTCGGCTGGGATCATGTGAGCACTGGGCAACCAATCGGAGGATGCAAAGGTTCATTCATGAGTTTGACAGTAAGAACTGTCAAACTCATGAAACTCCGGGTGCCCAAAACAGTACTTAAACTAGAAATAAAATTTTAAAAAACATCACACTATTTAAATGAACTATAAATAACTTAACATAGCTATTTTAAACAATAATTTAAATTTTTGAAATTTTTTTTTTTATAGAAAATCGGGGCTAAAAGTATACTTACCTTACTGTAAAGTCTTTAAAAATAATAAACATGTGCAAAAAAAATTACAATTTTAATTAATAGACCACTTACCTTTTAAAATTAAGTCCTTACGTCTGCTTTTTTAAAGTGTAAAAAGTGGAGGACTTCACGCACGGGCAAACCTGGAAAAAAAAAGGAAGTTCAACACGGACGCGCAGACTCCGGCGTGCACGTGTTCGACCTCTGAACCCCTTGGTTCAGTGGATCGGAAATGCCATTTCCCCGCACATGCACTATGCCTGCAGGAAACAGACAATTCCATCGGTCCCACGTGTGAGTACACAATGCTTACTCATGCGTTGGGACACTAATTTCTGGGCCATTGAGTACAAAAGTAGCGAAGTTATGCTGAACTTTTATAAAACGCTGGTAATAGCAAAATTGAAGTATTGCATCCAGTTCTGGTCACCACACTTCAGGAAGGATGTAATGGCCCTTTAGAGTGTGCAGAGGAGGTTTGCCAGAATAATTCCGGTTGTGGGTGATCTTAGCTACAAGGACAGTTTGGAGAAGCTGGATAGGTTTTAATTAGGTAAAAACAGATTGTGGGGTGTTTTGAGGGAGATGTAAAAGATTGTGACGGGTTTGGATAGGCTGGATGGGGAGAGGCGGTTCCCACTATTTGAATGTACTAGGGGACACAGATATAAGCTTTTGCGCAAGAGATTCAGGGGGGACGTGAGGAAAAACGTTTTTACGCAGCAAGTGGTGAGGACCTTGCCCTCACTGTTGATGGAAGTGATGGAAGCGGAGGCACTCAATGTTTTCAAGGAGAGACTGGATAATCACTTGAGGGAAATAAACTTGCAGGGCTACGGGGATAGAGCGCGGGAATGGGACTGTCTGGATTGTTCTACAGAGAACCGTCACGGACTCGATGGGCCGAATGGCCGCCCTCTGTGCCGTTATGACTCTATGACTCTATATCAAAATCAGATCATCTGGCCATTTTCACTTTGCTGTTTGTGAGTGCTTGTTCGCAAATTGGAAGGTACGTTTCGTACATTAAATCAATGACTACACATCAACATTTGCTGTGTTGCGCTTTGAGACGCCTGGCACTATATAAATGCAAGTCTTTCCTTCTTTCTCACTGCATCAATTACTGGTCTGCCTTCGAGCTAACTGAAGGAGTTTTGTGCTCTTATCAATTGATGAATTATTTCCACAGATGAGGCCTCAGAAATGCTTTGTCACTTACATTTCGACAACAAAACTTTATCCCCACTATAAAATGCTGGGCTCCTGCAACTAAGTAGAATGATAAATACGTGAAGTAATCACGAATCCATGAGTTTCACAGAAAGCATGTTTTCCTATGTAGAGAATATCAGTTGTTTATCCCATTGACCTGTGATGAAATGCAGGACCAGAAAGATGTCACTCGTAGAATCATAGAATCTCACAGAAGAGAAGAAGGCCAGTCGGCCCATCGCGCCTCCGCTGCCTCTCCGAATGAGCTCCCCAATTAGTCCTACTCGCCTGCAGATGTTTCCTTTTGAACTCTAAGTCCAATATCCTTTTGAAAGTTACTATTGGACCTGCTTCCACCGCAATTTCAGGCAGTGAATTGCAGATCACAACAACTCGCTGAATAAATGAATTTCTCCACATCTTACCTCTGGCTCTATTGCCGCTTTCCTGAAATATGTGCCCTCAGTTTACCAATCCTTCTGCCAGTGGACACAGTTTCGCCTCATTTACTCTAACAAAACCCTGCATGGTTTCGAACGGTTTTGCTGGAAAATAGTATCTTTGCAAGGCCTTGGTCACAAGTTTCAGGCTCCCCAGACATCCAGGCAGCAGAGAGTTGTAGGTGCATTCTATTAATTTACAGATATGAATGGCGTGTACTGGTTCAGCGAGAGGCCTATAACTAGAGAGAGAGGGTGCAACGCGAGTGTTTAGAGCAGAGGAACCAACTCCAGGCCGATCCTTTCCGAGGCACACTGGGCAACACGGCGGCACTGAATCGGCTAACTTCCCTCTGAAGGTTAACCCAAAAGTCAGCAGGGCCTAACTGCAGCCCACTGCCTGACTGGGAGGAGTAGAGGTGGGATAAGTGTTGCACTTGTGCCAACATCCGTCACTATTATACGCTTGATTATGGTATCGACGATTTTGGCCGTTTGCTTTTTCTTTTTTTCTTTTATTGAAATATCTTGACAATGAAATAAACAGTCCACCTAATCTCAGTCTTGTGCTTGTATTGTTCACACCTGCTTTACCCGACATTGTGACCTTTACTGATAGTGAATGCTCAGTGACGATGGGGAAAGGGTAGTGATTCCCATTCAGAAGTGATGAAGTGTGTGTGGGGGGTGGGACCCGAAATAGATTTCTGATACTGAAAGAGCTTCAGTTGCTTATTTAATGAATTTCACAATGAGACTGAGTGGGTATTTTGCGGCGTTTTTCAGCTCCTCTCTGAATTTACTCTGGGTCACTACATAGATACAGGTGTTGGTGCAGGAGCTGAGGAGCTGCAGCATTGCTCCTGCAGAGGCCGTGATATAGGCTGGGTCATTCGCAGTGTAATAGTTCAGGTTGCTAATTCGCTGATAGAGATAAAACACAACGTCTGTCATCCACAGCACTATAAAGCTGCCCGATATGGTGAAGAGTAAAATCATTGATTTTCTTCGGTTCTCCATCTCTGGGTCTTTGTGATCCTCTCCATTGCTGCGGCCCCGGAGGCCCCTGCGGACTCGACTGGCCACTAAAATGTATCTGACGGTCAGAGAATTGAGCAGCAATATCAGAACGAAGGGGACACAAGGCACCAGAATGCGGTGAAAGAGTTCGAACACGGTCCACGAGGGGGTAATGTACAAGTTCAGTGCCGTGCTGCATCGCCAGGGGACGTTATTAATGACAAAGCGAGGTTCAAACCGAAAGTACCAGGGGACACACTCTAGACAGGCCAGCCCAGTCACCGTGCCGATCACCACGGCCGCCGTTCTCTCGGTGCAATATCTTGTTTTCAGGCTTTGCCAGCATATAGTTACAAATCGATCAAAGGTGAACGCGACCGTTAACCAGACCGAAACCGTCGTGGCTCCATAACGCAGGAATTCATTGAGGCAACATATGGGAGTAGAGTCCAGTAAAGAACCGGCATAATAATAACAGACCCTAAACAATATCACATCGGAGAGAACGACCAGGAAATCGGCCGCTGCCATGGCCACCAGGTAGCGAGTGATGCATTTGGAGAGATCGCACTTTCCTCGACACAGGATCACAATCGCCACCAGGTTAACTGCAAGGGAAAAAAACAAGGAAAATACCCGAACAAACACAAAAGCGTCAATGAGAGCAGATTTCCCTGAGAGTTGATGTGTTGATGTTTTATCCAGCAATAGAAACCTGTCCCTGTATCCAGAGGTCTGGAATAATGATCCGGAGACACGAGTTAAAATCCCATCACTGCAGCTGTGGAATTTAAATTCAGTTAATTAAATAAATCTGGAATAAAAAGCTAATATCAGTAATGGTGACCATGGAACTACAGGATTGGAACAAAACTCCATCTGGTTGACTAATGTCCTTCAGGAAAAGAAATTTGTTGTCCTTACCCGGGCTGGCCTATATGTGACTCCAGACATACAGATACGTGGTTGACTCTTAACTGCTGTCTGAAATGGCCTAGCAAGCCTCTCAGTCATACCAAAACAGCTAGTAAAAACAATAGGAATATAACCGGACGGAGCACGTGGCATCGACCTCGGCACCAGATTCGGAAGTGGCGAAGGCCCAGTGAACCAGTCCTCCTCACTAAAACCTGGGGACTTATGCCACAATTAGTAGCGCAGCCCCAGAGTCTAGTCATGCAACAGACTGACACAGTCATGCCGACAGAATCACACCTGTCAGCCTACATCCAAGACTCCTCCATCACTGTCCCTGGGTGTATCCTGTCACACTTGAATTTCAGACCAAACAGAGTTGGCGGCACAGTTTATACAGTCGAGAGGGACTTAACTGGGAGTCATTAAAAATGTTCTCCAATTAAATATTGGGAAAACCGAAGCCATTGGTTTCAGTCCCTGCCAAAAAAACTCCTTTCCCTAGGCATTGGCGCCATCCCTCGCGCTAAAATCTGCCTGAGGCTGAGCCACACTGTTCACAACCTTGGTGTCATATTTAACCCTGAAATGAGCTTCCGACCACATATCCGCAGCATAACAAGGGCCGCCTACTTCCACCTCCACAGTGTCGCCTGTCTCCGCCCTTGCCTCAGCTCATCAGCTGCTGACTCCCTTATCCATTCCGTTGTTACCTCTCAAATTGAATATTAAAAAACATTCCTGGCTGGCCTTCCACATTACACCCTATGTAAACTGAGGTCATCCAAAACACGGCTGCCCTTGTCCTAACTCGTACCAAGTCCTCTTCTCCCTTCATTCCTGTGCTCGCTGACCTACATTGGCTCCCGGTTAAGCAGCGCCTCGATTTCAAAATTCTCATCCTTGTTTGAAATCCCTCCCTGGCCTCGCCCCTTCATATCTCTGTAATATCCTACAGCCCAACAACCCTCCAAGGTATCTGCGCCCCTCTAATTCTGCCCTCTTGAACACCCCTGATTATAATCGCTCAACCATTCGTGACCGTGCCTTCTGCTGTTTTGTCCTAAGCTCTGGAATTCCCTACCAAATCTCTCCGCCTCGCTTCCGCTCTTTCCTCCTTTAAGACGCTCCTTAAAACCTACCTCTTTGAAGAAACTTTTGGTCAGTGTCAATTTTTTTGACTTAAAATACACTTGTGCAGAGCCTTGGGACGTTTTACTACGTTAAAGGCGCTATATGAATAGAAGATGTTGTTGTTGTTAACATTGACTCCAGGCCCCATGAAGTCTCTCGATTTCAGGCCAAACATGGGCACGGAATCATCTTGCTGATTACCACGTGCTACCTTCCCTCAGCTGGTGAATCACTACTCCTCCAATTCTAGAGGTGAGGTGAGAGTGACTGCATTCAACATCAAGGCAGCATTTGACCGAGTGTCGCATCAAGGTGCCCTAATATAATTTATGTTAATGGGAATCAGGAGGAACATTTTCCACTGGGTTGGGTCATACCTACCACAAATGAAGATGATTGTGGATGTTGGATGCCAAGCATCCCAGACCCAGGACATCGCTGCAGGAGTTCCACAGGGCAGTGTCCTAGGCACAGCCATCTTCAGGTGCTTCATCAATGACCTTCCCTCCATCATAAGTACAGAAATGGGGATGATCGATGATAATTGCTATTGCTGAGTGGCATTCGCAACGTCAATGATAATGAAGCATTCCATGCCCACATTCAGGCTTAGGTTGATAAGTTGCAAGGAACATTCGCGATCCCCAACTGCCAGGCAATGACTATCTCCAATAAGAGATAGCCTAACCAACGCCCTTGACAGTCAATGGCAATACCATCGCCGAATCCCCCACCTTCAATATCCTGCAAGTCACCATTGACAAGAAACATTACTGGACCAGCCAAATACATACGGTGGCTACAAGCACAGTTCAGAGGCTGGGTGCTCTGCGGAGAGTTACTCACCTCCTGCCTCCTCAAATCCTTTCTACCATCAACGGGAATCAGGTGAAACTCTCCACTGGCTGGAGTCATAACTAGCGCAAAGGAAGATGGTTGTGCAAGTTAGAGTCCAGTCTGCTCAGCTCCAGAACTCCCCTGCAGGAGTTCCTCAGGGCAGTGTCCTAGTCTCAAAAATCTTCAGCTGCTTCATCAATGACCATCCCTCCATCTGACTCTCAGAAGTGGGGATGTTCACTGATGATTGCAAAGGGTTCACTTCCATTGGCAACTCCTCAGATAATGAAGAAGTCCATACCCGCATGCAACAAGCACTGGACAACATTCATGCCTGGGCTGATAAGTGCCAAGTAACAATCGTGCCTAATATGTGCCAGGAAATAACCACCTCCAAAAAGAGAGAATCTAACCACCTCCAT
The DNA here is from genome assembly GCF_052327205.1 of Somniosus microcephalus. Taxonomy (NCBI): domain Eukaryota; kingdom Metazoa; phylum Chordata; class Chondrichthyes; order Squaliformes; family Somniosidae; genus Somniosus; species Somniosus microcephalus. The sequence goes on along the minus strand of NW_028225186.1, from coordinate 38,225,472 downwards.
TTTACATTCAACGGCATTACCATCGCCGAATGCTCCTCCATTTACATCCTGACGTTCACTACTGACCATAAACTTCACGAGACCAGCCACATATATACGGTGGCTACAAGCGCAGGTCAGAGGTTGGATAATCTGCAGCGACTGACTCCTCTCCTGAGTCGCCAAAGCATTTCCACCTTCTACAAGTCACAAACAGGAGTGTGATGGAATACTCTCCTCTTGCGTCGATAAGTGCCGCTGCAACAGCACTGAATAGCACTGCAACAAACTAGGAAAAGCAGCCCGCTTAATCGCTACTCCAGTCAACACATTAAACATTCACTCATTCCACCAATGGCGCATCGTGGTTGCAGTGTCTTCCATCTATAAGCTGCATTGCAGCAACACGCCAAGGCATCTTTGGCAGCACCTCCCAAACCCGCGACCTCTAACATCTCGAAGGACAAGGACAGCAGGCGTATGGGAACACCACCCTTGTGAGTTGGAAATAAATCGCAGTTATTTCATCATCACTGGGTCAAAAACCTGGACCTGGCTCCCTAACAGCACTGTGGGGGTAGCTTCACCTCATGGACAGCAGCAGTACAGGAAGGTGGCTCGCCAGCAAGTTCTCAATGGCAATTAGGGAACGGCAATAAATTCTGGCCATGCCAGCGACTCCCACATGCCATGAATGAATGATAAGAACGAAAATCGTAGAATGCCACAGCACAGAAGGAGGCCATTCGGCCCATTTTGCCTGTGTCGTCTCTTTTAGCAATCCAATTACTCCCACTCTCCTGCTCTTACTCCACAGCCCTGCAATTTTTTACTCTTCAATTATTTATCCAATTACCTTTTGAATGTTACTATTGAACCTGCTTCCAGCTTCCTTTCAGGCAGTGCTTTGCAGATTATAACAACTCGCTGCATATAACGGTTCTCCTTATCTGCTACTGCCTCTTCTGCCAATTAATTTAAACCTGTGTCCTTTGGTTACCGACCCTCCTCTCACTGGAAACAGTTTCTCCTTATTGCCTTTATCATTACCCTTCATAAATTTGAACACCTCCGTTAAATCTCCCAATAACCTTCTCTGTTGTAAAGAAAACAATCCGAGCTTCACTGAACTCGCAACCTAACTGAAGTCCCGCCAACCTGGCACGATTCTAACAAATCTCTTCTGCACCCACTCTAATATCTTGACGTCATTCCTGAAGTTTGTTGCCTGGAATTGGACGGAAGATGCCAGCTGGGGCCGAACCAATGTTCCATAAACGTTGAGCTTAACATCCTTACGTTTCCAAAATGTTCAAATGATATATCAGCCATTCCCTCTACCTCCACAAGTTAACATATATTCTGGTCCCTAATCGGCTCACCCTTCCTTTGACTCCCAATTTGCCTTTTATACGATCGTAAAATACTTTACTTTTCCCCTTTATGTTGCTTGCTAATCTTTTGTCATATATTCTATTTGCCCCTCTTATTTCCCTTTTCCAGTTCTCTTATGCATGTTTGTATTCCCCTTTTTTCTTTATAGTATTATGAACCTGACATTTAACATAAGCCACCTTTAACTGTTTAATTTTAATCTCATAGTCATCCAGCGAGCTTTTACTTTGGGAGCCCTTCCTTCCACCTCATAGGAATGTGTCCACACTGTACCCGCACTATCTCCTCCCTGAATGCCTCCCAGTGCTCAATCTTTGTTCCAAATCCACCTGGGCCAGATCTCCTTTCAATACCCAGAAGCTAGCCTTATTTCAGTGCAGGCTCTTCAGAGATGAGAAACAATCACCCCGACAAGTGCTGTAGTGGAGAGCTGTTCCTGCAACACCTCATGACATCAGTACATGACAGCACGAGGAGATAAAGTAACATAGTTTTAAACACTGAAGTATTTACAAGTATCCTGAGACAATGAAACTCCCATAGCATGGAGTGTGCTCACTGCCTACAATCCAGAGACAACTGCTTGCCATTGAATTATCAGAACATATAAAATATTGATCAGATCCTGTCGCAACCAGCCTGTGTCACTCGGCATAGTTCCCCACACACAGTGCAATATAAAGTTAGACATGTTCCTTCATTAGATACCTGAACTCCAACAGACCTGCTCAATCTGGAGCAAAGTTTGTTAGCGGATCAAGAAAAAACGAAATCACCACCGGGAGATATAGGCCCCTGGCGGAAATTCAACAAAAGTTCACCATTGGAGAAAAGACTCAGGTGAAATAACGAGGCATCGAATGTGCGATTGGCTGAAGGGGTTTCAGTAAATAGGCGACAGGACTGTCTAAATTTCCTTTACACTGAACAAACGTGTGGCATGGCTTACCGAGAACACCGGCTACTGCAATAAAGGCATAGTAAACGAATTCGATATGAAGAATTATGAATTGTTGAGACATTATTTGTGAGAAGCGATGATTCTGGTGGATGCTCTGGATGGCGCTCTAACCTGCTCTTCTCCAAGGAGCTTCTTTATACAGAGAGGGAGCCCCCGCTGAGACTGGCAGGTTGCATAATCCCTCCTATTTATTTATGGATCCGAATATTCCTGAATGCATTCCATACATGGTGACACGCCAATTAAGAAAACATATTTGCCATCTCATTATGAAATCCCAAGATATGTACTCTGCTCAGGGGGCGCGCTGAGCTCAGGCAGCTGAACTAACCTGTTTAATTCTTACAGTGGGATTTCTGCATTAAACTTGGGCTCGTCCCTTATTGACTCATACAGCTGCATATAGTTGATTGTATGCTATATGTCCAAACTCCATCCGTTTAAAATATCATTTCAATCCTTTAGAATACCTTGTTCAAAAATGTCTTTTTAATATTTCACTGTATTGGGGCGTCGCTGGTAAGGCCGATGTTTATTGCACATTCCTAGTTTCCCCCCAGCAGTTGGTGATGAGCCTTCTATTTGAATTGAATACTGGGCCTTAGAGGGTTAAATTACCAGGACAATTTCCATAAACTTGGATTGTACACAACCACACCATGCTATTTCCTGTTAAAATCTTACTTTTGCAGCAGAGAATTCTTCGAGTTCTTTAAACATCTCCTGCTGTTTTAGATATTTTACTTTGATTATAGAGCTGTCCGTGTTATTAGACTACAGAAATAAAGAATTCGATAGAATCATAGAATCTTACAGCACAGAAGGAGGCCATTCGGGCTATTGTGCATTTGCCAGCTCCTTAAAAGAACTATCCAATTATTCCCATCACCTTCTCAATGAGGGAAGATAATAACTGCTGACCTTGCCAGTGACGGCCGCATCCAAGGAACGAATCTAAAATCTACCTGCTTTTTTCCCCAAATGCCCCACAATCGTTTCCACTTCAAGTATTTATCCAATTCCCTTTTGAACATTACTCTTGAATCTGCTCCCACCGCCATGTCAGGCAGCGCATTCCAGATCACGATATATCACTTTGTAAAGAACCATTCTCCAAATCTCCCCTCTGCTTCTTTTGCCAATTACCTTAAATCTGTTTCCTCTGGTTACCGACCCTCCTACCAGTGGAAAAATGTTTCCTTTTTACTCTATTAAAAATAAACTCTCATAATTATCAATAGCTCTATTAAATTTCCCTTTCAACTTCTAGGCACGATGGAGAACAATCCCAGCTTCTCTAATCTCTTCACGTAATTGAAGTCGCTCATTCCTGGAGCTATATTAATAAATCACCTCTACACCTTCTCCAAGGTCTTTACATCCCTCCTAATACGTGATGAACAGAATTGATCATAATACTGCAGCTCCGCCTTAACCAGTGATTTATAAATGTTTAGCATAAATTCCTTGCTTCAGTTCTCTGTTTCTCTATTGATAAAGCCAGGTACCCTGCATGCTTTATTAACAGTGTCAGCAACTTTTCCCACAACTTCAAAGATGTGTTTACCTAAACCCCTGTTTACACACTCTCTTAGCAGTCCTTTTGAAATTTTACCATTTAATTGTTATTGCCTCTCCTCGTTCTTCCTTCTAAAATGCATCACTTCACAATTCTCAGCATTAAAATTGCATCCACCTGTGTCGGCCCTTTTCACCAGTCTGCCTGTCTCCTTCTGAATTCGGTTACTATCCTCCTCACATTTTATTATATTTCCTAGTTTGTTTAAAGTTTGCAATGATGCCCTGTGTACCCAAGCCCAGGTCGTTCGTATATTTTTGAAAAGAGCAATGATCCCAATAGCGACCCCTGGAGGGCACTACTGCACACCTCCCACCAGACTGAAAAAAAGCAATCGTTCACCTCAACTCACTGCTTTTTTTATTGTTTCAACACTGCCACTGCCTCTTAAACGCAGGGCTGCAATTTTTCTAACAAATCTTCTATGTGGCACTTTATCAAACGCCTTTTGAAAGTCCATATACAAAATCACATACCGCACTACACTCATCAACTGTCTGCATCACTTCACCAAGGAATTCAAATAAATAAGAATTGCCTGTAACAAGTGTGTGTTGGCTGTCATTTATTAACACACGTTTATCCGAGTGACAATTAATGTGTCCCTGATTATTGACTGTAAGAGTTTCCCATTACTGATGTTTGGCTAACTGATTTGGTCCACAGATGCAGAAAGGTTGTTTTAAGTGGGTAGGCAGTGCTGCTGACCTTCTGAGTATTGCAGGAGTGTGAGCTGCCCTCAAACATTTTGCAAAGAAGATGCAGATGTGCCGCTCTAGCCAGTTATTTAATGATAACATTTGAAAGTGTTAATAAAGATGTGAAATGAGACTGTATTGGGGGGAATGAAGCAAATCTGTGAATTGGGTCCTTTTGACTTTGGCGATGGTATACAATGGGCAGCATAGCACTCGCCGCCCAACAGACATCTCTCCCGAGGGTTCTTTCTATTGGAGTCAGCATATTGTGGAACTGGTGGCTGCTCTGATATCGCCGGTTCATGTATGCAGTGCCTATAATGTAGTAAAACGTTTAACATGAGCGTTACACAAAACAAATTAACTCTGAGCCCCATAAGGAAATATTGCGACAGTGACAAAACATATTTTTCAAAGAAGTAGATTTAAGGGAGATTCTTAAAGGAGGAAATAGAGGCAGAGTGGCAGAGAGGTTTGGGGAGGGAATTCCACTGCTTAAAAGAAAGAAATGAAAGACTTGACTTTATATAGCACCTTTCACAACCTCAGGGCTTTTCAAAGCGCCTTACAACCAATTCAGTACTTATTTGAAGTGAAGTCACTGTTGGAATGTAGGAAATGTGGTAGCTAGTTTGCGCACAGCATGCTCCCACAAACAGCAGTGTGATAATGACAAGATAATCTGTTTTCGTGATGTTGTTTGAGGGATAAATATTGGCCACAGGACACCGGGGTGAACTCCCCCCTTTTCTTTTTGGAAATAGTGCAATAGGTCCTTCGACGTCCAACTTAGAGGGCAGACAGGACCTCGGTTTAACGTCTCCTCTGAAAAAATGAGACAACCGACAGTACAGCACTCCATCAAGTCTCTGCAGGGCGATGTGAACCCATAACCATCGGATCCAAAGGCAATAGCCCTACCAACTGAGCCACGGCTTACAGTTAGGGCTTAGGCAGCTGAAGGCATGGTTGCCAATAGTGGAGCGACTAAAATCGGCGATTAATTTGAGGACTGTGCATATCTGGGGAGCTTTTTGTGCTGGAGGAGGTTACAATGTTAGGAAGGGGCGAGGCCATGGAACGATTTGAAAAAAAAGATGAGAATTACAAAATTGAGGACTTGCCGGACCGTCACCCAATGTCGGTCAGCCAGCACATAGGGTGTTGGGTTAACCGGACTTGCTGCAATTTAGCACATTGTCACCGAGTTTTGGGTGACCTCAAGTTTACGTAAGGTTGACCGTGGGAGGCCAGCCAGGAGTGCACTGGAACATCCACGTCTAGAGGTAACAAAGGCTTGGGTGAGGAATTGAGCAGCCGATGAGCTGAGGCAGGGGTGGAATCGGCCGATGTTACAGAGGCGGGAGCACAACATAACAACCAATCCGTGTTCAGATGTATTAGGAGGCGCAACAAGCAATAACATTATATCCTAATAATGTGTGCAGTATTGTTGGATAAAGTCCCAGCAAAGAATAATACATTTGCTGCATATTATCTCAGCTGATGAATCATTGAAGCTGCAGTTTCGCTGTTCACTGCGCACAGCAATCGGTTATCTGGAGTCTGAGTCACGTTTGTGTATTGTTGCCTGTCTCACATTTCTGACATGGGTCCGCCATGGCTCAATGCATAGCTGTCCCCCCTCTGAGTCAGCGGAATGTCTGTTCAGAGAGCCACTTCAGTGACCTGAGCACAAAGTCTAGGCTGACACTCCCGTACAGTACTGAGGGATGGTTTCACTGTGAGAGGGGTCGTACTGAGGGAGAGCTGCAGTGTCAGAGCATCAGTACTGAGACATTGCTGCTCTGTCAGAGGGGCAGGACTGAGAGAGCACCACACTGCCGGAGGGTCTGTACTGACGCAGTGCTGCTCATTTATCGCTCAACCCGCCTCACTGAGAAAACTGTCTGTTCATTTGTCCCAGTGCCATGGAAAGAGTGCAACGGCGATTCACCAGGCTGATACCTGGAATGGCGGGAATGACCTACGAAGAGAGATTAAATAGTTTGGGCTTGTACTCACTGGAGTTTAGAAGATTGAGAGGGGATCTCATCGAAACATATAAAATTATGGCAGGCCTGGACAGGCTGAATTCAGAGAGAATGTTTCCAATGGCCGGGGAGCACAGAACCAGGGGCCACAGTCTAAAAATAGCGGGCAAATCATTTAAAACAGAGATGAGGAAGAATTTCTTCACTCAAAGAGTGGTGAGCCTGTGGAATTCCCTGCCACAGAGGGCTGTGAAGGCTAATTCAATAAATATTTTCAAGAGAGAATTGGATATATTTCTGAAGGCTAAGGGGATTAAGGGTTACGGAGAAAAGGCGGGGACGGGGTACTGAACTGGTAAGATCAGCTATGATCTCAGACGAAGATCAGCCATGATCTCATTGAATGGCGGAGCAGGCTCGAAGGGCCGAATGGCCTACTCCTGCTCCTATCTCTATGTTTCTATTTGTGGGGCTTTGCTGCGTTACAATTGGCTGCGGTTTGCCCTTGAAATACAAGAGCGCCTAATTGATTGGCTGCAAAGTAGCTTTGGGAAGTGCTGAGGTTGTGAGAGGCTCTTTATAAAGGCCAGTCTGACCTAATGCTAATGTTGCTTTGTCCAAGTAGCAGTATTCGCGTGAGCTGACAGTGACGTTACTGATTTCGGATCATTCTGTTCCTTGTAGTGACTTTCCTGCTTTTGGCGAAGGGAGAATTTTTTTTTATTCAGATGGTGGATTGCGCATCCGGGAACCTTCTCCAAAGTCACGCTCAAACACTGTCAATGATATCAGTGGGCGGCAAAACAGAGAAGACCGAGAATTGTGCGTTATACTCCAGCAATGGCTAGATCAGTTCCTGCGGCAGACAAAATATCATCAATGAGATTTGTGCCCAAGCCCTTCTGGATATCATCCAATCACGGTATGCCACTGCAAAGAAGGTGGCCATTTGGCCCATTGTGCCTCTGACAGCTCTTTGTTAGTGTTCTTCAATTAATACCACACCCCTGCTCTTTCCCCATAGCCCTGTATTGTTTCCCATTCAAGTAGTTATCCAATTCCCTTTTGAAAGTCACTTTTGAATCTGCTTCCATCGCCCATTCAGGCAGCGCTTTCCAGATCACAAAGACACACTGTGTAAAAATATGTTTTGTCATGTCGCCTCTGGTACTTTTGCCAATCACCTTAAATCTGTGTTCTCTCGTTGCCGATCATACCGACTGCAAGAGCTTCAACAAATATGTAAAAAGAAAAAGATTAGTGAGTACAAATTTAGGACCCTTAAAATCAGAAACGGAAGAATGTATAATGGGTAACAAGGAAATGGCCAAGCTATTAATCAAATTACTTTGGTTCCAACTTCGTGGAAGATGACACAAATAACTCCCCAGAAATGTAAGGGAACCAAGGGTCTAGTGCGAAGGAGGAATTAAAGGAAATTAGTAATTGTAAAAAAATAGTGCTGTTAAAATAATGTGACTGAAAGCTGATAAATCCACAGGGCCTGATAATCTGCATCCCAGAGCAATAAACGAGGTAGCAATGGCAATAGTGGATGCTTTGGTTGTCATCTTCCAAAATTCTATAGATTATGGAACAGTTCCTGCAGATTGGAGGGTGGCAAATGTAACCCCATTATTTCAAAAAGGAGGGAGAGAGAAAACAAGGAACTACAGACCGGTTAGCGTAACATCCATTGTATGGAAATTGCTGGAGTCTATTATAAAGGATGTGATAACAGGACACTTAGAAAATGCCAACGGGATTAGAAAAAGTCAACGTGGATTTATGAAAGGGAAATCGTGTTTGACAAACCTACTGGAGCTTTTTAAGGATGCAACTGATAGAATAGATAAGGGAGAAGTAGTAGATGAGGTGTATTTGGAATTTCAGAAATCCTGTGATAAAGTACCACACAACAGGTTTGTGTGCAAATCTAAAGCACATGAGATTGTGGGTAATATACTGGCATGGACTGAAAATAGGTTCACAAATAGCAAACAGGGTGTTGGAATAAATGGGTCTTTTTCGGGTTGGCAGGCTGTGACTAGTGTGGTACCGCAGGGATCAATGCTTGACTCCAGCAATTCACAGTATATAAATATCAATGATTTGGATGCGGGAGCCAAATGTAATATTTCCAAGTTTGCTGATGACATGAAACTAGGTTGGATCGTGAGTTATGAGGTGCATGCAAAGAGGCTTCAAGGCGAATTAGACAAGTTGAGTGACTGGGCAAATACATGGCAAGTGCAGCCTAACGTGCGAGAATTGTGAAGTCATCACTTCCGTAGGAAAAACAGAAAGCAGAGTATTATTTAAATGGTGATAGATTGGGAAATGTTAACGTAAAAGAGGACCTGGGTATCCTTGTACATCAGTCGCTGAAAGCAAACATGCAGGTGCAGCAAGCAGTTAGAAAGGCAAATGGCAACGTTGCCTTCATTGCAAGAGGATTTGTGTACAGGAGCAACGATGTCTTACTGCAGTTATACAGGGCCTTCGTGAGACCACACCTGGAGTACTGTGTGCAGCTTTGTCGACTTTCCTAAGAAAGAATATGTTTGCCATAGAGGAAGATTGGTTCGACTAGGCCTATCTTCAATAGAGTTCTGAAGAATTAGAGGGAACTCATTGAAGCGTATAAAATTCTGACAGGGCTAGAAAGACTGGATGCAGGGAGGATATTTCCCCTGGCTGGGAAGTCTAGAACGAGGGGTCACAATCTCACGATACGTGGAAGGACATTTAGGACTGAGATGAGGAGAGATTTCTTCACTCAGAGGGTGGTGAACGTGCGGAATTCTCTACCACAGAATGTTGTGGAGGCAAATTCACTGAAATTATTTAAGAAGGAGATAGAAAGCTTTCTAGACACAAAATGGATCATGGGGTATGTGGAGAGAGCGGGATTATGGTATTGAGATAAAGGATGAGATATGAACATATTGAATGGTGGAGCAGGCTCGACGGGCTTATGCTCTACCCCTTGTCCTATTTTTCTATGTTTCTATGTTTCTATTCAGCCACTAGAAAGAGTTTCTCCCTATTTTTTCTATCAAAATCAATCCCGATTTTGATCACATTTATCGAAACCCCTTAACCTTGTCTGCTCTAAGGAGAATATCCCAGTCTCGCAACAAAGCTCAAGTCTCTCATCCCTGGTACCATTCTCGTAAATCTCCTCTGCGTCATCTCCTAATCCTTGACATCCTTTGTAAAGTACCCAGAATTAAACGGACTACTCAGGCTGAGGTAAACCAGTTTTTTTAATGTAAATGTTTAGCATAACTTCGTTACTTTTGTAATCCATGCTTTATTAATAATGCCGAGGATTCCACATGCTTTTAACAGCCTTACCAACTAATCCTGCCACCTTCAAAGATTTGTGTACCTACTCACCCAGACCCCTCACTTCCTGCACCCCCTTGAACATTGTAGAATTTAGTTTATATTGCCTCTCCCCATTCTTCCGAACAAAATGTGTCACTTCTCACTCCTCTGAGTTATATTTCATCTGCCATGTGTCTGCCCATTTCACCAGACTTTCTATGTCCTCCTGGTCTGTTATGATCCTCCTCGTTATTTACTGCATATCCGAATTTCGGATCATATTCAAACTTTAAAAATATCCCCTATACACTCAAAGCTGTTCACAGTAATCGAGGTGTGTCCTCACCAAGGTCCTGTATAATTGAAGCTAGACTCCCTTACTTTTATACACCAAACGTCTTGCAATAAAGGCCAACATGCCATTTGCCCTCCTTATTGATTGCTCTACTGGCATGCTAGCCTTCAGTAATACTTGCCCAAGGATGGCGCAAATCTCGCTGAACATCAGAATTTAAAAGATTCTCACCATTTAAAAAAGTTCTTTCTTTCCATTTTCTTAAAAAAAATAATAACCTCACATTTCCCTACATTATACTCCATCTGCCACCTTGCTTCCCCTTCACTTAGTCTCTCAATACCCCTTTGCAGACACTTTGTGTTCGCCTCACTGCTGATGCACTATTAATTACTCAAAAGACTGAGGTTAAGCGAGTAACTAACAGGCTTTTATTAACAAGAGAATGAAGGTGTGCCTCGAGTGGTCGACCAGTCCAGAATACAGAGGGACTGTGGAGCAGTCACCTTTATACCTGGACTCGTGGGAGGAGTCAGCCGAGGCATGTACAGACATGTACCCAGTGGAATAAAAACACCCACACAGGCAGGTATAACAGTGGTTTACCACATTCACCCCTTGTTTAAAAATGAGTCCGGCGAGGTGAAGTGTATTAAAAGTTTGTGTATTGGAGTCTCTCCGGAGGTCTTGTCTGCCACTGTGATCGACGTGGCGACGGCAGGGGTAGTGAAGCTTCTGGCATCGAGTCCCGCGTAGGCTGGGTCACTGGTGTGTAGTCCTCGTGGGTGTCGAGCGGGTCGCGGGGCCCAGGCATGCCGTCTGCTGGGGTTGGATAATGGATCGTGGGGGGGGTGGTAGTGGGTAGTGGGTTATTGGTGCCCCCGAAGGTGCGAGGTCTCGTATGGAGACTGTGTCCTCCCACCCATCCGGGTACGCAATGTAAGCATACTGGGGGTTGGCGTGGAGGAGGTCGACCCTCTCGAACAGGGGTTCCGTTTTATGGGTCCTCACGTGTCTTCTCAGTAGGACCGGCCCTGGGGACGTCAGCCATGGTGGTAGCGATGCCCCAATGTGAACTTCCTTGGGAAGACAAACATTTTCTCATGAGGGGTGGCGTTAGTGGCAGTGCAGAGCAGTGACCGAATAGAGTGGAGTGCATCGGGGAACACATCCTGCCAGCAGGAGGTCGGAAGGCCCCTAGACTTTAAGGCTAGCAGGGCGGCCTTCCAAACTGTCGCATTCTCTCTTTCCACCTGTCCGTTCCCCCGGGGCTTGTAACTGGTGGTCCTGCTTGTGGCAATACCCCTAGCGAGCAGGTACTGGTGGAGTTTGTCGCTCATAAACGATGAACCCCGGTCGCTATGGATATAGCTGGGGAAACCGAACAAGGTGAAGAGGTCATTCAGACATTTAATGACCATGGCACTGGTCATGTCCGGGCAGGGGATGGTGAACGGGAAACGGGAGTACTCATCAATAATGCTGAGGAAGTACACATTGCGGTCGGAGGAGGGGAGAGGCCCTTTAAAATCAACGCTCAGGCGCTCGAAGGGGCGAGTGGCTTTTATCAGGTGAGCCCTGTCTGGTCTATAAAAGTGCGGTTTGCACTCAGCGCAGACTTGGCAGTTCCTGGTCATGGTCCTGACCTCCTCAATGGAGTAAGGCAAGGTTGCGGGCCTTGATGAAGTGGAAGAACCTGGTGAACCCCGGGTGGCAGAGGTCATTGTGGAGGGGCCGCAGTCTATCGATCTGTGCGCTGGCGCAGGTGCCACGCGATAGCGCATCCGGGGGTACATTGAGCTTCCCAGGCCCGTACAAGTTCTCGTAATTGTAGCTGGAAAGTTCGATTCTCCACCTCAAGATCTTGTCATTTTTGATTTTGCCCCTCTGCTTGTTGTTAAACATAAAAGCAACTGAACGCTGGTCAGTGAGCAGGGTAAATCGTTTTCCAGCCAGGTAGTGCCTCCAATGACGCACAGCTTCCACAATAGCCTGGGCCTCCTTCTCAACAGCGGAGTGTCTGGTCTCCGGGCCCTGGAGGGTTCGTGAAATGAAGGCCACGGGTCTCCCCGCCTGATTAAGGGTAGCGGCCAGGGCAATGTCAGATGCATCACTTTCCACTTGGAAGGGGATGGATTCGTCCACTGCGTGCATGGTGGCTTTGGCATTGTCTTCCTTGATACGGTGGAAGGCTAAGCGGGCCTCTGCCATCAAGGGAAAAGAAGTGGACTTGATCAGCGGACGGGCCTTGTCCGCATAGTAGTGGACCCACCGGGCGTAATAGGAGAAAAACCCTAGGCAACTCTTCAGGGCCTTGAGGCAGTGGGGCAGTGGGAGTTCCATAAGGGGATGCATCCGGACGGGGTCGGGAACGATGACTCCGTGTTCCAAAACACAGCCAAGGATGGCAAGGCGGGTTGTGCGGAATATGCACTTCTCCTTGTTATACGTCAGGTTCAGGAGTTGGGCGGTGCAGAGGAATTTTTCGAGGTTTGCGTCATGGTCCTGCAAGTCATGGCCGCAGAAGGTCACATTGTCCAGATATGGGAAAGTGGCCTGCAACGCATTTTGATCGACCATCCGGTCCATCTCCCTTTGGAAGGCGGACAGTCCGTTCGTGAAGCCAAAGGGAACCCTAAGGAAGTGATGGAGGCGGCCGTTTGCCTGAAAGACAGTATACTGGCAGTCCTCAGGGCGGATAGGGAGCTGCTGGTACGCTGATTTCAGGTCAATGGTCGAGAAGACGCGTTACTGCGCGATCTGGTTGACCATATCAGTTTTGCGGGGTAGTGGGTAAGCATCCAGCAGGCTGTAGCGATGTATTGTCTGGCTGTAGTCGATGACTAGGCACTGCTTCTCGCCGGTCTTAACGACCACAACTTGCCTCGCCAGGGGCTGCTGCTGCCCTCAATAATCTCCTCCTTCAGGAGCCGCTCCACTTCGGTTTTAATCAAATCCCTGCCCCCGGCACTGTATCGCCTGCTCTTTGTGGCGATGGGCTTACAGTCGGGGTGAGGTTAGCAAACAGTGGGGGGTTGTGACTCTGAGTGTGGAGAGGTTGCACCTGGTGCGTGGTGGGCAATTTGGAAGCTGCTGGCTGCGGACTGTGAGTGGGGGGAGGGTTCCACCGTACGCCATCGTAACACTTTTAAGGTGGCACTGAAAATCTAACCCCAGTAGAACGGCAGCGCAGAGGTGGGGCAGGACCAGAAGTTTAAAATTATCATACACATTCCCGTCTACTAAGAGTGTCACCACGCAGTAGCCGCCAATGTCCGCCGACTGGGACTCGGAGGCCATAGAAATCCGCTGGTGTGCAGGCAGGTCTGGGAGAGAGCAACGCCGCACCGTGTCGGGGTGGATGAAGCTCTCCATGCTCCCAGAGTCAAAAAGGCAGGTTGTTTCGTGACAATTTACCTTAATGTCCATTGTGGACCGGGCCAGTTGGTGCGGTCTCGCTTGGTCCAGCATAACGGAGGCCAGCCTAGGGGTCTGTGTGTCGCTGCGTGTATCAGATGAGGCAGAGTTGGGGGCCTGCTGCATCCCGGCTGGCGCCCAAGATGGTGGCATCCATGATCCCCATGTGGCTGGAGGTGTCCAAAATGGCTGCTGTTCCGGTGGTTCGCACATGGCTGGGGAGGCCCAAGATGGCGGCCCGCACGGCCCACACACGGCGCTGCTGGGGTTCGGGGTGGCTTTGGCCCTGCAGATGCTGGCGTAGTGTCCCTTCTTCCCGCAGCCCGAGCAGATCGCGTTTTTCGCCGGGCAGCGCGCTCTGGGGTGTTTGGCCTGGCCACAGAAGTAGCATTTCTGGCCTTGGGACACTGCTGCGGTAGTTGGGATGTGGCTGGGGTGGCACAGCGCTATGAGACGGTCCTGCTGTGTCTCAGGCTGCCGTTCCCCGTGGCGTCCACGGTGCAGAGGAGTAGGCATCCATGCCCCGGTAGCCTGCATCCAATGATAGTGCGAGTTCAGAGGCCTTGTTGATGTCGAGATCACTCTGCTCCAACAGTAGCTGTCGGGTGTATTTGGACCTGTGGCCCGCTACAAAAGCGTCCCGGATAAGTTCCTCTGTGTACACGGCGACCTTTACAAACTTACAACCACAGGCCCGGCCAGGCACAGACAGTGCCTGAAGGTATTCCTCGGTCGATTCCCCAGGTTGTTGTTTACAACTCCCCAGGAGGTGCCTGGCGTATACCTCGTTCACTGGGTGCGTGTCCTGGTGCTTGACAGCAGCTGTGTATGAGGTCGCATCCTGGATGACCGAGTACGCTCGGTGGTTCACTTTGGAGTTCAGGACATCCAGTTTGTGCTCATCCGATTTGACCATTGCGGCGGAGGCGATCAGGAAGCTTTCAAAGCATCTAAGCCAGTGAGAAAACTTGATGGATGCGTCCGCCTCTCGATGGTCTAAGTCCAGGCATGCTGGTGTGAGGATCTGCTCCATTATAAAAAAATCTTGCTAATAAAATTGATGCGCTATTAATTACTCAAAAGACTGAGGTTAAGCGAGTAACAAACAGGCTTTTATTAACAAGAGAATGAAGGTGTGCCTCGAGTGGTCGACCAGTCCAGAATACAGAGGGACTGTGGAGCAGTCACCTTTATACCTGGACTCGTGGGAGGAGTCAGCCGAGGCATGTACAGACATGTACCCAGTGGAATACAAACACCCACACAGGCATGTATAACAGTGGTTTAACACAACTGCATACTGTCCACCTAGTTTGTTTCATCAGCAAACATGGATACATTACACTCAGTCCCTTCATCTAGGTTATTAATATAGATTGTAAATAGCTGAGGCCCCAGCACTGATCCTTGCAGCTCCCCACTAGGTACAGCCTCCAGTCCTTCCAATTAACTGAAGTCCGTCATCCGTGTCTCATACTGGTAAATCTCCCCACGGCTTTGACATCCTTTCTAAGTGTGAGGCCCAAAGCTGCACACAATACTCCAATTAAGGCCTAACCTATGATTTGTAAAAGTTTAGCATGACTTCCTTTTTCAGTGCTCGATGACATATTTACAACGCCAGTATCCCATAGGCTTTCTTAACCGCCTTAACATATGGCACCTTCAAAGATTTATAAATATGCACACACACCCGTTCCCTCTGCTCTAGAACACACCTCAAAATAATACCCTTTTAGATTGTACTGCTTCTGCATGTTGTTCCTCCAAAAGTGCAACACTTGAACATTTCACTGCATTAAATTGCACCTGACGTGTACCTTTTCATAGTCTGTCTATGTCATCCTGAAGACTGCTACTATCCTGCTCACTTTTCCAATTTGTGAATCATCCGCAAACTTCGAAATTGTACTCCCTATATCCAAGTCCACGTCATTTATACATAATGAAAAAATCAATGGTCCAAATAACGAGCCCAGGAGAGCGTCAATGCTTACTTCTCTGCAGTCAGAAATAAACATCCGTTCACCATTGCTCTCTAACTCCTATCCCTTAGCCAATTACATACTCAAGTTAACACCATTTATTAAATATTATGTGCTACTATTTTCTGACTAAGCTTGTTACGTGGTCATTTAACAAATGCCTTTTTAAAGTCCATATATAAAAAATGTTTTGCACTGCCTTCAGCAACCTGGTCTGTGCTTCACGAAATAACTCAATCAGGTTAGTCAGACACGATTTGCTTTAACAGAGCTGTGCTGTCGGTTGCTTATTAACCCATGTTTCTCCAATTGAGAATTAACTTTCATCTTGACAATGCTCTCCAGTAGTTTTCCCACCATTGATGTTAGACTGATTGGCCTGTCGTTGTCAGATTTATCCCTCTCCTCTTTTTGAACAGGGGTGTAACATTTACAGTACTCCAGTCCTCTGGCACCACTCCCATGTCCAATGTTGATTGAAAGTTTGTGATCAGAGCTTCTGCTATCTTCACGCTTGCATCCCTCAGCGATCTAGGGTGCTTCCCATCTGGACCACGTGACTTGTTAACGTTGAGTGATGGCAACCTATTTAGCACCTCTTTTCTAGTTTGTTGGACCCGATCCAATATCTATGATCCTCTCTTCTCTGCTGCAAATTAACTTCATCCTATTTTTTGTGAGTACAGCTGTAATGCTTATGCAGTCCTCAGTCCTGCCCTCGGCCTCCACGTTAATTAATGAATGTGTTAATTTATTTTGGGGAAGAGACATCTTACGTGGGTTATACGTGGATGCACATCTTTCTCTGATGGATTATTGACCAACAAGAGGTTGTAATACTCACCCAACAGACATTATTGCCGTTAGGTATACCAGTAAAAAACAATGATTTACACTGACCACATGTTCCCGACGTGATTAAACACAGTGGAGGTTTACAGGCAACTCTAGCCGCAATGACGACCAGGAAACGCTGCATCAACTTTATATCTGTTATTCGAAATTTGGCAGTTAGCAGATGTTACCGTGTTGAAGCAATCCCGTGACTCAGAGCCGAAGCACAGAGAGGAAGTAGAAACACTCAGAGACCCTCAACAATGGCGTCCGTGAACTCTGGAATAAGGCTGAGCCCGCTCATCCCATTCCTGCTGGCAGTGATGGGTTGGACTGGGCATGATCCAAGTTTCACTGGTTGAGTTGCGGAATGTTGAGAACGAGCAATCCCCACACCAATTCCTAAATGTCATTCAGGCGGCAGCTCGTGTTGTACAAAATTTAAGTAATGGACCATGGGGATGGTCACCAACTGCTAATACTATCACCTTCATTTGTGTGGATAGAGGCAATGAAAGCAACTGAGAGACACTTGTAAGTATGTAAATATTTAGGATAAGGAATTACATCTGTTAAATCTGAGCCCAAACTCCCGCTATCATCTGAATGGAACTATGATTAGTCCTTGTTGTAATATCATCATTCATGTCATTCTCAACGAAAGTCACCCCAGACACGTCAAATATTTTCTTACTGTCAAAAAACCGAACCTGAAGTTTGCAGTGTGTTGATATTTCTCGTTATTTGTTTGTAATTTTGTATATTTATCGTTTGGTTATAAATGAGCACCCTGAACGATACGGCGGGTTGGTGGGTTTGCTTCTTGTTCCCCTTTCCATTTCCAGCCTGTCTCTCTGTCTGTCTCCACCCTCCACTGGTGATCTAAAGCAGGATGACAAGTCATCCTTCATGGGCAGCAGCAGGGAGCAATAGTGTGCAACAATCCTTCGAGCTGCGTTTGAATCCAAGTCCCAGATATTGTGACACATGTCCCGGGGATTGAGGCTGTGTCTAAAACCCTGTTATTGGTTAACCCCTTCTACAGGATATGAACCTAATTCCCCGCGTTTCAGGAGTGGTATCTGACACTGTGACAGTCAGTGCGCAGGCTTGACTTCAAACTGGAAAAAGAGGGAAAGGAAATAAATTGAATTATTCACGCCTTTCACCGCCTCAGGTCGTCCCAAAGGGCTTCACAGCCAATGTAGCACTTTTCAAGTTTAGCCATTGTTGCAGTGTTGGAAACCCGACCGTCAAGTTGCATATAGCAAGGTCCCACAACCAGCAATGCATAATGACCAGATAGTCAGTTTTTTGGATGATTGGAGGATAAATATTGGCCGGGACACAGGGGAGAACTCCCATGCTCTAATTCAACCTATTTCGTATGTGTACTACATTTTTTCAATAAATGATACTTTTTGGTAAGAAAATCAGCAGTTATTGTCATCTGAATGGAAGTACGCTGTGGATCATTGCAGGGATTGATTCTTAGAGCTTTAAAGGAAACAGCTCGGGTTGATGGGGCTGTAATAAAACACTTGTGTTTGGTCCAGTCTGGGGTGCCCTGCCTCAGGAAGGATGTCAAGGCCATGTAGATGGCGCAGTAGAGACTTCCTGAGAGGCTACTTGAGGGAGAGGCTTTAATTACGAGAATAAACTAGAGAAATCAGGACTGTGTTTACTGGAACAGCGAATGTTAAAGGAGCTTTCATAGAAGTGATCACAACCATGAGAGGCTTTGATAAGGTAAATAGGAAGAATTACACAAGCGGATTAACATTAAAAGAATAAGGGGAAGATTTACATCATTTTACATTTACAGATGGATTTTTAAGGACCAGATGTGAGATGAGGAATTTCTTTTGACATAACTACTTGTTATGATCTAAAATTCACTGTCTGAAAGGGTGCTGGAGTCAGATTCAATAATAAATTGGAAAATGAATAGGATGAAGGCATCAGGATAAAAATCTGCAGTCCTATGGATCAAGGGCAGGGGAGTGAGATGAATTGAACAGCTCATTCCACGATGGGCCGAATGGCGTCTCTCTGTGATGGAAGATTCTATGATGCGATGATTCCAGAAACGTTGCTGGAACCAGAAAGCATTCAAATATTGAACAGTATAGTGCACAATTGTTTCAGCAAGAAAATTAAACTAAAAGGAAATGGGGAATGGGGAAATGGATTGTTTATTCAAAAATCCTAAACAGGCATGGAAGGCTGGATGGTTTCAATGCCCACGGTAAAATTCAGAATTATATCCCATTAAATCTCACAGAAAATATCTCTGAAAATGACTACAGCGCATCATATAGTATGCAACTTAATTAGTAAAGTTAATTCGCCTCCTGCACCAGCGTTCAACAGATTAACGAAGAATCCATTTGATTAACCCTGCTTCTCTAAACCATTAACAAACTTTTTTTTCATTTTGAGACATAACAGTTTGACATATGATTGCTCTGAAGAATTGGCCTCTGCTCACAATGAGAACTCTGGGTTATTGGACATGGACCTCAGCGCGAATAAAGTAACTGATGCAGGTGTTGGACTTCTGTGTCAAGTGGTGAATAACAGCAACTCCAAAATCCAGTGTCTCAGGTGAGTGTCTGTCAGTATTATGTTGCCACTTCCGGTGGATGATTTACACTCTGGACTGAGAACGTGGGGATAATTCTCTTATCTCCTGGAATAGCTGCTCTTCGCAGTCTGCAGTTGATGACCCATGACCAGTGCTGTGATGTAACTATGGGCTTTCGCCTATTTAAGGCAAACCTTTACACAAATTGAATGTTCTTTTGTTCACACTTGGTGTTTTTCCACATTCATCATAGAATCATAGCTTCATGGAATGGTACAGCTCAGAAAGTGCACATTCGGCCTATCGTGTCTGTGCCGGATCTTTGAAAGAGCTGTGCAATTAATCCAACTCCCCTACTCTTTCCTCAAAGCCCTGCAGATTTTCCATTTTCAAGAATTCATCCAATTCCCTTTTGAAAATTACTATTAATCTGCTGCCACCTTCTTTTCAAGTGCAGTCCAGATCATAACAACTCACTGTAAAAAAAATGTTTCCTCAAGTCGCCACTGGTTCTTTTGCCAATCACCTTAACATCTGTGTCCTTTGGTTAGCGATCCTCCCGCTAATGCAAAAAAGTTTATCTTTATTTACACAAGCAAACTCCTTGAAAATTTTACACACCACTATTAAATCTCCTGCTAACCTTCTCTGCTCCAAGGAGAATCACCCCAGCTTCTCCAATCTCTCCACATAACTGAAGTTCCTCATCCCTGTAACCATTATAACGGATCTCGTTTGCACCCTCTCCAAGGACATTCTTCCTAATGCGTGGTGCTCGGAATTGTAACAATAATTTGGCTTTAAAACTGTCTCTATTTATGTAGCCAGGCATTCCATATCCATTGTAGCAGCCTTCTCAACTTGTCCTGTCACCTGCAATTATTTCCACATGAGAACCTTCAGGTATCTCTTTTCCTGCACTCCCTTTAAAAGTGTACCATTTAGTTTATACTGCTGGTACTCATTCTTTCTATGAAGTTGCATCACTGCACACTTCTCTGCGTTAAATTGCATCTACCATGTGTTTGCCTAGTTCACCATTCTGGCTGTGTCCTCCTGAAGTCGGTTTCTATCCCACTCACTGTTTACTACATTTCAACGTTTTGTATCATCTGCAGACTTTGCAGTTATGCTGTGTACCGACAAAAAGGGCCTTTGTCTATATTGGTGTTTGTAAAAGAGGGGCCAACCAGATGTACAATTCTGCAAATGCTGCTGGTCACATCCCATCTGGAGTATTGCTTGTAGTTTGGTCATGTAGGGCTAAACACTCCCTTTAATTGTATGAAGAAAATGCTTAATTTGAGAGAGCATTAAACTCTGCAAAAGTATCCTGACCATCATGGAGCCGAGAGAAATTTTGAGGATCTTGACCTTGCATTTCTCTGCAAAGGGAGTTGTATCCAGCTGAATGAGTCAATGTTCCAAGGATTATAATGATGATTGACAATTCTATTACAGGAAAACAGTGCACAGTGATAAAAGGTTCAAGGACCAGGGAGAGACGTTGAAACATCCAGGCGCTGTAGCACCACCGCTGACTGGAAGCTGTAATTGCAGGGATAAATCAGGAAAGGCTTTGGGGTGAACGAGATCATGGGCGGGGATGCAGAACAGGCGATATTGTATTGGTCGCCCAGATACACCCAGCCCGATAGACAGTCCCATTTAGTTCAAGATAAAGGAATATCAGGCCGGTCGGAAAATGCGATAAGTCGTTCTGCGTCCCTGCCGAAGTCCAGTTCCACCCATCTTGCATTTATATCACGCCTTGCACGACCTCAGAACGTCGCAAAGCGCTTTACAGTTAAGTCATTACTTTTGTGGTTTAGTCACTGTTTTCATGTAGGAAAGGCGGCATCGAATTTGATCCCAGATCCCAGATACAACAATGTGATAGTGTCAAAATATCTGCTTTAGGTGCTGGTTGAGGGATAAATATTTTCTAGAAAAACAGGTAGAAATACGCTGCTCTTCTTCCATTCGTGCCATGGGGGTATTTTGTGGCCAACTGAGAGGGCAGAGGGGTCTTGGTTTTGCATATCATCCAAAAGACGGCTTCGCTGACAGTGCAGCACTCCCTCAGTACTGCACTGGTACTGTCAGGCTTTATGATCGGCGCAAGACCCTGACGTGGGATTTGTACCCATGACCTTCTTGCTCAGAGGCGAGAATGCAACAACTGTATCACTAATACCAGCAACCAAAGGTAATCCAATAACTTTACTTTTATGTCCTTTATAAACGAAGCCAATTTTCAGTGCCTGTTTTCTGTCATCATATGTTTTCTTCGAGTGATCTCTCCACCAAGTGCTGCCCAAACCTTGCGTCCCTTATTATTAAAGTTAGAACAATAAACAGACTTCAACTTAACTTCAACGCTCTTGGAGACTCGGGGGCAAAGTTCCTCTGTGGGGCCCTCAAAGATCAAAATGCTGGAATGGAAGAACTAAGGTAAAATGTGCCTGTGTATTCACCAAAAATTATCAAGGTAACACATGTGAAATGAAAGAAAACACTCATTTGTAAGTATTAGGCTCAGTATTAGGACCACTGTTCTTTTAGTTATCTATTAATGACGTGGACTTGCAAATAGTGGCATAATTTCACAGTTTGCAGATAACACAAAACAGTAAGGAGGATCGTAAAGGACATTAGGAGGACATCGACAGATGGGTGAAAATGGCAGACACATGGCAGATGCAATTTAAAACAGAGAAGTGTGAAATGATACATTTTGGTGTGAAGAATGAGGAAAGAAAGTATAAAGTTAATAGTACAATTTTAAAGGGAGTGCAGAAGCATTGAATGTACGTGCACAAATCTTTCAAGGTGGTGGGACAAGTTGAGAAGACCATTAAAAATCACGACGGGTTCTTGACTTTATTAATAGAGGCATAGAGTACAAAAGCAACAAAATTATGCTAAATATTTATAAAACAATAATTAGGCTTCAGCTAGAGCTTTGTGTCCAAATTCAGGACACCGCACGATCGGAAGGATGTCAAGGCCCGGGAGAGGGAGCAGAGGAGATTTACGACAATGGTTCCAGGGATGAGGAAATTCAGTTATGTGGAGAGACTGGAGTCATTCTCCTTAGAGCAGACAAGGCTAAGAGGAGATAAGATTGATGTCTTCAAAATAATGAACAGTTTTGATAGAGTAAGTAATGACAAACTGTTTTCATTGACAGAAACATTGGAAATCAGGGAACAGAAATTTAGGTTAAAAAATATTATGCAGCGAGTTGTTGTGATCTGGGATGTGCTGCCTTAAATTTCGGTGAAAGGTCATTCAATAGTGACTTTCAAAAAGGAATTGGATTAATACTTGAAGGCAAACAAATTGCAGGGCTATGTGGAAGAACAGGATAGTGTGACTAATTGGTCAGCTCTTTCAAAGATCAAGCACATAGAAATATAGAAGATAGGAGCAGGAGTAGGCCATTCAGCCACTCGAGCCCGCTCTGCCATTTAATGAGATCATGGCTGATCATCCAAATTCAGTAACCTGTCCCTGCTTTCTCCCCATATCACTTGATCCCTTTAGCATCAAGAAATATATCCAACTCCTTCTAGAAAATATTTAATGAACTGGATGCAACTGCCCTGTGTGGTAGAAAATTCCACAGGTTCACCACTCTCTGGGTGAAGAGATTCCTCCTCATCTCAGTCCGAAATGGCTTACCCTTATCCATAGAGAATGACCCCTGGTTCCAGACTCCCCCACCATCGGAACATTCTTCCTTCATCCAGTATGTCTAGTCCTTTTAGAATTTTAAATGTTTCAATGAGATCCCCTCTCATTCTTCTAAACTCTAGCGAATATAAGCTGCATAGACCCAATCTCTCCTCATACGTCATTCCTGCCATCACAGGTATCAGTCTGGTGAATCTTCGCTGCACTCTCTCCATGGCAAGAATATCCCTCGTCAGATAAGGCGAACAAAACTGCACACAATACTCAAGGTGTGGTCTCACCAAGGCCCGGTACAATTGCAGCAGGACATCCTTGCTCCTGTATTCGCTATGAAGGCTAACAAATGCTTTGCCTTCTTAACCGCCTGCTGCAGCTGCATGCTTACCTTCACTGACTGGTGCACAAGGACTTCCGTGTCACGTTGCACTTCCCCTTTTCACAAGCTATTGCCGTTCAGATAATAATCTGTCTTCCTGTTATTGCCACCGAAGTGGATAACCTCGCAGTTATCTACATTATATCGATAGCAAAATGCTGCAGATGTTGGAAATCCGAAATAACAACAGAAAATGCTGGAAAAACTCAGCAGGTCAGGCAACATCCGTGGAGAGAAATTTGAGTTGACGTTTCGGGTTGGACCCTTCTTCAAAACTGGAAAGAAAAGAAACTAGATCGAAGGCAGGGCTGCGATCGGACAAAAGAATAAAAGAAACAGAAGAAGTAAAAGAGATTAGAAACTAGACGAGATGGTAATAGGCTGGGATTACGTGTAAAGTGTACTGGCAGGGCAAAAGATAGCTGCCAGGTGTGAGAGAGAAACAAAAGGAAAGGGGGGGGAAAGGAGTGGAACAATTACAAGAGAAAATGAAATGGGGGCCGAGCTTATGATCTGAAATTGTTGAACTCGATATTGAGTCCGGAAGGCTGCAGACTGCCTTATCGGAAGATGAGGTGCTGTTCCTCGAGTTTACGTTGAGCTTCCGTGGAACAATACAAGAGGCCAAGGACGGTGAGGTCCGAGTGGGAATGGAGCGGTGAATTAAAATGACAGGCGACCGGAAGCTCGGGGTCACCCTTACGGACTGAACAGAGGTGTTCCGCAAAGCGGTCACCCAATCTGCGTTTGGTCTCCCCAATGTAGAGGAGACCGCATCGTGAGCAGCGAATGCAGTATACTAGATTGCGAGAAGTACAAGTAAATCGCTGTTTCACCTGGAAGGGGTGTTTGGGGCCCTGGACAGTGGGAAGGGGGGAGGTATAGGGGCAGGTGTTACATCTCCTCCGCTTGCACGGGAAGGTGCCAGGCGAAGAGGAAGGGCTGTTTGGGGTGATAGAGGAGTGGACTAGGGTGTCTCAGAGGGAGCGGTCCAAGCGGAATGCTGAAAGGGGAGGGGAGGGGAAGATACGTTTGGTGGTGGGATCACTTTGGAGGTAGCGGAAATGCCGGAGGATGATCCGTTGAATGTGGAGGCTGGTGGGGTGAAAGGTGAGGACAAGGGGAACCCTATCGTGGTTCCGGGAGGGAGGGGCAGTGGTGAGGGCAGAAGTGTGGGAGATAGAACTGACACGGTCGAGGGCAGTGTCAACCACAGCAGAGGGGAATCCTCGGTTGCGGAAAAAGGAAGACATGTCTGAGGCACTGGTGTGGAAGGTGGCATCGTCGGAGCAGATACGGCGGAGGCGGAGAAACTGGGAGTATGGAATAGAGTCCTTACAGGAAGCGGGGTGGGAGGAAGTGTAGTCCAGGTAGCTGTGGGAGTCAGTGGGCTTGTAGTAAATATTGGTCGATAACCTATCCCCAGAGATGGAGACGGAGAAGTCGAGGAAGGGAAGGGAAGTGTCCGAGATGGACCATGTGAAGGTGAGGGAAGGGTGGAAATTGGAGGCAAAGTGAATGAAATTGTCAAGTTCGGGGCGAGAGCAGGAAACAGCACCGATACAGTCATCAATGTATCGGAAGAAGAGGTGAGGGAGGGGACCCGAGTAGGACTGGAACAAAGATTGTTCCACATAGCCCACGAAAAGGCAGGCATAGCTAGGACCCATGCGGGTACCCATGGCAACACCTTTGATTTGGAGGAAATGAGTGGAGTTAAAGGAGAAGATGTTCAATGTGAGAACAAGTTCAGCCAGGCGGACGAGGGTCGTGGTGGATGGGGACTGGTCGGGCCTCTGTTCACGGAAGAAGCGGAGCGCCCTCAGGCCATCCGGGTGGGGGTTGGAGGTGTAGAGGGATTGTACGTCCATGGTGAAAAGGAAGCGGTTGGGGCCAGGAAACTGGAAACTGTTAAAGTGGCGGAGGGCGTCCGAAGAGTCGCAGATGTAGGTGGGAAGAGACTGGACAAGGGGAGAAAAGATAGAGTCAAGATAGGAAGAGATAAGTTCCGTGGGGCAAGAACAGGCTGAAACGATGGGTCTACCAGGGCAGTCCTGTTTGTGGATCTTGGGAAGGAGGTAGAAGCGGTCTGTGCGGGGTTGGGGAACTATGAGGTTGGTGGCAGCAGGGGGAAGATCTCCAGAGGAGATGAGGTCAGTGACAGTCTTGGAAACGGTGGTTTGATGTTCGGTAGTGGGGTCATGGTCCAGGTGAAGGTAGGAGGTGGTGTTGGAGCGTTGGCGTTCAGCTTCCGTTAGGTAGAGGTCAGTGCGCCAAACAACAATGGCCCCACCCTTGTCAGCGGGTTTAATGACAATGTCAGGGTTGGATCTAAGAGAATGGAGTGCTGCAAGTTCAGAGGGAGGTAGGTTGGAGTGAGTGAGGGGAGCAGAGAAATGGAGATGGCCGATGTCACGGCGGCAGTTAGCGATGAAAAGATCTAGAGAGGGTAAGAGGGCAGGGGGAGGGGTCCAGGTAGAACGGGAATTCTGCCCCGTTTCATTTGCTCGGCCCCCATTTCATTTTCACTTGTAATTGTTCCACTCCTTTCCCACCCCACCTTTCCTTTTGTTTCTCTCTCACACCTGGCAGCTATCTTTTGCCCTGCCAGTACACTTTACACCTAATCCCAGCCTATTACCATCTCGTCTAGCTTCTAATCTCTTTTACTTCTTTTGTTTCTTTTATTCTTTTGTCCGATCGCAGCCCTGCCTTCGATCTAGTTTCTTTCTTTCCAGTTTTGAAGAAGGGTCCAACCCGAAACATCAACTCAAATTTCTCTCCACCGATGTTGCCTGACCTGCTGAGTTTTTCCAGCATTTTCTGTTGTTATATCTACATTATATACTGCATTTGCCATGCATCTGCCCAATCAACCAACCTGTCCAAATCGTACTGGAGTTTCTCTGCATCCTCCTCACAGCACACACGCCCACCCAGCTTTGTGTCGCCTGCAAACTTGGAGATATTACATCTAGTTCCCTTGTCTAGATCTTTAATACATATTGTGAATAGCTGGAGTCCTAGGACCGATCCCTGCAGTTCCCCACTTTTCACTGCCTGCCACCCGGAAAAGGACCCGTTTATTCCAACTCTTTGCTTCCTGTCTGCCAACCAGTTCTCCATCCAAGACAACACCTAACCCCCAATCCCAAGTGCTTTAACTTTACACGCTGCTCTCTTATGCGGGACATTTTGAAAGCAATCTGAAAGTCCAAATACACCACATCCACTAGATGTCCCTCATCTAATCTACCAGTTAAATTCTCAAAAAATTCCATTAGATTAGCCAAGCATGACTTACCTTTTGTAAACCCATGTTGACTTTGTCCGATCCTGTCCCTGTTTTCCATGTGCTCTGCTATTACATCTTTTATAATGGACTCTAGCATTTTCCCCACTACCGATGTCAGGCTTACCAGTCTATAAATCCGCATTTTTTCTCTGCCAACCTTTGTAAATAGTGGGGTTACTTTAGCTATCCTCCAATCCATGGGAACTGTTCCAGAGTCGATAGAATTGTGGTCGATGACCAGCAATGCATCTATTACTTCTAGGGCCACTTCCTTAAGTACCCTATGATGTAGACTATCAGGCCTTGGAGAATAATCGGCCTTCAATCTGGTCAATTTCCCTAACGCCATTTCCCTACAAAAACAGTATTTCATTCAATGTCTCCCTCTCATTAGACCCTATATTCCACAATATCTCTGGGAGGTTATTTGTGTCCTCCCTTATGAAGACAAAACCTAAGTATGTATTTATTTCGTCTTTCATTTCTTTGTTCCCCATTATAAATACCCCCGATTCTGACTGCAAGGGACCTATGCTTGACTTCACAAACCTTTTTCTCCTCATATATCTATAGAGGCGATAGGCCGAATGGTCTCCTTCTGTGCTGTAAGATTCCATGATTCTAAGTCAAACTATTATAGAATGATACAACACAGAAGAGGCCATTCGGCCCAACCTGCCTATGTCGATTCTTTTGTAGAGTTATCCAATTTGTCATATTACCGCGCTCTTTACCCATAGCCCTGTAAAAAATCCTTCAAGTATTTATAAATTTCCCTTGTGAAAGTTACTATTGAATCTGCTTCCACCGCCCTTTCAGTTAGCACTTCCAGATCACAATACTCTCAACTCGCTGCATGAATTTTTCTTTCCTCATGTCTTTTCTGGTTCATTTGCCACTCGCTTTAAAAATCTGCTGTCTTCCATTTACCGACACTTCTGCCACTGGAAACAGTTTCTCATTTTTTATCCATCAATGTCTTTCATGACTTTGCACACCTCTATCAAATCTGCTCTTAATCTTCGCTACTCCAAGGAGAATAATCAAGATTCTCCATTCTTTCCACATAAATGATGTCGCTCCTCCTTAGTAGAATTCTAGTTAATCTCTGCTGCACAATCTCTAAGGCTTCGACATCCTTCCTAAAGTAGATTGCCCAGAATTGGATAAATAATCAGCTGAGGCCAAGCCAGTGTTTTATAAAGCACACTTCCCTTCCTCTATTTATAAAAGCCAACATGTGGTCAAAATATGTTTAATCCGCTTCAGCAAGTAAAAGACTTTTGGAGTGAGATAACAGGAGAATCATTCTGCACCAGAAACATCCAATAATCTCAATCAGAGAAGGAACAGGTACATATGAACTTGGATGATGAGTTTAGTAGTGAGATCAGTAGCTACATATATAAAAGGATCCGTGCGTCTGTATATCTGTCTGTCTGTTTGTCTGTCTGTCTGTATGTCTGTCTGTCTGTAAATCTCTCTGTCCGCTATACACTCAAAAGTTATAGAGCGCACCTACACATATGTTATATCAAAAGAAAGCTTATGATTAGGGGAGTCTCATACTCGTATCAACTTTTTGGTCAGACAAAAATTGTTCGGACAATATACAAAAAACTTTCAAAAATCCGCTCATTAGCGGTTGACCAATCCTACCGCTCATTAGCGTTGAGTGACATGATGGTTGACCAATCCTACACTTCAGTGTCCTGATGGTTGACCAATCGGGGCATCACGGGGGGCGTTTCATTCCGTGTGTGGACGGGACCTAATCCTGCAGCCTCACGAATCGTAGCTGCCATTTTTTCACTTCTTTTTCTCTACAGTGAGTGGGGCAGCTGTGGCAGCCTGCCGGAGTGGGAGGTGAGTTGGGGTCACTCGGGCCGGGCCTGACAACCATTCGGCCCAAGACACAGAGCAGAGGAGCAGCAGCGGCCGGCCGTCAACCACGCGACCCTGTAAACTGCCGTTTTACAAAAAAGCCTTGGCAACGCCGGGCCCCCCCAGCAAGTATCTATATATATATAATTGCTCTTCTGTCTGTCGGTCTGTCTGTGTGTCCGTCCACTATACACTCAAAAGTTATAGAGCATACCTCCATGCGTGTTACATCAAAAGAAAGCTTACGATTCCTGAACGGTCAGAAGCGTATTTATTTTTCGGTGAGACAAAAATTGTGCCGATGGTATCTAAAAAACGTTCAAAATTCCGCTCATTATCCCCTCAATAGCATTGAGTGATGTGAAGGTTGGCCAATCGTACAATCGAGCGACCCGACGGTCGACCAATCGCTGCGTCACGGGGGCGGTTTCATATCGTGTGCTGGCGGGCCATCCTACAGTTGAGTGACGTGATGATTGACCAATCCTACACTTCAGTGACCTGACGGTTGACCAATTGGTGCGTGTATGGGCGCGCCTAATTATTCTCAACTGAGGTGAGTGTCCGCCATCTTGATTCTTAATGATTTTTCTCCCCACTTTCTGTGTGTTTATTTTTCCCACTTTCTGTGTGTACCCCGTTAGGTTCTTTTGTGCAGTTGTCTTCTTAGCTATGGGGTGCTTAAAAACCTGAACTTTGATATTTAGGAATGTCTCTTTGTTGTAGTGGATGCTCAGGGAAGCCTGGGCCTCGAGTTCATCGGATTCCCTGCGCACCCAGAACCTGTCGAGCCTGCTGAAGTCCCTTGGCGTCTCACTCTCCCCCCCCCCCCATTCTCTCTCTCTCTCTTCCCCGCTCAGCCAGAAACACCGAGGGAAGAGGTAAGTGAGCTGCTGAGCGGCGGGCAGCATCTCTCTCTCCAGGAACCTGTCGAACCTGCTGAGGGCCCTCGGCGTCTCACTCTCCCCCCCAGTCTCTCTCTCTCTCTCTTCCCCACGCAGCCCGAAAGCCCGGGGGAAGAGGGAAGCAAGCAGCTGAGCAGCAGCGTCTCTCTCTCCCGGAACCTGTCAAACTTGCTGAAGGCCCACGGCATCTCACTCTCCCCCCCGAGTCTCTCTCTCTCTCTCTTCCCCGAGCAGCCCGAAACACCGGGGGAAGAGTTAAGTGAGCTGCTGAGTGGCGGTCGGCATCTCTCTCTCCCGGAACCTGTCGAAGCTGCTGAGGGCCCTCGGCGTCTCACTCTCCCCCCCAGTCTCTCTCTCTATCTCTTCCCCACGCAGCCAAAAAGCCCGGGGGAAGAGGGAAGCAACAAGCTGAGCGGCGGCGTCTCTCTCTCCCGGAACCTGTCGAGCTTGCTGAAGGCCCACGGCGTCTCACTCTCCCCCCCCCCCAGTCTCTCTCTCTCTTCCCCGTGCAGCCCGAAGGTCCGGGGGAAGAGAGCAGCTGAGCGGCGGCGTCACTCTCTACCCCCCACCGCAGCGAATGGCGTTCGTCTGCCGCCCGGCCAATCGGTTCCAAAGGCGTGGAAGAGAGCAGGTGCGCGGCGGCGTCGCTCTCTCCCCGCCCATCGCAGCGAAAGGTTTTCATCTGCCACCCGGCCAACCGGTTCCAAAGGCCCGCTGCGTTCACCATGAGCAACTCCGGGCTCACTTCGGAGCGATGGGCACCCGGCCTCCCGATTTCTGACTGACTCCGTTCTGGTACCGGAAAGGAGGGAGTGAGGGGAGAGGGAGAGGGGGAGGGAGGGAGGGAGATGGGGAGGGAGGGGGGAGGGAGGGAGAGAGAGAGACCGAGGAGGGGGAGGGGGTGAAGAGCGAGGAGGGGAGGGGGTGAAGAGCGAGGAGTGGGAGGGGGTGAAGAAGGAGTAGGAGGGGGGTGAAGATGGAGGAAGGGGGGAAGAGGGAGGAGGGGGGAGGGGGAGGGGGAGAAAGAAAAAGAGGGAAAAAACAGAGCAGGCCCCTCCCCTTTACCCCCCCTTTATCCGCCGCATTTACACCCCCCTTTACCCCCCTTTCCCCCACCCCATTTCCCCCACACCTTTCACCCACCCCTTTCTCTCTCTCCTTCCCTCGCTCTCTGTCTCTTCCTCCGTCTCTCTCTCCTTCCCTCTCTGTGTATCTCTCTCCTTCCCTCTCTGTCACTCTGCCCTCCCCTTCTCTCTCTCTCTCTCCTTCCCTCTCTCTCTCTCTCCTTCCCTCTCTCTCTCTCTCTGAGTCTCTCTCCTTCCCTCTCCCTCTCTGTTTCTCTCTCCTTCCCTCTCTCTCTCTGTTTCTTTCTCCTTCCCTCTCTCTCTCTCTCCCCTTCCCTCTCTCTCTCTCCTTCCCTCTCTGTCTCTCTCTCTCCTTCCCTCTCTCTCTCTCTCTCTCTCTGCTTCTCTCTATCTCTCTCTCTCCTTCCTCTCTCTCTCTCTCTCCTTCCCTCGCTCTCTCTCTCTCTCTCTCTTCCCTCTCTATCTCCTTCCCTCTCCAAACGTGGCGATAACGAATTTCTAGCCATTTCCCTCTCTCTCCCCCCAATCTCTCTCTCCCTTCCCGTCTCTTCATCTCTCTCTGTCTCCCAGACTCTCTCTCTCTGTCTCCCAGACTATCTATCGCTTCCCCCAGTCCCTCTCTCTCTCTCCTCCAGTTTCTCTCTCTCCCCGACTCTCTCTCTCTCCCCCTCAGTCTCTCTCTCGCTCTCTCTCTCTCTCTATCTATATCCCAGTGTCTCTCTCTCCCCCAGTCTCCCTGTCTCTCTCTCTCCTCCAGAGTCTCCATCCTCCAGTCTCTCTCTCCCAGTCTCTCCCTCTCCGTCTCTCTCTCCTCCAGTCTCTCCCTCCTCCAGTCTCTCTCTCTCCCCCCAATCTCTCTCGCTCCCCGTCTCTCAATCTCTCTCTCTCTGTCTCCCAGTCTCTCTATCTCTCTCTCTCCCCAGTCTCTCTCTCCCTTCCCCGTCTCTCTCTCTCTCTCTCGCCCCAGTCTCTCTCTCTCTACCCAGTCTCTCTCTCTCTCCCCCAGTCTCTCTTAATTCAATTCAATTCAATTCAAATTGCTTTATTGGCATGATAAGGTACACCTTATGTTGCCAAAGCATCAAAATACATTTATGGTTGAACACATAAACGCAGATCTATTCATACAGTGTATAAACAGATATATCCCTGAGTGTATAAATATACATTCGCATAATTTATATATACTCTTTTCTTAGGTTTACTGGTTGTCCCTCTGTTTATGGCAAGCTGTAACATAGTGTGCCGCTGGTGTTACACAATTTCTCTCTTCCCCTAGTAGGAATGGGAGTTTTTGGTCGTCATTCAAATTTCTGAATTCAGGGCATATTTGTGAGAATTTTTGGTAGAAATTCTCCCTGATGCCCTGATATTTTCCACAGGCTGTGAGGAAGTGCCTCTCTCTCTCTCGCTCCCCGTCTCTCTCCCCAGTCTCTCTCTCTCTCCCCGTCGCTCTCTCTCTCTCCATCTGTCTCTCTCCTCTCTCTCCCCCGTCTCTCTCTCTCTCCCCAGTCTCTCTCCCTCTCCCCTCCAGTCTCTCTCGCCCCCCAGTCTCTCTCTCTCTCCTCCCCCCAGTCGCTCTCTCTCTCTTCCCCCTAGTCGCTCTCTCTCTCTCTTCCCCCCCAGTCGCTCTCTCTCTCTTCCCACCAGTCGCTCTCTCTCTCTCTTCCCCCCAGTCGCTCTCTCTCTCTCTTCCCCCCAGTCTCTCTCTCTCTCTCCCCCAGTTGCTCTCTCTCTCTCTTCCCCTCGGTCGCTCTCTCTCTCTCTTCCACCCAGTGGCCCTCTCTCTCTTCCCCCCCAGTCGCTCTCTCTCTCTTCCCCCCAGTCGCTCTCTCTCTCTTCCCCCCAGTCGCTCTCTCTCTATCATCCCCCCAGTCGCTCCCTCTCTCTCTTCCCCCCAGTCGCTCCCTCTCTCTCTTCCCCCCAGTCGCTAATCAAAACCAAAGAGGATATAACCCCTGGGCCGGATGGTTTGCAGCCACGCATTTTAAAATGAAACTAGGGAAGAGATACCAGAGGCATTACTACACATATGAAATAATTCGTTAGATGAAAGTGTTGCACCAGAGGACTGCTAGATAGCTAACGTAATACCTATATTTAAGCAGGGTTATCGAAGTTGTCAAGGCAATTATAGAACAGTTCGCTTAATATAGGTGGTAGGAAAAGTAATGGAATCCCTACTAAAGGAGAAAATAGAACATCATCTAGAAAACAAAAATATAGTAATGAATAGTCAGCATGGATTTCAAAAGGTAAAGTCTTGTTGGTGGTAAAGCATCAGATGTAATTCATCTAGATTTTCAACAGGCCTTCGATAAGGTTCCCCATAATAGACTGATGAACAAATCAGAGAATGCGGAGTCAGGGGACGAGTAGCAGAATGGATAGTTAGCTGGTTTCAAGGCAGAAAGCAGAGAGTAGGCGTAAAGGTTAGCTATTCTCAGTGGCAGAAGGTGTTCCACAAGGATCAGTGCTGGGACCACTGTTGTTCACAATTTATTTTAACGATTTAGACTCCGGGATCCAAAACACAATTTCTAAATTTGCGGATGACACCACACCGGGTGGGGGGGGGAGAGGTGTGGTGGGGATAGTCAATACTGAGGAGGC
This sequence comes from Somniosus microcephalus, assembly GCF_052327205.1. Classification (NCBI taxonomy): domain Eukaryota; kingdom Metazoa; phylum Chordata; class Chondrichthyes; order Squaliformes; family Somniosidae; genus Somniosus; species Somniosus microcephalus. Next base: position 38,192,558 of record NW_028225186.1, on the reverse strand, counting down.
CTGCAACAAAATACATGAGGACATTAATAAACGTGCAGAATGTGCATGTAATTGGCAAATGAAGTTCCACACAAATAAATTCGAGGTATTACAGTTTGGTAGGAAGAATAGGGAGGTCACTTATTACTTGAAGGTTGTGAGTCTAGGTGGAGCAGCGGAACAAAGGGATCTCAGAGTACAAATATACAAATTATTAAAATTTGCGACACAGTTTAGCAAGGAATTAAAAAAGTAAACCATGCACTAAGGTTTATTTCTAGAGGTATAGCATTGAATAGTCGGGAAGTTATGCTAAACCTATATCGAAACTTGGTTAGACCACAATTGGTACGTTTCTGGCCGCTATCTTATAAAATTATATAGTGGCACTGGATAGGATGCAGAGAAGATTTACAAGGATGATACAAGAAATGCGAAGGCTTATATATAGTGAAGGATGAACAGACTTGGACTCTTTTGCTCTTGATGCAGAATGGGTTTCTCCCCTCGTGGGAAATCCAGAACTAGGGGGGCATAATTTCCCAATAAGGGGGCACCTCTCTCAGAGGTTCGTGAATCTTTGGAATTCTCATCCCCAGAGTGTTGTGGATTCTGGGTCATGGAATATGTTTAAAGTGGAGATAGACAGATTTTGGAAGTTAAGGGATTCAAGGGTTATGGGGAGCGGGCAGGGAATTGGAGTTGAGGCCAAGATCAGATCTGCCATGATCTTATTGAATGGCGGAGTAGGCTCGAGGGGCAAATGACATAATCCTGCTCCTACGTCTTATGTTCTTATGTTCGAAGGCTGAGGGTAATCTAATACAGGTCTTTAAATTTATGAAGGGTTTCTGATGGAGTGGATACAGAGCGAATGTTTCCACTTGTGGAGACGAGCGTAACTAGTGGCCATCAATATAAGATAGTCACCAAGAATTCCAATAGGGAATTCAAAAGAAACTTCTTTACCCAAAGAAACATGCGAATGTGGAACTCGCTAAAACAGGGAATGCTTGAAGCATAGAATATATGCATTTAAGGGGCGGTTAGACAAGCATTTGAGCTAGATGGGAACAGCAGGTTACCCTGATAAATTTAGAAGAGGAAAGTCGGGAGGATGCTCGAGTGGAGCATAAACGCCGGCATGGACTTGTTTGGCCGAATGGCCTGTTTCTGTGCCATATTTCCTGTATAATCCTATGTAATCACAATTACCATCACCCCTACGTTTGCTGACCTACATTGGCTCCGGTCCAGCAAAGCCTCCACTTTACAAATCTCATCCGCGTTTTCAAATCCCTCTGTGGCTTCACAGCTCTCTATCTCAGTAAACTCTTCCAGCCCTAAAACCACCCGCAACTCTCTGTTCGTCTGAATTCGGTTTCTGGTACAACCCCCCACCTCCCTATCCCTTACATAATAATATAAGAAATAAGAGCAGGAGTAGGCCATACGGCCCCACGAGCCTGAACCAGGGTGCTCACAACCTTGGTGTCGTTTTTGACCCCGAGAAGAGAGTGTAGCGACATATTCGGGCCATATCTAAGAACTCCTATTTAAACAGCGGTAACATCGATCATCGCCGTCCCTGCCTCAGTTAATCTGCTGCTGAAACCCTCATACTTGCCTTTGTTACCTTCAGAGGTGACTATTCCAATGCACCCCCGGCAGGTCTTCCCGCTTTCTACCCGACGTAAACTTGTGGTCATCTAAAGTTCCAGTGCCTTTGTGATAACTCGCATCAAATCCCATTCACCCATCATTGCTGTGCTCTCTGACTGACGGTGGCTCCCAGTTAAGCAACGTCTAGATTTTAATGCACTCATCCTTGATTTCAAATCCCTCTGTGGCCTCGCTGCTCCCTATATCTGAAAACTTCTCCAGCACTACATTATAATTGCTCCAACATTGATGGCAGTGCCTTCAGCTGCCAATGTCCTTAGCTCTGCACTTCGCTCTTTAAACCTCTCCACCTCTCTACCTCTCCCCCCTCCTTTAAGACGGTCCTTAAAACCTACCACTGCCATTATATCTCCTTTGGTAGTCCGGAGTCAAATTTTGATTTATAACGCACGTGTCACGTGCTTTTGGACGTTTTATTATGTTTTATGAATACAATTTGTTGTTATTGTTGTTTTGGCTGAAGCTGAACTAGATGGAACCTGGTCTTGTTTGAACTAGCAACTCCTGTGTTGTTATGTTGCAATGCAGAAGTGGAGGTGAGAGGAGTGGAGAAGGAAAGAAGGTATCGAGCAGTAGGGAGAAGCTCTGGTGTGAAATGATGATAAGATCAGGCCGGCACCATTGTCGTTTGGGTAAACAGTTTGAGGTAATCATGCCAATGACTACAGCTCCAGTAACAGGCATAATGTCACAACGGGTCATTAAAGCTTCACACTACACAAAATAATAGCTTTTCTAACAGTGCCTCTGCACCCAATGCCTCAACGGTTCTAACAGTTTTTCTGCACACAATGCCTCACCGCTTCTAACAGTTACTCTCCACACAATGTCTCACCTGTTCTAACAGTCTCTTAGCAGCCAAAGTCTCACCTGTTCTACCAGGCACATAGCACCCAATGTCTCACCTGTTCTAACAGTATCTCAGCACCCAATGTCTCACCTGTTCTAACATTCTCTCAGCAACCAATGTCTCACCTGTTCTAGCAGTCTCTCTGCACCCAATATCACACCTGTTCTAACAGTCTCTCAGCAACCAATATCACACCTGTTCTAACAGCCTCTCAGCACCCAATGTCTCAACTGTTCTTACATTCTCTCAGCAACCAATGTCTCACCTGTTCTAACATTCCCTCAGCAACCAATGTCTCACCTGTTCTAACAGTCTCTCAGCAAACAATGTCTCAGCTGTTCTACCAGTCACTTAGCAGCCAATGTCTCACCTGTTCTAACAGTCTCTCCGCACTCAATGACTCACCTGTTCTAACAGTCTCTCCGCACTCAATGTCTCACCGGTTCTAACAGTCTCTCAGCACCCAATGTTTCACATGTCCTAACAGTCCCTCAGCAGCCAATGTCTCCCCTGTTCAGCAGTCTCTCTGCACCCAGTGTCTCATCTGTTCTAACCGTCTCGCAGCACCCAATGTCTCACCTGTTCAACTGTCTCTATGCACCCAATGTCTCACCTGTTCTAACAGTCTCTCAGCACCAAATATCTCACCTGTACTTACAGTCTCTCTTCACCCTAAGTCTCACCTTTACTAACAGTCTCTCTGCAAACAATGTCCCTCCTGTTCTAACAGTCTCTCTGCACCCAATGTTTCACCTGTAATAACTGTCTCTCTGCACCCAATGTCTCACCTGTTCTAACAGTCTTTCTGCACCCAATGTCTCACCAGTAGTAACAGTCTCTCAGCACCCAATGTCTCACCGGTTCTAACATTCTCTCAGCAACCAATGTCCATCCTGTTCTAACAGTTTCTCCACAGCCAATGTCCCTCCTGTTCTAACAGTCTTTCTGCACCCAATGTCTCAACGGTTCTAACATTCTCTCAGCACCCAATGTCCATCCTGTTCTAACAGTCTCTCTGACCCCAATGTCTCTCATGTTCTAACAGTTTCTCCACACCCAATGTCCCTCCTGTTCTAACAGTCTCTCAGCACCCAATATCTGACCTTTTATAACAGTCTCTCTGCACCCAATGTCCCTCCTGTTCCAAAAGTATCTCAGGATCCAATATCTCACCTGTTCTAACAGGCTCTGCGGATCGAATGTCTTACCTGTTTGAAAAGTCGACTTATGGAACGAGTCATCCATTCTAATTGTGTCAGTATCCAGGAGAGTCATGCTCTGACAGTGTCGGTGACCAAGTAGTCTGCTCTCTCACATTATACAATGTTTCAGCCATGTTAAAGGTTTCTCAATCTCCATCATGACGAGTTCTTACATTCTCCCAGAACCAATCGTCTCACATGTTTTCAGCCTCCCAGGACCCATCATCTTACAAGCTATCAGTCTCCCAGAACTCATCGTCTCACATATTCTCAGTATCCAACGGATATACACAAATTCATTTGGTTTACCGTTTCATTTTCGATAAGTATTACCGTTAGCATCGGTTTATATATGTGAAAATTAAGTAGGTAAAATATTCGACTCCAATCTCAAGACATTTTATAATCCAACGTGTATCACGAGGATTAATGAAAGCATTGCTAAAATTTTTTTAATTTAGTCACGTGATTTCAGCGTCACTGGCATGTATTGCTCATAACTAATCGTCTTTGAGAAGGTGGTGTTGTTCGGCCACCTTGAGCTGCTTCAGTCCTTGTGCTGAAGGTACTCTCACAGTATTGTTTGGGAGGAAGTTCCAGGATTTTGAACCGCTTATCAACCCAAACCTGAACGTCGTCCAGGTCTGGCTGCATGCGGGCATGGACTGCTTCGTTATCTGAGGAGTTACGAATGGAACTGAAGACTGTGCATTCATCAGAGAACATCCCCACTTCTGATGCTATGATGGAGGGAAGGTCATTCTTGAAGAAGCTAAAGGTGATTTTGCCTTGGACACTGTCCTGAGGAACTCCTGCAACGAAGTCCTGGGGGTGATGTGATTGACCTCCAACAACCACACCCATCTTCCTTTGCGCTAGGGATGTCTCCAGCCAGTGGAGTGTTCTCCCCCTGATTTCCACTGACTTCAGGTTTTTCTCGGGCTCCTTTATTCTTTGCTCGGTCAAATGCTGGCTTGCTGTCAAGGGCAGTCAGTCTCACCTCACCTCTTGAAGTCAGCTCTATTGTCCATGTTTGCATCAAGGCTGTAATCAGGGCTATTGCAGAGTGGTCCTCGTGGAACACAAACTAAGCATTGGTGAGCAGGTTGTTATTGTGTAAGTGCCGGTTTATAGCACTGTGAATGACACCTTCCATCACTTTGCTGATGATGGATATCAGACTGATATGTTTAGGCTTGTACTGCTTTTAATAAATAGGACATACCTGAGCAGTTTTCCAATTTGTTGGATAGATGCCAGTGTTGTAGCTGTACTGGAACAGCTTGGCTAGAGGCACGGCGAGTTCTGGAGCACAAGTCCTCAGCTCCACAGTCGGAATAGCCTTTGATTTATCCAGTACCCCGCACCATTCCTTGATATCACATGGGGACAGTGGCAGCAGACCTGCGTGAAGCGGTGGCGGAGGAGCTAACTTAAACTGAGGCGGCAGTAGCAGGTAGGCTCCACAGTGGCGGTGGACCTAGGTGAAGCGGCAGCGGTGGAGCTAAATTAAACTGAGGTGGCAGCAGCAGGTAGGCCCTAAAGTGGTGGCAGACCTGGGTGAAGCTGCGGTGGTGGAGCTAACTTAAAACCGAGGTGGCAGAGCAGGTAGGTTTACAAATCTCAGAGCGGGAGAGAGAGAAGTAAAAAGTAATCGAAGTGTGACGTCGCTAGAAAACAGGTAAGTGATTGGTTGGTGAGTATTTCTCACTTTCTCCATTTTTCCGAACTTAACTCTGTGGTTTATAGTTTCTAAGCTCTCTGTGGTGTAGCGGCGACTGTTGGTAAACAAGGGCCTTGAGCATACCATTTAATTGTAGTTTAATTGGTGGGATTGATTAGATATAAATGAATTTAATTTAATTAAAGGGGAAGTCATTGCACCACAGCTTGGCCTCGTAGTATGCTCCACCTGCGCTATGTGGGAAATCACGGACACTTCCTGTGTCCCTGACGACCACGTGTGCAGGATGTGTATCCTGCTGCAGCTACTGGCAGACCGCATTGCGGCACTGGAGCTGCGAATGGATACATACTGGGGCATTTGCGATGGTGAGGACGTCGTGGATATCAAGTTTAATCAGTTGGTCACACCGCAGGTAAAGTTTTCACAGGCAGAAAGTGAATGGGTGACCATTATGCAGAGCAATAGGCGCAGGCAGGTAGTGCAGGAGTCCCCTGTGGTCATCCTCCTCGCAAACAGATATAGCGTTTTGGATATTGGTGAGGGAGATGGCTTATCAGAGGAAGGCAGCAGCAGCCAAATTCCTGGCAGCAGGGTTGGTTCTGCTGCACAGGACGGGGGGAAAAATAGGGGTAGAACTATTGTAATAGGGGATTCTATTGTAAGGGGAATAGATAGGCATTTCTGCAGCCGCAAGCAAGACTCCAGGATGGTGTGTTTTCTCCCTGGTGCAAGGGTCAAGGATGTCTTGGAGCAGCTGCAGAATATTTTGGAAGGGGAGTCTGAACAGCCAGTTGATTTGGTGCTTATAGGCTGCAAAGATACAAGTAAAAAACGGGATCAGGTCCTAAAAGCTGAACATAGGGAGTTAGGAGGCAAATAAAAAAATAGGACCTCAAAGGTAGTAATCTCAGGATTACCAGTGCCACGCACTAGTCAGAGTAGAAATAGAAGGACATTTCATATGAATACATGGCTAGAGGAATGGTGAAACGGGCGGGATTCAAATTCCTGGGACATTGGAACCGGTTCTGCGGAAGGTGGGACAAGTACAAACCGGATGGTTTGCACCTTGGCAGGACTGGGACAGATGTCCTAGGGGGAGTGTTTGTTAATGCTCTGGGGAGGGATTATACTGAAATGGCAGGGGGTTGGAAAGCTGAGCAGGGAGACAGAGGAAAAGGAAACAATGATAGAAGCAACATTCAGGAAGGAGGAAAACACAGGACGCAGTCAGAGAAATCAAGGGTTTAAATCAAACATGGACACTTTAAATATTAATTCTAAAATGTCTAAGAGCGTTAAAAAACAAGCCTGAAGGCTTTGTGTCTTCATGCGAGGAGCATTCGTAATAAGGTGGATGTATTAGCTGCACAAAAGAAGTAAACGAATATGATATGATTGGGATTGCGGAAATATAGACCCCGGGTGACCAAGGCTGGGAACTCAACATCCAGTGGTATTCAATATTCATAAATATAGGCAAAAAGAGAAAGGAGGTGGCGTAGCATTGCTGGTTAAAGATGGGATTAACACAATTGTAAGGAAGGATATTAGCTCTGATGATGTGGAATCTGTATGAGTACAACTGAGAAATACAAAGGGGCAGAACACGTTAGTGGGAGTGATATATAGACACCCAAACAGTAATGCAGAGGTTGAGGATGGCGCTAAAAGGGAAATTAGAGAAGCATGTAATAATGGCACCGCAGTTATCATGGGTGACTTAAATCTACGAATAGATTGGGCTAGCCAAATTACTAACAATACTGTGGAGGAGGAATTCCTGTGGTGTATACGGGATGGTTTCGTGGACCAATATGTCAAGGAACCAACTGGAGATCAGGCCATCTTAGACTGGTTATAATGTAACGAGAAATTAATAATTAGCAATCTTGTTATGCGAGGCCCCTTGGGTCGGAGCGATCACAATATGATATAATTCTTCATTAAGATGGGGAGTGAAATATTTGAAACAGAGATTAGGGGCCTGAATTTAAATAAAGTTAACTACGATGGTATGTGGTGCGAGTTGGGTAGGATTGAATAGGAAATTTCACTCAAATCGTTGACGGTGGATAGGCAATGGCAAACATTCAAAGATCGCATGGATGAACTATTGAATTTGTTCATCCCAGTTTGGCATAAACATAAAACAAAACAGGCGACTCAACCGTGGCTGACAAGGGAAATTAGGGATAGCATAAGGTCCAAGGAGAGGACATATAATTTGGCCAGAAAAAGCAGTAAACCTGAGGATAGGGAGCATTTTAGGATTCAGCAAAGGCGGACAAAGGGATTAATTAAGAGGGGGAAAATAGAGTATGAGAGTAAGCTTTCAGGGAGCATAAAAACTGACTGTAAAAGCTTTTATAGATATGTGAAGAGAAAAAGATTGGTGAAGTCAAGCATAGGTCCCTTGCACTCAGAATCAGGGGAATTTATAATGGGGAAAATAGAAATGGCAGACCAATTAAATACATAAATAAATGAATATCTCTTAATGTCTCTTTACTTCTTTTGCTCTATCGCAGCCCTGCCTTCGATCTATTTCATTTCCTTCCCAGTTTAGAAAAAGGGTTCACCCGAAACGTCGACTCGAATTTTTCTCCACGGATGTTGCCTTGCCTGCTTAGTTTTCCCAGCATTTCCTGTTGTTAATTTGGATTGCCAGCATCTGCAGTATTTTGCGATCGTAACAATGAAATACATACTTTGTACCTGTCTTCACACAGGAGGACACAAATAACCTCCCAGAGATGTTGGGGAACATAGGGTCTAATGAGAGGTAGGAACTGATAGAAATCAGTATTTGTAGGGAAACGGTGTTAGGGAAATTGACGGGAGTGAAGGCCGATAAATTCCCAGGTCCTGATACTCGACATCCTAGGCTACTTAAGGATGTGGCCCTAGAAATAATAGATGCATTGGTGGTCATCTACCAAAATTCGATATGTTCTGGAAGAGTACCCATGGATTGGAAGGTAGCTAATTTTATCCCACTATTCAAAAAAGGTGATAGGAGAGGAAACGGGGTAATATAGATCGGTAAGCCTCACATCGGTAGTGGGAAAAATGCTAGAGTCCCCTATAAAGATGTAATAGCAGAGCACTTGTCCAACAGTGACAGTATCGGACAATGTCAACATGGATTTACAAAAGGTAAATCGTGCTTGAATAATCAACTGGAATTATTTGAATATGTAACTGGTAAAATAGATAAGAGAGAACCAGTGGATGTGGTGCATTTCGACTTTCAGAAGGCATTTGATAAGGTCCCGCATAAGAGATTAGCGCGTAAAGTTAATGCAAATGGTATTGGGGGCAAGCGATTGACTTGGATAGAGAACTGATTAACAGTCAGAAAGCAAAGAGTTGGAATAAACGGGTCTTTTTCTGAGTGGCAAACAGTAACTAGTGGGATACCGCAGGCATCAGTCCTAGCTCCCCAGCTATTCACAATGTATATTAATGATCTAGACGAGGAAACTAGATGTAATATCTCCAAATTTGCAGACGAAACAAAGCTGGGTGGGCGTGTGTGCTGTGAGGAGGATGCCGACGAACTCCAGTATTATTTGGACAGTTTGGGTGATTGGGCAGAAGCATGGCAGATGCAATATAATGTGGATAAATGCGAGGTTATCCACTTTGGTGTCAAAAAGAGGAATGCAGATTATTATGTGAGTGACAATAGATTGGGAGAATGGGAAGTGCAACGAAGCCTGGGTGTCCTTGTGCACCAGTCGTTGAAGGTAGGCATGCAGGTGCAGCAGGCGTTTAAGAATGCAAATGGTATGTTAGCCTTCGTAGCAAGAGGGTTTGAGTATAGGAACAAGGATGTCTTGCTGCAGTTGTACAGGTCCATGGTGAGACCTCATCTGGAGTATTGTGTGCAGTTTTGGTCGCCTTATCTGAGGAAGGATATTCTTGCCATGGAGGGAGTGCAGTGAAGATTCACCACGCTGATAGCTTGGATGGCAGGAATGAAGTATGAGGAGAGATTGGGTCGATTGGGCTTAAACTCGCTGGAGTTTAGAAGAATGAGAGGGGATCTCATCGAAAATTATAAAATTCAAGCAGAACTTGTCAGACTAGATGCTGGAAGGATTATCCCGATGGCCGAGGAGTCGAAAACCAGAGGTCACAGTCTAAGGATAAGTGGTAAGCCATTTAGGGCAGAGATGGGGAGTAATTTCTTCACCCAGAGATTGGTGAACCTGTGGAATTCTGTACCACAGGAAGCAGGAGAGACCAATTCATTAAATATATTCAAAAAGGAGTTAGATATATTTCTAAGGCTAAAGGGATCAAGGGATATGGAGAGAAGGCCGGGACAGGGTACTGAATTTGTATGATCAGAAATGAACTCATTGAATGGTGGAGCAGGCTCGTTGGGCCGAATGGCCTACTCGTTGCCCTATCTTCTATGTTTCTATGTTTCTACGTGTAGTGAATTGAATTAGCTGATGATTGGCTTCTCTGATGGGGGGAACCTTGGGCGCAGGCCGAGATGGAGCATGAACTCGGCACTTCTGGCTGAAGGTTGTTGCAAACACTTCAACTTAACATGGAGTTTGCTATTATTCAGGATGAAGACGTTTATTAACCTGGCATTTTTTGTGACAATATTTGTTGCTCATTGCTTTGTGCTCGCTCTCTGTCTCACTCTCTTTCGTGTCACGTTGTGTATACTAACTCTTTGCCTTTTATCCTGGACTGTTTATTTATAACACTTTTTCTGCAACTCTGTGCTTGTCCAACTGTGACTGCCTTACTTTTCTATCGTTTCGTCTTCATGGCTCCCTCTGTTTCTCCATATCTCCCCATCTATCTCTCTCCCTCTCCCTCCATCTCTGTCTCTCTCCCTCGCTCTCTTCCCTCTGTCTCTCCTCCCTCTCTCTCACATTCTCTTTCACTATTGCTGTCTGTCTATCCCTCTCTATCTCTCCCTCACTTTGCCCCCGTCTCTCTTATTCTCTATGTCTCTGTCTCTCCTCTATCGCTCGCTCTGTGTGTCTCTCTCTGTCTCTCTCTCTCCTCCCCATCTCTATCTCCCCTCTCTTTCCTCTCTCTTGTTCTCATTCTCTCTCTATCTCTCGCTGTCTATCCCTCTCTCTCTGTCTCTCTGTTTCTCTGTCTCTCTCCTCCGCCGCTCTCTCTCTCTGTCTCTATTACTTTCTCTCTCATCCACCTCTCTCTCTCTCTCTCTGTATCTGTGATTGACTGTCTCTCTCTATCATCCTCTCTCTCTCTGTATCTTCCTGTCTAGCCCTCTCTCTCTGTCTCTATGTTTCTCACTCTCTATCCCCCTCTCTCTCTGTCACTGTCTATCCCTTTCTGTCTGTCTCTCTGTCTCTCTCTCTCTCTCTCCCTCTGCCTCTCTGTCTCTGTCAATCTCTCTCTCTGTATCTCACTGGCTGCTTCGCTTTTCCATTCTCGAATTGCCTGAAGAGCAATTACCTGACGGATGAGTGTTGTGAGGACCTTGTTTCTGCTCTCTGTGTGAAGAACACGCTGAAAGTCCAGGAACTCTCCTTTAAAGGATTCTCATAAAAATCTCTGGAGCACTTCCACCAACTCGTTCTGAAATGTGCCCGTCTGGAGGAGATTATGTAAGAGTTTTAAAGTTTCTGCTTTGTATTTCATTTAACATCTGCAGATAATTATCAAATAAAATCTGTAATAAATCTTGTCTTTATTAACACGCCATGGACATGTTGCAAATATAACTGAGCGCACATTCTCATTCCCTTTAAGGAAATCAAGGGATTTGGGGATAGTGCAGGAACGGGGAGATAAGCTAGAAGAGCAGCTATGATCTTATTGAATGGTGGAGCAGGTTCGAAGGGCCAAATGGCCGACTACAGGTCTTATTTCTTAAGTTCTTATGTTGTTATGTTCTTATGATAGCCTGTGATTTTTGGGATATTTACCTGTGGTTTTACGTTTGTTGATTTCATGACATTCACTTATGTTGCGATGCAAATCACAATCTCCGAGGTTCCTTATTTTTGAAACTCGCCCTTTTCCCCGCTCTTCCCTTTCCAGGTTAGAGTGATAGAGTGAAAATAGGGAGATAGGGGCAGATGTTTAGGGAAATACAGAAATAAAGACAAAGCGACAGAGACATAGAAAGATAGAAAGAGAAAAAGATAGAAATAGAAATAGAGGCAGATCGGAAGAAAGATAGAGAGAGTAATGCAAAGCAAAGCAGAGAGATAGAGATAGGGACAGAAACAGAAAGCCATACAGCTAGAAATTGAAGGAGGAAGAGAAAGAGATTCGGAAATGAGATATATAGATGGGAAACAGTAGAGAAAGAGGGAGATAGAAAAATAGAGACAATGACAGAGAAAGTGATAGACACCAAGATACATAAATAGCGATAAAGAGAGAATAATAGATATATAGAATGAGAGAGAGAAATGGAGAGATGGAAGGAACATAAATAGGTAGAAAACAGTGATAGAGACAGAGACAGAGGCTGAGACACACATACACAGGTTCAGAGATAGGGAGAGTGGAAGAGGCAGAGATACACTTACACAGAAATAGAGACGGGGCAGAGGCAGAGGTATATATGCAGAGAGATAGTGACAGAGGCAGAGATCTAAATACAGTGAGATAGATACAGAGACAGGCAGAGGTAAATATACACAGAGATAGAGACAGAGAGAGAGGCAGAGTTAAACATACACCGTGATAGAGACAGCGACAGAGACAGAGGTAAGTAAACACAGAGATAGAGACAGAGGCAGAGGTATAAATACAGAGAGATAGAGACAGAGACAGAGGCAGATGTAAATATACACAGAGATGGAGACAGAAACAAAGGTATAAATACAGAGAGATAGAGACAGAGGCAGTGGCAGAGGCAAATATACACAGAAATAGAGTCAGAGAAAGAGGCAGAGGTAAATATACACAGAGATAGTGACAGAGGCAGAGATCTAAATACAGAGATAAAGAGAGAGAGAGAGGCAGCGGTAAACATACACATATATAGAGACAGAGACAGAGGCAGAGATAAATATACACAGAGATAGAGAAAGAGGCAGAGGCAGAGGTAAATATACACAGAGGTAGAGTCAGAGAAAGAGGAATAGGTAAATATACACATAGATAATGACAGAGGCAGAGGTCTAAATATAGAGAGATAGAGACAGAAACAGAAGCAGAGGTCTAAATACAGAGAAATAGAGACAGAGACAGAGGCAGAGGTAAATATACACAGAGATAAAGAGAGAGACACAGAGGTATAAATACAGAGAGATAGAGACAGTGACAGTGGCAGAGATAAATATACACAGAGATAGAGAACGAGGCAGAGGCAGAGGCAAATATACACAGAGATAGAGACAGAGAAAGAGGCAGAGGTATATATACACTGAGATAGAGAGAGAGACAGAGTCAGAGGTAAATATATACAGAGATACTGACAGAGGCAGAGGTCTAAGTACAGAGATATAGAGACAGAGATAGAGGCAGAGGTAAATATACACAGATATAGAGACAGAGACAGAAGCAGGGGTAAATATACACAGATTTAGAGACAGAGACAGAGACTGAGTTATATATGCACAAAGATAGAGACTGAGGCAGATGTATAAATACCGAGAGATAGAGACAGAGACAGAGGCAGAGGTAAATATACACAGAGATAGAGACAGAGGCAGAGGTATAAATACAGAGAGCTAGAAACAGAGACAGAGGCAGAGTTAATATACACAGATATAGCGACAGAGGCGGTGGTCTAAATACAGAGATATAGAGACCGAGACAGAGGCAGAGATAAATATGCACAGATACAGATACAGAGGCAGAGGCAAATATTCAAATAGATAGAGACAGGGAAAGAGGGAGAGTTATATGTACACAGAGATAGAGAGAGAGACTGATTCAGAGGTAAATATACACAGAGATGCCGACAGAGGTAGAGGTCTAAATACAGCGATATAGACAGAGGCAGAGCTAAATATACACAGATATATAGACAGAGACAGAGGCAGAGGTAAATATACACTGAGATAGTGAAAGAGGCAGATATATAAATACAGAGAGATAGAGGCAGTGACAGAGGCAGAGGTAAATATATACAGTGATAGAAAGAGAGGCAGAGGTATAAATACACAGAGATAGAGACAGAGATAGAGGCAGAGGTATATATACACTGAGACAGAGTCAGAGGCAGCGGTATATATACAGAGAGTTAGAGACATAGCCAGAGGTATAAATACAGTGAGATAGAGACAGAGAGAGTGACAGATGTATATAGAAACATAGAAAGATAGAAGTTAGGAGCAGGAGTAGGCCATTCGGCCCCTCGCACCTCCTCCACCATTCAAGGAGATCATCTGCGCCTCCTCTTTTGGCGCAGAAGCCCTCTTTCGGCGGTACCTGGGCGCAAAGCTGGCGGGGCCTTACTGAATTTCTAGGCCTATATCTTTCAATTAGTTTCCTGTTTCTGGCTCCTCTCTGCACTTTGAATATTGTCGCCTATATTATCGCTGTCGAATGTTCAGTTTGGTTTACTGTCGCCTTCATATTTGATCGCTTTGTAGCAATTTGCTGTCAGAAGCTGCAATCACAGTATTGCACCGAGAAAACAGCGACCGTGGTTATCGCCTCCATGTGTGTGGTGAGCTGTGTGAGGAGTGTTCCCTTTTACTTTATCGTGGAACCTTCCTTTATCATTGACAACGACAGCTGATTATTTGACTTCCCCCTTGTGGAAGGCATTCGAGTGGATCGGCAGTCTCATCACCCCTTTATTACCAATACTTTTAATTCTGTTGTTCAATTCTCTGACCATCAGACATATTACAGCGGCAAATTGAGCCCGCAGGGGACTCCAGAACAACAGTGAGAATCAGAATAATGCAGAGATGAAGAATCGGAGAAAATCCATGATCTTGCTTTTCACTATTGCTGCCAATTTCCTACTGTTGTGGATGACGTATGTTGTTCATTCGGTGAACTGGCCAGTGATAAACTATTACGCAGACCTATATCTCAGTAATCCGATATATATCACTCAGCAACTTGGGTTTATGCTGCATCTGCTCAGTTCCTGCAAAAACACTTGTATCTATGGACTGACACAGAGGAAATTCAGAGAGGAGTTGAAGAAAGGGGTGAAATATTTGTTTACACTAAATGGGAAGTTATAAGAAAAAAATAACTTGCATTTCTATCACGCCTTTCACCAGCTCAGGACGTCCCAAAGCACTTTACAGCCAATGAAGAGATTTTTGAAATGTAGTCAGTGTTGTAATGTAGGCATCACGGCATGCAAACTGCTCACAGCAAGCTCCCACAAACAGCAAGATTATAATGACAACATAATCAGATTTTTAGGGATATTGTTCGAGGATAAATATGGTGAGGACACCGAGGAGAACTCCCCTGCTCTTCTTCGAAACGGTGTCAGTGGAATCTGTGGCGTCCAGCTGAGAGGGCAGACCTGGCCTCGGTTTAATGTTTCATCCAAAAGGCGGCACCTCCGACAGTTCCGCACTCCGTACTATCCTGGAGTGTAACCTAGATTGTTATGCTCAAGTCTCTTGTAATGGAATTGTGAACCCACATCCTTCTGAGTCGAGAAGCGAGAGTGCTGCCCACTGAGTCCCATCTAATCGGTCAACAAGCAGTGACTGAAATCGAACTGGCGCAGCATGTATAGCGTTACACATCACTCTGTAGGCAGTTGAAGGGAAATAGGAGATTATGTATCTTCGTCCAGATGTTATTATAATTATGTCAAATGGCAACAATATTAAACATAAATTTAACTATCAGCTCAAAGTCTAGTTCCTGGCTCCCATATTGGTTGATATTTAACACGTGTCGCTCTTCTCAGCTTCAGCCCCCTTTTTTCAAAAGCGCTGTTATCATCTGTTACTCAAAAATCCACCCTCAGTCCCTCACATAGTCATAGATAGATAGAGTCATAGAGTTATACAGCAAAGAAAGAGACCCTTTGGGCCATCGTGTCTGCGCCGGCCACCAAGCCCTATCTATTCTTCTCCCATTTTCCAGCACTTCGACCGTATCCTGGTAGGCTATGGCGTTTCAAGTGCTCATCCAAATTATTCTAGAATATTATGAGTGTCCCTGCCTCTACCAACCTTTCAGGCAGTGAGTTCCAGATTCCAACCAGCCTCTGGGTGAAAACGACTTTCCTAAAATCCCCTCTACACCTCCTGCCCCTTAACTTGATGCTATGCAGCCTGGTTATTGACCACTCTACCAAGGGGGAAAGTTCATTTCTATTTAAGTTTTCTATGCCCCTCTTAATTTTGTACACCTCAATCAGATCCCCCTCAGCCTTCTCTGCTCTAAGGAACACAACCACAGCCTCTCCAGTCTCTCTTCATAGCTGAAACGCTCCAGCGGAGGTAACATCTGGTGAATCTGATCTGCACCCTCACAAATGCAATCACAACCTTCCTATAGTGTGGCAACCAGAACTGCGCACAGTATTCCAGCTGTGGCCTAACTAGCGTTTTATACAGTTCCAGCATAACCTCCCTGCTTTTATATTCCATGCCTCGGCTAATGAAGGCAAGTATCCCATGTGACTTTTTAACCATCAAATCTACCTGTCCTGCACCTTCAGGGATCTATCTGCATGCACACCAAGCTCTCTCTGATCCTCTGTCCTTCCTAGGATCCTGCCATTCATTGTGTATTCCTTTGCCTTGTTAGTCCTCCCAAAATGACTCACCTCCCACTTTTCAGGTTTAAATTCCATTTGCCACTGTTCTGCCCATCTGACCAACCCGTCTGTATCGTCCTGTATTGTGAGGCTTCCCTCCTCGCTATTTACCACTCCACCAAATTGTCGTGTCATCTGCGAAATTACTGATCATATATTCTACATTCATATCTAAATCATTATTGTTCACTACAAGCAGCAAAGGACCCAGCAACAATTCCTGATTACACCACTGGACACAGGCTTCCAGTCACATAAACAACCTTCTGCCTCCTGCCACGAAGCCAATTTTGGATCCAATGTTTCGAATTGCCCTGGATCCCATGGGCTCTTAACTTCTTCACCAGTCTCCCATGCGGGACTTTGTCAAAAGCCTTACTAAATCCAGGTAGACTACATGAACTGCACTACCCTCATTCGCACACCTAGTCAACCCTTGAAAAATTCAATCAAATTGGTTAGACATGACCTCCCCCTGACAAAGCAATGCTGACTCTCATTGATTAATCTTTGCCTCTCCAGGTGGAGACTAATTCTGTTCCTCAAAATTTAATCCAATAAATTCCCTACCATTGATGTTAGGCTCACTGGCCTGTAATTCCCTGGTTTATCCCTACTACCCTTCTTGAATAATGGTAGTACGTTAGCTGTTCTCCAGTCGTCTGGCACCTCCCCTGAGGTCAGAGAGGTGCTGAAAAGTTGTGTCAGAGCACCTGCAATCTCCTCTCTTGCCTCACACAGCAGCCTTGGATACATCTCGTCTGGGCCTAGGGATTATCCACTTTAAGCTCTTTAAAACTGCTCGTACCACCTCCCTCTCAATGCTAATTTGTTCAAGTATATCACAACCCCCCTGCCTGATTACCATTCCTACCTCGTCCTTCACCATAGTGAAAACAGATGCAAAATATTAATTTAAAACCAGACCCACATCTTCCGGCTCTGCTCACAGTTTGCCACATTGGTCCCTAATGTAACTTACTCTTTGCCTGGTTATCCTCTAGCCCTTAATATACTCATAAAACACCTTGAGATTTTCCTATATTTTGCCCACCAGTGTTTTTTCTTGCCACCTTTTCGCTCTCTTATTTCTTTTTTAAGTAACCCCTTTCTGCAGTATCCTTCCTGTTTCTGGTCTTTGCCTGCTAAATCACTTTCAATTAGAAGGCTGTGATAGAAAGCCTTGCATTTCTACAGCGCCTTTCACGACCTCAGGACGTCCCAAAGTGCTTTACAGCAAATGAATACCTGTTGAACTGTTTTGCCTCTGTGGCAGTTAGATTGGTCAGGAGGAGGACAAGTAGGAGTTAGCCCTCGTGTTGGTTCACTGACCACCTGCCACAGGCCCGGACTGGCAGCCTTGTCCTTCAGGACTAGGCATGCTCAGTCAGTAGTGCTGCTACCGAGCCACTCTCGGTGATAGACATTGGGGTCCCCGCACAGAGTACATTCTGTGCCCTTGCTGCCTTCAGTGTTTCTTCCAAGTGGTGTTCAACATGGAGGATTAAGGATTCATCCGCTGAGGGAGGGTGTTAGGTTGTAGTCAGCAGGAAGTGTCCTTGCCCATTTTTGACCGGATGCATTCCGACTTCTTGAGGTCCAGAGTCAATGTTGAGGACTCCCAGTGCTTCTCCCTCCCGACTGTAAACACTGTGCCGCCTGGTTGATTTGTGCTGCTGGTGGGACTGTATACCCACATCCTGTTCCGCTGTAACAGGCTTGAAGGTCTGACATGTGTCTACATATTCCTTTTAAACAGTCTTGAGTGGTCTAACTTGTTTCCTCCTGTTCCTATGCAAGATTTTCGAGGGTCTGATTGGCCTTGACCTGTCCTGTGTAAAAGGCTAGGCGGGCTTACTCGCCTCCTTCTGCTCTTGTGTAACAGGCTTGATGGCAATGTCCTCCTCTAGTTCGTTTATAACAGACTCCAGGGGCTCAATGGTCTCCTCCTATTGCTGTGTAACCGGCTCAAGTGGCTGAGCAGCCTCCTCTTGTTCCTGTGTGTCAGGCTCAAGAGGCTGAAGGTCCTCCTCCTGTTCCTCAGTAACAGGATCAAGGGGCTGAATTGCCGCCTTCTGATCCACACAAAGAGGCTTGATGTTCTAAATCGGGTGTGTCTCTGGATTACTGGTTCAGTAACTCCACAGGAAAAGTGATCAAATCGAGGCTAACTAAGTAAGTCAAGGATAGCATTACATTGAAAGAAGAAGCTTATAATGTTGCAAAGAATAATATTAAACCTGAGGATTGGGAGAGTTTCAGAAACCAGCAAAGGTTGAACTAAAATTGTTCAAAAGGGAAAAAATAGGTTATGAAAGATACCTAACAAGAAATATAAAAGCCAATTGTAAGAGATTCTCCAAGTATGTAAAAGGCAAAAGAGTAGCAAAAGTAAACGTTGGTCCCATAGAGGCTGAGACAGGAGAAATTATTCTGGGGAATTAGGAAATGGCAGGCAAATTAATGAAATATTTTGTATCAGTCTTCACTGTAGAATACACAAAATGTATACCAAAAATGGTGGGGAACCAAGAGTCTAATCAGGTTGAGGAACTTAACATAATTATTATAAGTAGAGAAAAAGTACTAGAGAAACTAATGGGACGAAAAGCCGACAAATTCCCTGGACCTGACGGGCTACATGCTAAGGTTTTAAAAGAGGTGGCTGAAGAGATAGTGGATGCATTCGTTTTGATCTTCCAAAACTGATATCAGTCATCAGGAAAATGCCGGAATCCATTGGTAAGGAAGTGCAATCAAGTTACTTAGAAAATCATAACATGAGTAGGCAGAGTCAACATAGTTTTATGAAAGTCTAATCATGTTTGACAAATTTATTGGCGTTTTTTGAGGATGTAACTGGCAGGGTAGATAAAGGGGAACCAGTGGATGTAGTATATTTGGATTTCCAAAAGGCATTCGATAAGTTGCCACATAAAAGCTTATTACACAAGGTTAGGGCTCATGGGTTTGGGGTAATATACTAGCATGGATCGTGGATTGGTTAATGGAAATAAAATAGAGAGTAGAAAGAAACTGATCGTTTTCAGGTTGGCAGGCTGTAACTAGTGGGGTGCCACAAGGTCATTGGTGGGGCCTCAGCTATTTATAGTTAATATTAATGACCTTGATGAAGGGGCCGAGTGTAAATTATCCAAGTTTGCTGATGACACAAAGCCAGGTGGACAGTAAGCTGAGAGGAGAACACAAAGTGTTTGCAAAGGGATATAGATATACTAAGTGAGTGGTCAGTAAGGTGGCAGAATAAATATAATGTAGGGAAATGTGTGGTTATTCACTTTGTGGGAAGAATAGAAAAAGATATTGGCCCAGAAATTCGGGTCTCCATGGGTGAGTACGCACGGGGTACTCACTCGTACGCCCAACAGAAGTGCTGGTTTCGTACATGCACTGTGCATGCGTGGGAAACCAGCACTTCCGTTCCCCTGAAAGGAGGGGTTACGAGGTGGAACACGTGTGCAGTAGAGGCTGTGCGTGCGCATCGAACTCTGGTTTCTTTTACAGATTTTCCCGGGAGGGTGAGTCTCCAGAAGTTAGACATTTAAAAAGCAGGCATAAAGCCTGCTTTTTACAAGGTAAGTGGTGAATTAATTAATATTAAAATTAAAATATTTTTTTCCACAGGTTTATTATTTTTAAATACTTTAAAGCAAGGTTAGTTTATTTTTAGCCCCGTCAGAAAATAAAATTATTTTTTCAAAAATTTAAATTATTGTTTAGAATAGTTATTTCATGTAACTTATAGTTTATTTTAAAAATCTGATGTTTTTTTTAAATTTATTTGAAGCTTTAGTGCTGTTTTGGGGCTGTAGCATTTATAAGTCTTGACAGCACTTCCTGTCAGGCTTATGAATGGAGCATTCCCTGATTCGATTGGCTCCCCATGGCCCACGTGATCCAAGGGGACGCATGGAACTAACTGCGCCCCTGGGATAGACAAGCACTGTGTGCAGGCAGCTGGAGCAGGCCCCGGATTGGAATTCCACGGGGGTCCACAGCTCAATGGCCGGCGCACAAGGTAAGTGCAGATCGGGGGCTTGCAGCACCGGGAAGCCCTCGACCCGAATTCTGGTCCAATAATTTTTAATTGGTGAGAAACTTTCAAATGTTGGTGTTCAGAGAGATTTGCATGTCCTCGGGAAAGAAACACAGAAAGCTAGCATGCCGGTACAGCAAGCAATACGGAAGGCAACTGGAATGCTGGCCTTCATTGCAAAGGAGTTGAAATAAAAGAATACGGAAGTCTTTTTACAATTGAACAGGGCCTTGGTGAGACGACACCTATCGCACTGTGCACAGTTTTGGTCTCCTTATCTAAGGAAGGGTATACCTGCCTTGGAGGCGGTGCAACGAAGGTTCCCTAGATTGATTCCAGGGATGAGCGGGCTTTCCTATGATGAGAGATTGTGTGGAAACGGCCTATACCCTCTGGAGTTTAGAAGAATTAAGGTGATCTCATTGAAACAAAGAAAATTCTGAAGGGTGTTGACAAGGTAGATGATGAGAGGTTGCTTCCCCTGGCTGGATTGTGTAGAATTAGGGGGAATAGTCTCAGGATAATGGGTAGATCATTTAAGTCTGAGATGAGGAAGAATTTCTTCACTCAGAGGGTTGTGAATCTTTGGAACTCTCTGTCCCATAGGGCTGTGAGTGCTGTGTTTTGAGTATGCTCAAGGAAGTGATACATACATTTTTGGACTCAAGTGGAATCAAGGGATATGGAGATGGGGTGGGTAAGTGGAGTTGCGGTTGATGATCAGCCGTGATCTTAATGAATGGTCAAGCTGGCTCGAGGATCCGTGTGGCCTCCTCCTTCTCTTATTTCTTATGTTCTTATGTTCTTATAACCAATATACAACTATGATTGGCCTCCAGCTGTGTAATGTGCTTACAGGGCTGAATGGCCTCCTCCTGCTCCTTTTCAGTAAGCTTGAGGGACAGAATTGGATCCTTTTGATCCTTTGTAACAGGCTCGAATGGCTGAATAGCCTCCTCTTTTTCCTGGATAACGGGCTAGATGGGCTGAATGGCCTCCCCCTTTTCCTGTGTAATGGACTCAAGGGGCTGATTGGCCTGCTGCATTTCCTGTGTAACAGGATCGAGGGGCTGTATGACCTCTTCCTGTTCGTGTGTAACAGATTCAAAGGGCTTAGTGGCCTCCTCCTGTTCCTGTATAACAGATTCGAGGGGTTGAATGTCCTCCCCCTGTTCCTGTGCAACAGGCTCTAGGGTGTGAATGGCCTCCACCTCTTCCTGTATAATAGGCTAGAGGGGCTGAATGTTCTCCTACTCTTCCTGTATTACACTCGAGGTGCTGAATAGCCGCCTCCTGTATCTTCGTAACAGGTTCGTGGGGCTGAATGGCCTCCTCCTGCTAATGTATAACAGTCTTGAGGAGCTGAAGGGGCTCCTCCTAAGACTGTATAACAGGCTCGAGTGGCTGAATGGCCCCTTCCTGTTCCTGTGTAACAGACTCGAGGTGTGACTGGTCTCCTCCTGTTCCTGTATAACAGACTGGAGGGGCTGAATGGCGTCCTCCTGATTATGTATAACAAGCTTGAGGGGCGGAATGGCCTACTCCTGTTAACATAGAAACATAGAAAATAGGAGCAGCAGTAGGTCATTCGTCCCCTCGAGCCTGTTCCACCATTTAATGAGATCGTGGCTGATCATCCAAATACATTACCCTATCCCTGCTTTCTCCCCATATCCCTTGATCCCTTTAGCCTTAAGTAAAATATCCCTCTCCTTCTTGAATATATTTAATAAGTTGGCCTCAACTGACGACTGTGGTAGAGAATTCCACAGGTTCGCCACTCTCTGGGTGAAAAAATTCCTCCTCATCTCAGTCTTAAATGGCTTACCCCTTATCCTTAGACTGTGACCCATACTTCTGGACTCCCCTGCCATCGGGAACATCCTTCCTGCATCTAGTCTGTCTAGTCCTGTTAGAATATTATAAGTTTCAATGAGATCCCCTCTCATTCTTGTAAATTCTAGCGAATATACGTCTAATCGATTCAATCTCTCTTCATGTCATTCCTGCCATCCCAGGTATCAGTCTGGTGAACAGGCTGTCTAACAGTCTTGAGAATGGGCCTCATTCTGATCCTGTGCAATAAGCTCGAAGGACTGAATGGGTTCCTTCTGTTCCTGTGTAGCAGGCTTGAAGGGCTGAATAGCCTCCTCTTTTCCCCGTGTAACTGGTTCGAGGGGCTGAATGGAGTACTACTATTATTGTACAGATTTTCTATAGCTGAACGCCTTCCTCCTGTCCAATACTACAGGCTTGTGTGACTGAATGGGCCTCATTCTGATCCTGTGCAATAGGCTCGAAGGGCTGAATGGCCTCCTCCTGTTCCTTTGTAAAAGTGCCATGGGACTGAAAGGCCCCCTCCTGTTCCTTATGTAACAGGCTCGAGGGGTTGCATTAAATCCTCCTGTTCCTGTGTAACAGACTCAGTGTTTGAGAGGACTCAGAGGGAAAGTGGGGTGGGACTGGAGACACTTGGGTAACAGGAAGTGCAGGGGCAGCAGTTACCCTTCACTGAATTACCGATTTACTGCAAAATGCACCGTCAGTGGAGGAAAAACCGAACACTGACCCAAAATCCAACACTGGTGGGATTCGAACCAACGAACTTTGAATGCGTTAATTTACTATACAACTAGAAGGCCAATGCGCTATCCATTGCCCCACGGAGCGAAATGCATGCAGCCCTATTACAAAGACAAAATAGTGTTGATGCTGGAAACCTGAAATATAAACAAATAAAATGTTGCAAACACTCTGCATGACAGCCAGCAATCCATGTCTGTTTAAAAGCGATCTCCTTTCAGTCCTGGATCATTCTATGTCTGTTTAAAAGGGATGTGCTGTCAGTCCCGGATCATTGTGTGTATGTGTAAAAGAGATGTGCTGTCAGTCCCGGATCATTGTGTGTATGTGTAAAGAGATGTGCTCTCAATCCCGGATCATTATGTGTCTGTTTAAAAAGTGTATTCTGTCAGTTCCGGATCATTCTGTGTCTGTTTAAAAGGGATGAACTGTCAGCCCTGGTTCATTCTGTGTCTGTTTAAAAGGGCTGTACTGTCAGCCCTGGTTCATTCTGTCTCTGTTTAAAAGGGAGGTGCTGTCAGTCCCGGATCATTCTGTGTCGGTTTAAAACGGATGTGCTGTCAGCCCTGGATCATTCTGTGTCTTTTTAAAAAGAATGTGCTGTCAGTCCCGGATCATGTTGCGTCTGTTTACAATAGAGTCAAAGCGTTACACAGCACAGAAAGAGGCCCTTCGGCCCATCGTTTCTGCGCCAGACATCAAACCCTGTCTATTCTAATCCCATTTTCCAGCACATGGTCCGTAGCCTTGTATGCTATGGCGTTTCATTTGTTCATCTAAATGCTTCTTGAATGTTGTGAGGATTCCTGCCTCTGCAACCCTTTCAGGCAGTGAGCTCCAGATTCCAAACACCCTGTGGGTGAAAAAGCTTTCCTTGAACCCCCTCTAAACCTCCTGCCCCTTACCTTGAAATTACGCTCCCTGTTTACTGAACCCTCTACTAAGGTGGACAGTTCCTTTCTATCTATCCTATCTATGCCCCTCATAATTTTGTACACCTCAATCAGGTCCACCCTGAGCCTTCTCTGCTCTAAGAAAGACAACCCTAACCTGTCCAATCTCTCTTCATAGATGACGTGCTCCATCCCACGTAACATCCCAGTGAATCTCCTCTGCACCCTCTCCAAAGCAAGCACGTCCTTCCTATATCGTGGCGACCAGAACTGCATACACTATTGCAGCTGTGGCCCAACTAACGTTTTGTACAGCTCCATCATAACCTCCCTGCTCTTATATTCTATGCCTCGGCTAATGAATACAAGTATCCCATATGCCTTCTTACCCATCTTATCTACCTGTCCTGCTGCATTCAGGGATCTATGTACAAGCACACCAAAGTTCTTATGATCCTCTGTCCTTTCTAGGGCCCTACCATTCATTGTGTATTCCCTTGCGTTGTTAGTCCACCCAAAATGCAAGACCTCACACTTTTCATGGTTAATTTCCATTTGCCACTGTTCTGCCCATCTGACCAACCCATCTATATCGTCCTGTAGCCTGAGGCTTCCCTCCTCGCTATTTAGCACTCCACCAAATTTTGTGACATCTGCGAACTTACTGAACATACCTCCTACATACATATCTAAATCATTAATGTACACTACAAGCAGCAAGGTAACCAGCACCGATCCCTGCAGTACACCACTGGACACAGGCTTCCAGTCACAAAAGCAACAGGATGTGTTGTCAGTCCCAGATCATTCTGTGTCTGTTGAAAAGGAATGTGCTGTCAGTCCTGGATCATTCTGTCTCTGTGTCTATTAAAAGGGATGTGCTGTTAGTCCAGGATCATTCTGCGTCTGTTTGAAAAGGGTGTGATGTCAGTCCCGGATCATTCTGTGGCTGTTTAAAGGGGATGTGCTGTCAGTCCCGGATCATTCTGTGTCTCTTTACAGTGGTGTGCTGTCAGCCCCGGATCATTCTGTGTCTATTAAAAAGGGATGTGCTGTTAGTCCTGGATCAAGCTGTGTCTGTTTGAAAATGATGTGCTGTCAGTCCCGGATCATTCTGTGTCTGTTTAAAAGGGATGTTCTGTCAGTCCCGGATCATTCTGTGTCTGGTTGAAACGGAAGTGCTGTGAGTACCGGATCATTCTGTGTCTTTTTAAACGGGTGTTACATAATATTCTAGAGTCTGCACCACAGAAACAGTACATTTGCCCTAACTGGTCTCCACACGTGGCTCCTCCTACTCTACTTCACCTCACCAAAAAGAAAGCTAGCATCAGTAATTGTAAACATTAAACTGTCCGATTGTTGTTATGAACCATCTGGTTCAATAATGTCCATTAGGGAAGGAAATCTGTTCTCCCTACCTGGTCTGGCCTACATGTGACTTCAGACCCACAGCAAAGTAGCTGACTCTTAGCTGCCATCCGAAATGGCCTAGCAAGACACTCAGTTGTAAAAAACGCAACGAAATAAAATAATAAAAATGAAACTGGACGGACCACCTGGCCTGATCCATATCAGCCTCCTCCTGGGGTCCCCACCATCCCAGAAGCCAGTCTTCAGCCAAATTGATTCACTCCATGTGATATCAAGGAACAGCTGAGCGTACTGGATAGAGCAAAAGCTATGGTCCCTGACAACATCCCGGCTACCATGCTGAAGACTTGTGCTCCGGAACTAGCCATGCATTTAACCAACCTGTTCAATACAGCTACATTACTGGCATCTATCGAAAAATGTGGAAAATAGCAAGGTATGTACTGTCCACAAATAGCAGGAAAAATCCAATCTGGCCAATTACCGCCCCATCAGTCTACTCTTCATCATCAGCAATGTGATGGAAGGTGTCATCGACAGTGCTGTAATGCTGCACTTACTCACCAGTAACTGCTCACTGATGCCCAGTTAGGATTCTGCCAAACCACTCGGCACCTAACTTCATTATAGCCTTGGTCCAAACATGGACAAATGAGCTGAATTCCAGAGGAGAAGTGAGAGTGATTGCCCTTGAAATCCAGGCAGTATTTGACCGAGTGTTGGATCAAGGAGCCCTAGTAAAACTGAAGTCATTGGGAATCTTGGGGAAAACTCCCCAATGATTGGAGTCATACCAAGCACAAAGGAAGATGGTTGTGGTGATTGAAGGGCAATCATCAGAGCCCCAGGACATCGCTGCAGGAGTTCCTCATGGCAGTGACCTAGGCACAGCCATCTTCAGCTGCTTCATCAATGGCCTTCACTCCAACATAAGGACAGACCTGGGGATGTTCGCTGATGACTGTACAGTGTTCAGTGCCATTCACAACTCCTCAGATGATGAAGCAGTCCATGCCCACATACAGCAAGACCCGGACGATGTTCAGGCTTGGGCTGATAAGTTGCAGGTAACAGTCACACCACAGTGTCGGGAGAAGCCGGTGACTATTTGAAATCACTTTTGCAGGCTTTTTTCAGAGGCCCAGTGTCGGGAGAATCCTTTGAGTATTTAAACTCACGTTTGCCGGCTTTTTTCAGAGGCTGACCAATCTCACAGACCAGCAATGGCGTTCTAGAGCCACGTCATGTTTGAAAAAGTGACGCAGGCAAGAGGAAGCAGCTGATTGGGTGCGTACAGCCAGGTGAGTATTTATACAACTCTATAGTTTGATAGTTAAGGTTAATAGTTTATAAAGTTTAGAAGATTTTAATTTTTGTCGTTATAGTTTCTAAGGTCTCTGTTGTGTAGCGGGGAGTGCAAGTAAACAAGGGCCCTTAAGTATATCATTTTATTGAAGTATAATTGGTGGCATTGATTTGATTTAATTTTAATTACTTAAAGGGCAAGTCATGACAGCACAGTTCGGCCCCGTTGCCTGCTCCTCCTGCACTATGTGGGAAATCAGGTACAATTCCTGTGTCCCTGACGACCATGTGTGCATGAAATGTATCCAGCTGCAGTTACTGGCAGTCAACATTGCAGCGCTGGAGCTGTGATTGATACATACTGTAGTATTAGCGATGCTGAGGACATCGTACATAGCACGTTTAATGAGCTGGTCACACCGCATGTAAAGGCTGCACAGGCAGGAATGGAATGGGTGACCACCAGGCAGGGTAGAAGGCGCAGGCAGGTAGTGCAGGGGCCCCTGTAGCCATCCCCCTCTCTAACAGATACACAACTTTGGATATTGTTGAGGGAGATGGATAATCGGGGGAAGGCAGTAGCAGCCAACTTCCTGGCACCATGGGTGGTCCTGCTGCACAGGACGGGAGGAAAAAGAGCGGGAGAGCTCTAGTGATAGTGGATTCTATTGTAAGGAGAATAGATAGGCACTTCTCCCACTCCCCCCAGAGAGGACAGTGGACATGGTGAACCTGCGCAGTAAGTCGATTGATGATCATAGGATCATAGCTTCCTCCAGCACAGAAGGAGGCCATTCGGCCCAACTTGCCTGTGCTGGTTCTGTGAAAAGCACGGCACTAACTATGAGCTGGTGTGTAAGATGTAAGCGTGTAAGAGACCTCAGGGGGATATAGACATTTTGACCATCGTTTAATTTTTAGGACTAGAATATTGTCTCGGACGCTGGCCCTAAACGGGCGGTATGGGATCGCTCTATATGTGCAGCCAAGCTTATCCAAACCTTCCTCATAGCTAAAATTCTCCAGTCCTGGAACATCCGCCCTATAAATGTTTCCCTTCCATTATTTATCCAAGTCTCTTTCGAAAGTTGCTCTTGAATCTGCTTCCAACGTCCTTTCAGTCTATGTCTTCCAGGTCACAACAACTCGCTGTGTAAAAAAAAGTACCTTATCTCCCTTTCTGGTGCTTTTGCAAATGATCTTAAATCTCTGTCCTCTGGTTACCAACCCTTCTGGAAACAGTTTCTACATACTTCCTTCATGATTTTGAACCCTTTTAATGAATCTTTCCTTAACCCTCTCTGCTTTAAGGAGAACAACACAAGCTTCTCCAGTCTATCCACATAACTGCAGCCCCCCATCCCTGGTGCCATTCGAGTAAATCTCCTTTGCATCCTCTCCAAGGTTTTGCTCTCCTTCCTAAAGTGTGATGCCCAGAATTGGACAGAATACGCCGGCTGGTGCACACCAGCGATTTATAAAGGTAAGGCGTAACTTCCTCACTTTTGTACTCTATGCCTCTATTGAAAACGCCGAGGATCACTCATGCATTTAAACAACTTTATCAACTCGTCCTATTACCTTCAAAGATTCGATTGGAGAACCCCAGATCTCTCTGTTTCTTCAGGCCCTCGTAAATTGCACCGTTTCGTCTACTTTTATGCGGGAATTACGGAGCTTAGCTCCCAGGCATCTGAAGGCACAGCGGCCAATGGTGGGGTGATGGAAATCAGGGATGTGCGAAAAGTCAGAATCAATGTAGTGCAGAGATCTCGGAAGCTAGAAGAACTAGAGAAGGTTATAGCAATAGGGAGGGGCGATGCCATGGCGGGCTTTGAACATGAGGAGTTCAAAGGGGTTAACGGAATGCGAGCAAGTGCAGATCAGTGAGCAAAGGGGGAGATGTATGAACATAAGAACATAAGAAATAAGAGCAGGAGTAGGACATTTACCCATCGAGTCTGCTCCGCCATAAAATAAGATCACGGCTGACCTTCTACATCAACACCACTTTCCTGCCCCATCCCCATTTCCATTGATTATCTTAGTATCCACAAATATATCGATACATGTGACGTAATAAAGACTCACTACGCACTTGGTTGTACATAAAGGAAGGCTTTAATCGACTTGTAACAAAACATGGATGTCTAGTTAGTAGTCACTAGCTTCCTGTTTCCAGAATGTCTCTGGCCAAGTTGGGCCCACGCCCGAGTATTTATACTCCTCGCACGGCGCCCTCAGCTGGCCGTTCAGTAGTACTTCCTGAGTTACTTCTTGTAGAAGTTGCGATTTATTACATTCTTCCTCCCTAAAAGGTTTGGAAGTCCAGTCTTCCTTTAACGGACTAGGCAGACCAATATAGCAGTAGTCATTTAGCTTTCTGCTTGTGACCGGAAGGCACGTCTCCACGGACCATGTCCTGGTCGCTGGGTCGCTTGGCCTGTATCGGTAAGTCGGTAGAGTCCGTGTCATCTTGATCATCCTATGGAGGCCTGGGAATATCAAGACTCCAGGTGTGGGTAACAACAGGCACAGAGCTGGCCTCATCCTGGGTCATAGCCGGAGATTGTCTGGCATCCTAATTTCGGGTGGCCATCCTACGGGGAGCGTTCAGCTCCCTGAGTTGATCCAGTAGCACGGCCGGCAGATCCCTCGATGTCCCAGGTAGGGCATCATCTTCATAGGGGTGTGGAGTGTTGACATCATCCTCGTGGGAGCCTTCATCATTCGGGCCCGTGTGACCGGTTGGGGAGGGAGCCAGATCTCTGAGTGAGACAGTGGACTCACAGCCATCGGGGTACCGCACGTGTGCATACATGGGGTTTACCTCTGTTAACTCCACTTCGTTAATGAGAGGGTCGTTCTTGGCAGTCCGGGCGAACCTCCGGAGTAGCACAGGGCCTGGAGCCACCAACCATGATTGTAGAAATGTCCCATATATAGAGCGACACTGGAACTTGAAGAATCGCTCATGAGGTGTGACATTAGTGGATGTGGAGAGAAGAGGCCTGATAGAGTGTAACACGTCGGGGAGCAGAGTTTCCCACTGCTGCTCTGGTAGGTTGCGTGACCTCAGTGCCAGATGGACAGCGTTCCAGACGATGGCATTGTATCGGTCAACCTGTCCATTGCTGATTGGGTGATATGGTGTCATCTTACTCGAGGCGATTCCCCTTGGGAGAGATAACTTTTAAGTTCACTCGACATAAAGGAGGGACCCCGATCCGTGTGGCATTTAATTACCCTAGAGGTAAGCATGTTAGGACAGGGAAAAGCAAAGGGAAAGCATGAATACTCGTCTAGCATCATAAGGAGGTAGGCATTCTGAGTCGACGAAGGCAATGTCCCTTATAATCTATGCTGAGCCTCTGCATAGGCTGCATTGCATGTATGAGTAAGTCATCTGATGGGCGGAACAATTGTGGTTTCAGTTGTGCACAAATCATACAGGAGGAGCATGTTTGCTTTATGTCCTCCATTGAGAATGGTAGATTTTTGGAGCGCACAAAGTGGTAACGCCAGAATGGCACAAGTCCATATGCAGATCCGCCAGAATCGTCGTTGGCATTGAAGAGCAAAATGCCCATGTGACGGTATCTGGGTCCACATTCTGTTTGCCGGGTTGGCAACGGATAGTACAGTATATCCAAAGGAGGCCAGCTACATCCTCCAGAGTTGAACTTTATTATTTTGGTTCTCGTGCGCTTCTGGTTATCCAACATGAAGGCCACAGAGTGCTGGTCAGTTAAAAGCGTGAAATGACGCCGAGCAAGAAAATTATTCCATTGGCGTACAGCCTCGATGATGACTGTAGCCTCCTTCTCGACGGGGGGGTAATGGGTCACGCTACCCTGTAAGGCTCTGGATAGGAATGCCACGGTCGACCACCTTGATTCAAGGTAGCCGAGTTCGCCACTTCCGATGCGTCGCATTCGACCACAAAAGGAAGGTTTTCATCAATGGAGTGAAGTGTGGCTTTCTCCAGCTGTCGTTTGAGGAGGTTGAATGGAGAAATAGCCATTGCTTCCAATGGAAAAGACTTTGCATGAAGCAGGGACTGTATTTTATTGGAGAAGTGAGGTATCCATTTTGCATAATAAGCCAACATCCCAAGTGCCCGACGAAGGGAGCCGAGATTTGTAGGGGGAGGATGCTCCTGAAGTGGACAAAGTCGCTCTGGGTCTTGTTTAATAACACTGTTGCCCACCCACTAGCCGGAAATGTTCACTGATGGCACCGATTTCACCGATTTGGATTCGTTTAGCGTTAAGTGAGGACGACGGAGAATGTCAAAAATTCTCTGAAGATTGGCATCATGCTCCTTTTGATCATGGACGGCAGTAGTGAGATTGTCTAAAAACAGAAAGGTATCCGTCAAGTTCTCTTGCTGGACTAGGCCACCCATTGCCCGTTGGAAGTCGGCCACCCCATTGGTGACCCAAAATGGAAGGCGACGAAACTGATAAAGCCGACCATTGGCCTCAAAGGCCATATACTTTTTGTCAGAGTCTTTCAGCGGTACCTGATGGTATGTGCTCTTTAAATCGAAGGTTGAAAATACCTTGTATTTGGCAAGGTTGTTGACCATGTCATCTATGCGTGGGAGCGGGTAGCCATCCAGATCGGTATATTGGTTAATAGTCTATGAATAATCACTACACAGACGTTTCTTATGTTGTTTTAAAGGGTTTTTCACAACGACGATTTGAGCCCGCCAGGGAGATGAACACGGCTCGATAATACCATCAGCTAAAAGGTGAGAGATTTGTGCCTCAATAAATGCTCAGTCATCTTGGCAAAAGCGCTGCGATTTGGTGGCTATGGGTTACAGCGGGGGGAGCGATTGGCAAGCAGGGAGTGCTCATTGAGTAAGGCCGCCGAGAGCGCACAAAACGGTACCTTAGAAATCGTATGCTCTGGCTTCGACCCTCCAAACTCAAATGTGAGTCTTTTGTGCTGCTTCTGGAAGTCCTGTCCCAGAAGCACATCGCTACATAAGTTTTCGAGTACTCCGAGCCGGGTGGAGGGATACATGCGCTCATTGAGGATGAGGTTGCCAAGACAGAAGACGGAAGAAATGGTGGTCAGAGTCGTCAGAGCCATTGCAATCTCCCTGTCCGAGGAATAAATGCACAGTTTTAACCTGCAGACAGCCCGCTTGCTAATGATGCTGTCAGAGCTGCAGGAGTCAATTAGGACGCTTAGTGTGTGCCCATTTAATTTAAAATTCGTGGCTGCATGGGACAAACTTTGGGGAAAAACAGCTGTGATGGGAGGAGGGGCAATTTTCCCTTCGGCAGCTGTAGCCTCAGCAGTGGTTCTTGTGGGAGGAGCTGCTCCATAGATAGCAGCTGTGAAGCTAACACAGCTTTCGACCGGTATACTTCAGAGGAGCGGCCTTTCTAGTTAGCAGAGGCCCGTGACTGGCATAGCTTGTCGTTGTCCTTTCTTGCTGCAATGATTGCAGGTCGCATTACGAGCCGGGCAAAATTTTCTGTAATAGAACGTACCTCCACAGAAGAAAGACTTTCTTCCTGATTGCCAGGATGCTGCTAGGGCGGGGTCGTCATCAGCAAAGGCCTCTAGGGGAGGGTCGTCGTCCATTAGAGTAGAGTCATCATCAGCGGGGGCATCCGCCCGAGATCTATCGAAAGATTAATTACAGGTGATAGCCGCCGCCCATGCACGTGGTGGGCGATAAGTGTCTGCATTCTTCTTGGCCACATCCAGGGAACACGCCTGGTCATAAGCAGCCCGTAAATTGAGGGTTTTACTTTCCAGCAGACGCTGACATATAAAAGGGGACGCATTCCCATTGATAAACGAATCGCGCATTAGTTCCTCTTGATACTGTTCAGCTGTAACCGCTTTAAGGTTACAATCTTTGCTGAGCCTGTGGGGATTCTGGAACTATTCATCGAGTGATTCCCCAGGCTGTTGCCGAGTTGTAGCCAATAGGTGTCGAGCAATGATTTCATTCGGGGACTTGACATATAGCTGCCATAAAATTTGGATAGCACCGTCGTAGTCTATACAGTCCTCAATATAATCATGCTCATGAGGGGATAAATAGTTAATAAGCATTCGTAACTTATTAGGGGCATCTGCCCCACATTCTTCAAGAAAGTTGCTAAAGGTACGAAACCAATGCTTCCATACCTTCGCTGCCGCAGGTGCATTCGGGTAAAGGTCGAGACGAGCGGGTCTAAGGAGTTTTTCCATGATGGATCAGTTTCTTGCCCAAGTTCCTTTCTGCGGTTTGAGGTGCAGCTGGTTGTTCCGAATCACCCAAAGCGTGGAGACGATAGCAAGTTGATTAAATTGACGTAATAAAGATTCACTAAGCACTTGGTTGAACATAAAGCAAGGCTTTTATCGACTTGTAACAAAACATGGAGGTCTAGTTATTAGCCACTAGCTTCCTGTTTCCGGATTGTCTCTGGCCAAGTTGGGCCCACGCCCGAGCATTTATACTTCGCGGATGGCGCCCTCAGCTGGCCGTCCAGTAGTACTTCCTGAGTTACTTCTTGTAGAAGTTGCGATCTATGACAGCCCATATGGGGCAGAAAGCAGCAATCTATTGACCAGTTAGCCTAACAGCTGTCGTTGGGAAAAAGCTGGAGTCCTTCATTTAGGAAGCAGTAGCAGGCTATTTTGGAAAATCATAATGCAGTCAAGCAGAGTCAGTATGGTTTTATGAAAGGGAAATCATGTTTAACAACTTTGCTGGAGTTCTTTGAGGATGTGTCAAGAAGGGTGGACAAATGTAAGCCAATGGATGAGGTGTATTTGGATTTCCAGAAGGCATTCGATAAGGTGCCACATAAAAGGTTACTGCATAAGATAAGACTTCACTGATTTGGGTGTAATATATTAGCATGGATATAGAATTGGCTGACAGCAGAAAGCAGAGAGTCGGGATAAATAGGTCATTTTCCATTTGATGAATGGCACCTAGTGGGGCGCCGCAGGGATCGGTGCTGGGGCCTCAACTATTTACACTCTACTTTAATGACTTGGATGAAGGGACCGAGTGTAATGTAGCCATGTTTGCAGATGGGTGGGAAAGCAAGTTGTGCAAAGGACTCAAATAATCTGCAAAGGGATATAGACAGGCCAAGTGAGTGGACAAACATTTGGCAGATGGAGAATAATGCGGGAAAGTACGAGGTTATCCACTTTGGCAGGAAAAATAAAAAACGAATTATTATTTAAATGGAGAGATTAAAAAATGCTACAGTTCAGATGGACCTGTATATCCTTGTGAATGAAGCAAAAAACGTTAACATGCAGGTACAGCAAGGAGTCAAAAAGGCAAATGGAATGTTGACCTTTATTGCAAATGTGTTGGAGATAAAAAGCAGGGCAGTCCTCCTACAACTATACAGAGAATTGGTGAGGCCACAACTTGAGTACTGTGTGCAGTTTTGATCGCATTATCTGAGGAAGGGTGATTTTGCCATGGAGGGAGTGCAGCGACGATTCACCAGACTGATTCCTGGGATGGCAGGAATGACGTATGTGGAGAGATTGGGTCGATTGGGCTTATACTCGCTGGAGTTTAGAAGAATGAGAGGGGATCTCATTGAAACGTATTCACTTCTAACAGGACGAGAGACACTAGATGTAAGAAGGGTGTTAACGATAGCGGTGGAGCCCACTATTAGGGGTCACAGTCTAAAGTTAAGTGGTAAGCCATTTAGGACAGAGTTGTGGAGGAATTGCTTCACCCAGAGAATGATGAACCTGTGGAATTCACTACCACAGAAGGCAGTTGAGGCCAATTCAGGAAATATATTCAAGAAGGAGTTAGATATATTTCTTAAGGCTAAAGGGATCAAGGGACATGGGGAGAAGGCATGGACAGGGTACTGAGTTTGGATAATCAGCCATGATCTCATTGAATGGCAGAGCAGGCTCGAGGGGTCGAATGACCTACTCCTGCTCCTATTTTCTATGTTTCTATACCTGCATTGGAGGCAGTCCACAGACGATTCACTCGGTTGCTTCCTGAGATGATGGGATTGACTTATATAGAAAGGTTGAGCAGGTTGGGCCTATACTCATTGGGATTTAGAAGAATGAGAGGTGATCTTATTGAAATATATAAGATACTGAGGGGGCTCGACAAGGATGATGCAGAGAGGATGTTTGCCCTCGTGGGGAAAACTAGAACTCAGGGTCGCAGTCTCAGAATAAAGTGTCGCCCCTTTAGAACTGAGATGAGGAGGAACTTCTTCTCTCAGAGGCTCGTAAATCTGTGGAAGTCTCTGCCCCAGAGAGCTGTGGCTGCTGGATCATTAAATATATTTAGCCTTGTTTGACAGAGAGAGAGAGAGTGAGAGTGAGAGAAAGAGAGAGAGAGAGAGTGAGAGTGAGAGAGAGAAACTGAGAGTGAGAGTGAGAGTGAGAGTGAGAGAGAGAGAGAGAAAGAGAGAGAGAGA
Organism: Somniosus microcephalus; assembly: GCF_052327205.1. Taxonomy (NCBI): domain Eukaryota; kingdom Metazoa; phylum Chordata; class Chondrichthyes; order Squaliformes; family Somniosidae; genus Somniosus; species Somniosus microcephalus. The sequence goes on along the minus strand of NW_028225186.1, from coordinate 38,157,781 downwards.
GAGAGAGAGAGAACCTGTGACGGCTCTTTGGTGGAGCTATCCAGTTAGTACTACTCCCCTGCTCTTTCCCCATAGCCATGTACATTTTCCCTTCAAGTCTTTGTCCAATTCTGTTATGAAAGTTACTATTGAATCTGCTTCCTCTGCGTATTCCACATCCTAACAACTCGCTGCTTAGAAACGTAGTTCTGCATGTCGCCTCTAGTTCTTTTACCAATCATCTTAAATCTGTGTCCTCTGTTTACCAAACCTTCTGTCACTGGAAACAAGTCCTCCTCATTTACTCTATCAAAACCTTCATGATTTTGAACACCTCTTAACCTTTGCTGCTCCAACGAAAACATTCCCTAAAATGGTTCCGGTAAGAGAAAATGTATTATCCCAAGAGATAAGTCAGGTTGTAGAGCAGTTCTTATTAAATGCGCTCTATCTGAATGCACGAAACTTTCATAACAAGAGAGATACATTAATGATACGAATAGCGATAAATATGTTTGGCCCAGTAGCCAATACTTAGATGTGGTTTCAGGGTGACCAAAGTTGGGAACAAAATATTCCCGGGGGTTGATGTTTAGAAACGATAAGCATAATGGAAAAGGAGGCGGGTAGCCCTAATTAAAAAGGAAGAGATAAAGGCAGTTGTGAGAAAAGAACATAGACCAGTAAATCAGAATGTAGACCCAGCATGGGTGGAGGTAAGACATAACAAAGGGCAGATAACAATAGTTTATAGGAACGCTAATTGTAATCATTGTGTTGGACAGTGTATAAATCAGCAAATTAGTGTAGCATATATCAAGGGCAATGCAATAAACAAGGGGTCTTTAATCTGCATAAAGACTGCAAACAAAATTGGCAGAAGGTTTTCGAGGACGAGTTCATGGAATGCTTCGAGTCAGTTGTCTGGAACAATATTTCAAGCCAACTGGGGAACAAGTTATTTAAGATTTAGTATTATGTAATGAAACAGAGTTAATTAGTAATTTTATAGTAAAGGGTTATGTGGGTAGGTGTGACCATAACATGATAAAATGTCATATTAAATTTGTGAATGATGCGGTTATGTCAGAAGCTAGGGTCATAATTAAAACAAATACAATTACAGTGATTTGAGGGGCGACGTGTCCAAGGTAGATTGATAAATGGGATTAAAAGATATGATGGAAAAAAGGAAAATAATTCATTATTCTCAACGAATGTAAAATCCCTAGATGAATAGAAACACACCACTGGAAAAGTTGTCCAACCATGGCCAACTAGAGATGTTAAGGACAGTATTACATTAAAAGAAGAGTCTTAAAATGTTGCCAGAAAGAGTAGTAATCCTATGGAATAGGAGATTTTTTAAAATTCCGCTAAGGTTGGTCAAGAGATTGATAAAGAGGGAGAAAGTAGAATATGAGAGTCAACTAGAAAGAAATATAAAAACAAATTATAAGCTTTTAAAATATGTAAAAATGAAACGATTAGCACAAGTAAACGTGGGTCCCTCAGAGGTAGAGAGACCAGAATTTATAATGGGGTCAAAGAAATTGCATGGAAGTTAAACAAATATTTTGCATCTCTCTAAACAGTAGAAGGCTCAAATGAAACGCCAGAAATTGTGGATAACAAAAGGTCTAATGATCATGAGGAACTTAAAGGAATTAATATTATTAAAGAAAAAGTAATGGAGAAATTAATGGGACTAAATGCAGACAAAACCCCTGACCTGCTGGCCTATATCCTTTGGTTTTAAATGGAGTGGCTGCAAATATAGTGCAGTAGAACTTTACAGCCTATGAAGTACTTTATGAAGTGTAGTCACTTGAAGTGTAGGAAAGGCAGCAGCTAATTTGCGCACAGCAAGCTTCCACAAACTGCCATGTGATAATAACTAGATCATGTGTTGTAGTGATGATTGGTGAGGACACTGGGGATAATTCCGCTTCTTCGAAATAGTAGGATGGGATATTTTACATCCAACTGAGAGAAAGAGACGGGGCCAACTGTTTGACATCTCATTTGAAAGACGGAACTTCCGATAGTGCAGAACTCCCTCAGTATTACACCAGAGGGTTAGCCTAGATTTTTGTCCTCAAGTCTCTGGAGTGCGGCTATGAAGTCACAGCTTTCTGACTTAGATGAGAGGGTGCTACACACTGAGCCACAGCTGACACAAAGCAGCTGTTAACAGAGGATGGTTTGGATCTTCCAGAATTCCCCAGATTCTAGAACGGTCCCCCTGCCTTGGAAGGCAGGAAATGTTACGCCGCTGTTCAAGAAAGGATGGACAGTGAAAACAGTGAACTAGAGTCCAGTTATCCTGACATCAGGCGTTGGAACAATGCTAGGATCTATTACTAAGGACGCAGTAGCAAGGCATTTGGAAAATCAGAATATGACTAGACAGAGTCAACACGCCTTTATGAAAGGGTAATCGTGTTTGACAAATCTGTTACAGTTTTTTGAGGGTGCAACTAGCAGGGTAGATAAGGGGGGCCAGTGGACGTAGTATATTTGGACTTTCAGAAATCATTCGATAAGGTGCTAAACAAGGGGTTGTTACACAAGATTAGTGCTCATTGTATGGGCTGTAATATATTAGTATTGTACTGGGGATTGGCTAACGGACAGAAAGCAGAGAGCTGGAATAAACGGATGATTTTTGCAATGTCAGATAGTGGAGTAACTAGTGGAGTGCTGAATGGGCAGGTCTTGTCCCTCAGCTTTTTACAATCTATGTCAATGAATTAGATGAAGAGCCGAGTGTAATATATCCAGGTTTGTTGATGATACAAAGCTCGGTTGGAATATAAGTTGTGAGGAGAACATAAAGAGACTACAAATTTATATAGACATGTTATGTGATTGGGCAAGAAGTTGGCAGAGTGATTTATTTTTACTCGTTTATGGGATGCGGGAGCCACTGCCAGGGCTAGCATTTATTGCCAATCACTAATTGCCCTGGATAAAGTGGTGTTGAACTGCCTTCTTGAAACGCTGCAGTCCGTGTGGTGAAGGTGCTCCCAAAGTGCTGTTAGGTAGGGACTTCCAGGATTTTGACCCAGCGATGATGAAGGATCGGCGATATACTTCTAAGTCAGAATGGTGTGTGACTTGGAGGGGAACTTGGAGGTCGTCGTGTTCCCATGCGCCTGCTACCCTTGCCCTTCTAGGTGGAAGAGGTCGCGGGTTTTGGGGTTCTTCCAAAGAAGCCTTGGCAAGTTGCTGCAGGGCATCTTGTAGATGGTACACACTGCAGCCATTGTATGCCAATGGTGAAAAGTGTGAATGTTTAAGGGTTTGGATGGAGTGCCAATCAAGAGAGCTGCTTTGTCCTGGATGGTGTCGAGCTTCTTGAGAGTTGTCGGAGCTGCACTCATCCAGGCAAGTTGGGAAAATTCCAGCACACTCCTTACTTGTGCCTTGTAGATGGTGGAAAGTCTTTGGGGAGTCGGGAGGGGAGATACTCGCCATAGAATACCTAGCCTGTCTCCTGTTCTTATTGCCACATTATTTATGTTGCTAGTCAAGTTAAGTTTCTGGTCAAAGAGGACTTCCAGGATGTTGATGGTGGGGGAATCGTCGATTGTAATACCGTTGAATGTCAAGGGGAGGTGGTTAGACTCTCGTTTGTTGGAGATAGTCATTGCTTGGTACTTCTATGGCACGAATAATACCTGCTACTTTTCAGCCCAAGCCTGAATGTTGTGCAGGTCTTGTTACTTGCGGGAATGGACTGCTTCATTATCTGAGTTGTTTTGAATGGCACAGAACACTGTGCAGTCATCAGTGAACTTCTCTATTTCTGACATTATGTTGGAGGGAACTTCATTGATGAAGCAGCTGAAGATGGTTGGTCCTAGGACCTGGGGTTCCGCAGGGCTCAGTATTAGTTCTCTTGCTTTTTGTGGCATATATGAATGATCTGGACTTGAATTTAGCGGGTATGATTATGAAGTTTGCAGATGATCCTAAAATCGGCAGTGTGGTTGATACTGAAGAAGGAAGCTGTAGACTTCGGGAAGATAGCAATAAATTGGACAGGTGGGCAGGACAGTGGCAAATGGAATTCAATCCGGAGAAGTGTGAGGTAATGCATTTGGGGAGGGCTTACAAGGAAAGAGAATACACATTAAATGGTAAGACACAGAGTAGTGTAGAGCAACAAATGGACGCTGGAGAGCATGTCCGCAGATCCCTGAAGTTAGCAGGCTAGGTAGATAAGGTGGTTAAGAAGACATACGGAATGCTTGACTTTATTAATCGTGGCATAGAATACAAGATCAAGGGGGTAATGCTTCAAAGGAATGAAACATTGGTTAGGTATCAGCTAGAGTACTGCGTGCAGTTCTCGTCACCACATTACAGGAAATATGTGATTGCACTACTGAGGGTACAGAGGAGAGTTACAAGGGTGTTGCCGGGATTAGAGAATCTTAACTATGAGGAAAGGTTGGGTTTGTTGTCCTTTGGACAGAGGAGGCGGAGGGGAGACCATATTGAGGTGTATAAAATAATGAGCGGCCTAGATAAATTGGAAAGAACGGACCTATTTCCCTTAGCAGAGGGGTCAGCAACCAGGGGGCACAGATTTAAAGTAATCGGTGGAAGCTTTAGAGCGGAGTAGAGGTGGAATTTCGTCACCCAGTCGGTTGTATGGGTGTGAAACTCAGTGCCTGAAAGGGTGGTAGAGGCAGAAGCGTTAATCACGTTTAAAAAGTACTTGGGTGTGCACTTGGGCTGCTGTGGCCTGCAAGTTTACGGACCAAGAGCTGGGACGTGGGAGTAGGCTGGATGGTTCTTTGTTGGCCGGCATGGACACGATGGGCCGAAATGGCCACCTTCCGTGCTATAACTTTCTATGATTCGATGACACTGCCCTGAGGTACGCCTGCAGCGATGTACTGGGCCTGTGATGATTAATCTTCAACCAACACAACCATCTTCCTTTATGCTAGGTATGACTCCAGCAAGTGGTGCGTTTTCCCCCGATTCCCATTGATTTCAGTTTTACTCGGGCTTCTTGATGCCACACTCGGTGAAATGCTGCCTTGATGTCAAGGGCAGTCACTCTCACCTCCTCTCTGGAATTCAGCTCCTTTTTCCTTGTTTGGACCAAGGCTGTTGTGACATCGGGAGCTGAGTGGTCTTTGCGGAACCCAAACTGTGCATCCGTGAGCAGGTTATTGGTGAGTAAGTGCCGCACCTGGTCATTTTTCCACATTGTCGGATAAATGCCAGTTTTGTAGCTGCACTCGAACAGCTTGGCTCGAGGCGCAGCTAGTTCTGGAGCACACGTCTTCAGCACGAAAGCTGGAATGTTGTTGGGGCCCACAGCCTTTGCTGTATCCAGCGCACTCAGCCGTTTCTGGATATCACGTGGAGTAAATCGGATTGGCTGAGGACTGGCTTTTGTTTTGTTGGGGACCTCAGGAGTAGGCCGATATGGATCATCCACTGGGCACTTCTGGCTGAATATGGCTGCAAATGCTTCAGCCTTGTCTTTTGCACTCACGTGCTGGGCTCATCATCATTGAGGATGGGGATATTCATGGAGCCTCCTCATCTCGTTAGTTGTTTAATGGTCCACCACCATTCATGACTGGATTTGCCAGGACTGCAGAGCTTTGAATGACCCATTGATTGTGCGATTGATTCGCCCTGTCTATAGAATGCTGCTTCCTCTTTTTAGCATGCAAGTAGTCCTGTGTTGCAGCTCCCCAGATTGGCCCATCATTTTTCGGTTGGCCTGGTGCTGTTCTTGACATGCTCTTCCACACTCTCCACTTGTCTGGATGTGTGCTGCGCCAACAACACACAAGATGCTCGGCTCCATGCAGGACAAAGCAGCCCAATTGATGGGCACCCCATCCACCACCTTAAACATTCAGTCCCTCCACCACTGGCGTACCGTGGCTGCAGTGTCTACCATCCACAAGATGCAATGCAGCAACTCGCCAAGGCTTCTTCGGCAGCATTTCACAAACAAGTGACCTCTTCAACCTAGAAGTACAAGGGCAGCAGGCGCCTGGGAACCCCACCACCTGCAAGTTCCCCTCCAATTCACACAACATTCTGACTTTGAAGTGTATCGTCGATCCTTCATCGTCGCTGGGTCAAAATCCTGGAACTCCCTTCTTAACAGCACTGTGGGAGTACCTTCACCACAAGGACTGGAGTGGTTCAAAAGGCCAATCATTGCCACCTTCTGAAGGGCAAAAATAAATGCGATGCCTACATCCCATATACGAATAAAAAAACACTCATAATTTAACCAACTTTGGTCCACTGGCCTGCTGGTAATGGTAGAGTGAGGAATATGCCGGGCCATAAGTTTATAGATTGTGTTGGAATACAGTTCTTCTGCTGCTGATGGCCCACAGCACCTCCTGAATACCCAGTTATGTGCTGCTAGATCTGTTCACAATTTATCCCATAAAGCACAGTGTTAGTGTCACACAACACGATGGATAGTGTCCTCAGTGTGAAGACGGGCCTTCGTCTCCACAATAAATGTGCGGTGGTCACTGCTACCAAAACTGTCATGGAGAGATGCATCCACAACAGAAAGATTGGTGAGGACAAGGACAAGTATGTTTTTCCCTCTTGTTGATCCTCACACCACCTGTTTCAGGCACGGACTGGCAGCTATATCCTTGAGGACTCGGATAGCTCGGTCAGTAGTGGTGCTACCGAACCACTCTTGGTGATGGACATTGAAGTCCCCCACCCAGTGTTTATTCTGTGCAGTAGCCACTCACAGTGCTTCTTCCAATTGGTGTTCAAGATGGAGAAGTATTGATTCATCAGCTGAGGAAGTGTGGTAGGTGGTAATCAGCAGGTTTCCTTGCCCATGCGTGATCTGAAGCCCTGAGAGCTCATGGGGTCCGAAGTCAATGTTGCAGACACCTAGAGCCTCTCCTACCCAAGAGTACACCACTGTGCCGCCGACCCCGGTGGGTCTGCCCTGCTGGTGGGATAGGTCATACCCAGCGATGGTGATGGAGGATTTTGGGACATTGGCTGAAAGCTGAAAATAATGATTCTGTGAGAATCACTATGTCAGGCTGATGTTTGACTATTCTGTGGGACAGCTCTACCAATTTTGGCGCAAGTCCCCAGATGCTGGTGAAGAGGAATTTGCAGAGTCCACTGGGCTGTGTGTGACGAGGTCGATGTTGGATGGTCCGTCCGATTTTAACCTTATTGTTTTTGTAGCAGTCTCTTACAACTGAGTGGCTTGTTAGTCCATTTCAGAGGGCTATTAAGAGTGAACCAGATTGCTGTGGAGACCAACATTTGGTCCCCCAATGTAAAGGAGACGTATTCAGAGCGGCGAATACAGGATACTAAATTTAAAAAGGTACCTGTTAATCACTAAGGAACTGCTGAGATATACCATGCACATTATACTACCAGGGGCCGGATACAAGCCGTCAATCATACTGCGGAACCACTGACAGGCACCATGTACACTAAACCACCTGGGGCAGTCATTCGCACTTACTTGTACTGCAGAACTGCTAACCTCCTAGTTGGAACCGTAAGCAGTGAGGAGAACACAAAGAGTCTGCAACGGGATATAGATAGATTATGTGAGTGGGCAGGTAAGGTGGCAGATGGAGTAATGTAGGGAAATGAGAGTTTATTCACTTTGGTATGAAGAATAGAGGAGCAGAATATTTTTTAAATTGTGAGGAACTTTCAAATGTTGTTGCTCAGAGAGATTTGGGACTCCTCGTGAAAGGAGCACTGAAAGCTTGTATTCAGGTATAGCAAGCAATATGGAAGGCAAATGGCATGCTGGCATTTATAGCAAGGGGTTTGGAATATAAGAGTAAGGATGTCTTGCTACAATTGTGCAGGGCCTTGGTGAGACCACACCTGGAGAATTGTGCACAGTTTGGTTCTCCATATCTAAGGAAGGATATACTTGCCTTTGAGGCAGTGCAACGAAGGTTCACTAGATTGATTCCTGGGATGAGAGGGCTGTCCTATTATGAGAGACTGTGTAGAACGGGCTTATACTCTCTGGAGTTTAGAAGAATGAAAGGAGATCTCATTGAAACATACAAGATTCTGAAGGGGATTGACAGCTTAGATGCTGAGTGGACATTCCCCCTGGCTGGAGTGTCTATAACTAGGTGACTTAGTCTCAGGATAAGGGCTAGGCCACAAAGACTATGATTAGGAGGAATTTCATCAATCTGAGGGTTTTGAATCTTCGGAATTCTCTTCCCCAGATGCCTGTGGATGCTGAGTCATTGAGTATATTCAAGGCTGAGATAGATAGGTTTTTGGACTCTAGGGGAATCTAGGAGTATGGAATTCGGGCGGTAAAGTGGCATTGATGTCGATGATCAACCATGATCTTAGGGAGTCACGTGAAGGGCCCAATATCCACTCCTGCTGTTATTTCTTATGTTCTTATAATCTGTTGCATCTCTAACATTTTTATCCCATTTTGATGAAAGGTCATCGACCAGAAACGTTAACTTTTAATCATTAGCCACGGATGTTGCCTGACCTGCTGAGTATTTCCAACATTTTCAGCTTTTTATTTCAGATTTCCAGAATCCACAATATTTAGCTTTCCGGCAAGTGTGAGCGAACCTGCAGGTCTAGGTTGCACGGTGCATGTTAATAGGACTGCATTATAAGTAACGGCAATAGTGCACCCCCTGCTGGTCTTATGCGCATGGTGCACGTTAGCCGGTCTGCAGTATATGCAATGGCAGCGTGCGCCTCCTGCTGGTCGAACGTGCACGGTGCATGTTAGCAGTTCTGCAGTATAAGGAACGGCAAGAGTGCGCCTCCTGCTGGTCTAAAGTGCACGGTGCATGTTAACAGGACTGTATGATAAGTAACAGTGAGTGTGCGCCATCTGCTGGTCTAATGCACATGGTGCACGTAAGCCGTTCTGCAGTATAAGTAACAGCGAGTGTGCGCCCACTGCTGGACTAAGGATCACGCTTCATGTTAGCAGGTCTGCAGTATAAGTAACGGCAAGAGTGCGCCTCCTGTTGGCCTAAGGTGCACTGTGCATGTTATCAGGTCTGAAGTATAAGTAACGGCATGAGTGCGCCTCCTGCTGATCTAAGGTACACGGGGCATGTTAGCAGGTCTGCAGTATTGGTAATGGAGAGTGTGCGCTTCCTGCTGGTCAAATGCGCAACGTTCATGTTAACAGGTCTGCCGCATAAGTAACGGCGAATGTGCGCCCCCTGCATGTATAAGGTGCACAGTGCATGTTAGCCAGTCTGCTGTATAAGTAATAGCAAGTTTGTGACCCCTGCTGGTTTAATATACATGGTGCACGTTAGCCTCTGGGTGTTCAATGCAGAAAGTGCGATGCCATCAACCGTTAACGTGCTTGTGTTTGATATTTATTTATTTATTTTTTAATAAAATGTTTATGAAGACATTAAGTTCCTGACACTCAAATAATTCAAGTCAGAGGGAAAAAATGAGCAATTCTTAAAGCAGATAATTTATTCTATGGGTGGAACGAATGTCTAATGGGGTTACCGAGTGATGGTGAAAACATTATTAACTTTTCTGCCATTCAGCAGAATTGTTATGAACTTTGAGGTTTTTCTCAATTTAAAGACTGTATTTTAAAGGGTTTGGTAAAAATGCTCAGTGTTTATGACACCGGAGTTCTGTGTGAGGAGCTGGTGAGTTTAACAGGGTCAGCACTGAATGCTGGAAGTTCTCTGACAGTCACTGTCTCTCTGAATGGTGCGGGTGGTGTGGGCGGGGCAGGGTTGATTGACGGCTGAAGGCTGTTTCTGATTCATTAAATGTAGAATGTGCCTTCCAAATGTTTTTTGATTGACAGCTGCAAACGACTTCTTTGTCTCAGGTCACATTAAGTGAATCATTCTTTGATCATTCCGTGTCTGCTTTAAAGCGGTTTGCTGTCAGTCACGGAACATTCTGAATTTGCTTGACACGGGTTTACTTTCATTCTCGCATTCTCTGTCTTCTTAAAATGGGTTAGCTCTCAGTCCCGCATCACCCCGTGCCTGTTGAATATTGGTGTGCTGTGAGTCACAGAACACAACCATGTAACAAAGAGGAGCAGGAGTCGGCGAGACGCTCCATGCAGCCTGCACCGACATTCAGTAAGATCATGGCTGAACTTATACATCAATGCCACTTTCCGTCCTATCCCCCTATCCCATGCTTCCCTTAGTGCCCTAAGATCTATCGATGTCAGTCTTGAATATAATCATTGACTGAACATCCTCAGCCCTCTGGATTAGAGAATTCTAATGATTCAAATCCCTCTGGGTGAAGAAATTTCTCCCCATCTCAGTCCCAAATGGCAGACCCCTTATCCTGAGACTCTGCCCCCTAGTTCTTGACTCCCCAATCAGGGCAAACAGCCGCTCAGCATCTACGCTGTAAAGCCCTTTAATAATTATACACATTTCAATGAGATCATCTCTCGTTCTTCTAAACTCCAGTAAAAATAGGCCCATTCTACTCAATTTCGCCTCATCTGGCAGCCCTCCCTTCCCAGAAATCAATCTAGTGAACATTCATTCCACCGCCTCCAAGACAACTATATCCTTCCTTCGGTATGGTTAACAAAAAGTGTACATAGTATTCCAGATGTGTTCTCAACAAAGCCCTAAATAATTTCAGCACGGCATCCTTACTCTCATACTGCCACCCTCTTGTTCTAAAGGCTAAAATCCCATTTACGTTCCTAATTGCTTGCTGTAGCTGAATGTTACCGTCCTGTGACTCGTGTAGAAGGACATCCAAATGCCTCTGACTCTGAAAACTCACTACTTTCTCACCATTAAAAGATATCTTCTGTGTTTCCATTCTTCCTGGCAAAGTGGATAATTTCACACTTCCCCACATTATACTTCATCTGACAACTTCTTGCTCACTCACTTAACCAGTCTATATTCCTTTGCAGCCTATTGCGTTCTCCTTACAGCATCCTTGCCCACCTGACTTTGTACCACCAGCAAACTTGGATATATTACACACGGCCCCTCATCTACTTCATTGATATAGATTGTAAATGGCTGAGGGTCAACCACTCCACAAGTTACAACCTGCCATTCCGAAAATCACCCATTTATTCCTGCTCTCTGCATTCTGTCCGTTAACCAATCCTCAATCCACGCTACTATATTACCCCCCATTCCAAAGAGCACTCACCTTCTGTAGCAACCTATAGTGTGGCACCTTATTGAACGCCTTCTGAAAATCCAAATACACTACATCCACTGGTTCCCCCTTGTCTACCCTGATAGTTACACCCTCAAAAAATTCTGATTCCTTTGTGAAACACGATTCCTCTTTCACAAAACATTGTTGTCTCCATCTAATATTTTCTGATTTTCCAAGTGCCCTCCTACCACGTCCTTAATAATGGATTCCAGCATTTTCCCTACTAATGATGTCAGGCTAACTAGCCAAATGGGGAGAAAGCAGGCACAGGGTACTTAAATTGGATGATCAGCCTTGATCTCATTGAATGGCGGAGCAGGCTCGAGGGGCCGAATGACCTACACCGGCTCCTATCTTCTACGCTTCTATGATTCTATGTTCTCTTTTTCTCTCTCCCTCCTTTCCTGAACAGCAGGGTCACATTTGCTACCTTCCAGTCCACGGGGACCGTTCCAGAATCTAGTGGATTCATGAGGATCAAACCCAATGCACGCACTCTCTGCAGCCACCTGTTATAAAACCAAAGGATGTCGGCCATCAAGTCCCGGG